>NC_134793.1:4609729-4735242 GCF_046742065.1 Oratosquilla oratoria
AGAAAATGAAGATTGACGAGATAAACACCATATGAGGACGGAGCCTTTATTTGTACAACGTTTCGCTTATTACAGCTTTTTCAAGTACAAGTTGAGATACAAATGCTTGAGATTAAATAAGGGGAAAGGAGGGAACGGGGAGAGAAAAGGGGGGGGGGGGAGGAAGAGGAGGAGGAGAAGGGGGGGGGGCGATTGGACACTGGGAAAGGATGAGAATGCTGGCCCAAACGTCCGTAGATGAAATGTCCACAAAGGGTGGTTTAGATATTTAATATTTTGCTGGCCATGGGTATTAGGGGAATAATGTGAGGCGAGATGTTAAACATGCCCCTATTTTGTTCAATAGTGTTCGTTCCTTGAATGATTGCTGCTTCTAAACACTTCCTGCGGATTTTGTCTGGTTCCCGTATCAGCAGCTCTGCATTCTTCCAGTCCATAAGATGGGCTGGGTTGGCCAGTAGGGAGCTATCAGGAGGACTTGACCCTTGAAGGACCTGAGGGTCTGCATCACCTTCAGGAGGACTAGCGTCGCTGGAGGAGGAAAATGAATACGTACTTCCAGCTGTTCCAGTCCTCCGTGAAGGCGTCTGGTCCTCCTGTGCGTGTCCTTTGGATACAGGTGAGGTAGAGGGGGAGCTGGGTCGTGTTTGGGGAGGCAAACAGGTCCACCTCTGCGGTGCCGTAGCGGAGGGAGAGCGACTCGAACACTTGTGGGCGTAGTTGCTACACTACGTAGGTCTCTTGAAACCTGGATAGAGCGACCGGCGTAGGGCCCCCGACCGAAGCCAGGGACGCAACAAGCTGTGGAGTGCTGAGGGTATCGGCCCGGGCAGGTCACGCGGGAGAAGCAGTAGGCTCCTATCGACCTCCCGCACCAGCCGTCGGCGCCCCAAGCGGCTCAGTGGAAGGGCCGGGGTCGCGAAGTTGAGGCACCCCCCCTCCCCCCCCCCCCCCCCCGCCACCGAAGGAGGGAGAACGTGTGAGAGAAGCATGCTCTCTTGGCGCAGGGGAGCACTCGAAGAGCGCTGACTGTGTCCCACTCAATCCCGAGCCAATAAAGTCTCTGTGTGGGAGCAAGGGCAGAACCGTCCCAGTCCACCCCGAACTCCACGTCCGCCAACACTCTCAGAGCCACTGAGATGTCGGCCGATGCACCCTCCCCGGTGGGCAAATGCATCAACTAGCCGTCTAGGAACATGAGTGTGGAGACGCTTGCTTCCGTCCAGCGTACGCCTACCACTCTCATTAGTTTCGTGAAGATCCTCGGGGTAAGCGAGAGACCGAAAGGGAGTATGCGAGGCCGAGTTCGTTTCCGAGCGACCTCGTCCGTGGGCATTAGCCAAGAGGCTTCGTCCTGGGTGAAGACGTTCCTTGAGTGTCTCCCACTAAGACGGGCCTGGACCCTCGGTATGTATCCAACTCACCCCAAGTCTTCCCGCGGGAAGTCCTCGAAGCCCGTGGCGAGCGTTCTCATCCAATAGTGTGCTATGGTAGTTTGTGACGTCTCATCACCCACAAGCGGACTTCTATATGTTTAATACCTAGTGACATCATGTCATTATACTGTGACGTCACCGGATTGATCATGGCGCCATAGGATCGTCTCGTGACGTCACAGAGACAAATTGACGTCATAGGACTACATGGTGACGTCAATTTATCACATAATGACGTCATCTTATCATACCGTGACATCACTGAGTCACAGTGAGCGTTGAAATAAATTTTGACATGGTAAAATTCTGGACCATCATGACTGTAGATTAAATTAAGTTGAATAGGAAAAGTCATGTTCATTTCGACCTAAGTCACAGTGAGCGTCGAAATAAATTTTAACATGGTAAAACTCTCGACCATCATGACTGTAGATTAGATTAAGTTGAATAGGAAAAGTCATGTTCATGTCGACCTGAGTCACAGTGGGCGTTGAATTAGTTTAACATGGTAAAATTCTTGACCATCATGACTATAGATTAGCTTAAGTTGAATAGGAAAAGTCATGTCCATTTCGACCTGAGTCACAGTGAGTGTTAAAATCAATTTTATCATGGTAAAATTCTCGACCATCATGACTGTAGATTAGCTTAAGTTGAATAGGAAAAGTCATGTTCATTTCGACCTGAGGCACAGTGAGCGTTGAAATTAATTTTAACATGGTAAAATTCTCGACCATCATGACTGTAGATTAGCTCAAGTTGAATAGGAAAAGTCATGTTCACTTCGTCCAGAGTCACAGTGAGCTTTGAAATTAATTAAACATGGTAAAATTCTCGACCATCATGACTGTAGAATAGCTTAAGTTGAATATGAAAAGTCATGTTTATGTCGACCTGAGTCACAATGGGCGTTGAAATTATTTTTAACATGGTAAAGTTCTTAACCATCATGACTATAGATAAGCTATGTTGAATAGGAAAAGTCATGTCCCTTTCGACCTGAGTCACAGTGAGCGTCGAAATTATTTTTAACATGGTAAAATTTTCGACCATCATGACTGTAGATTAGCTTAAGTTGAATAGGAAAGTCATGGTCATTTCGACCTGAGTCACAGTGAGCGTTGAAATTAATTTTAACTTGGTAAAATTCTTGACCGTCATGACTATAGATTAGCTTAAGTTGAATAGGAAAAGTCATGGCCATTTCGACCTGAGTCACAGTGAGCGTCGAAATTAATTTTAACATGGTAAAATTCTCGACCATCATGACTGTAGATTAGCTTAAGTTGAGTAGGAAAAGTCATGTCCATTTCGACCTGAGTCACAGTGTTTTTTTTCGGCTTAAGAAACCTAGGAGGGTGGTGCCGTGAGGCGTTAGAAGAACATTGAAGCTCGGAGATATGGGGCTGCCGAGGCCTGATGACCCTCGGGGAGCCACTCTCCATATCATAAGACACGTCCCCTTGTCCTCCGAGAGGCCCGGGTTCTTACCACGGACGACTTGAGGGCGTATGGGGAACGGATTACGAGTGGAAAAGGTCAAAGTCTACGCCTAGGGCCTGACAAAGCAAGCCATAAGGCGTTAGAGGACCATTATTGGTCGGAGGTATGGGGTTGCCGAGGCCTGATGACCCTCGGGGCGCCACCCTCCGTATCATAAGACACGTCCCCTTGTCCTCCGAGAGGTCCGGGTTCTTACCACGGACGACTCGAAGACGTATGGGGAACGGATTACGAGTGGAAAAGGTCAAAGTCTACGCCTAGGGCCTGACAAAGCAAGCCATAAGGCGTTAGAGGACCATTATTGGTCGGAGGTATGGGGCTGCCGAGAGGCCTGATGACCCTCGGGGGCACCCCCCTCCCTACCATAGCACACGTCCCCCTGTCTTCAGAGAGGCCCGGGTTCTTACCACGGACGACCCGAAGACGTATGGGGAACGGTTTACGATCATATAAGGTCAAAGTCTACGCCTAGTGCCTGACGAAGCAAGCTATGAGGCTGTTAGAGGACCATTGATGACCGGAGGTATGGGGCTGCCGAGAGGCCTAATGACCCTGGGGGGCGCCACCCTCCGTACCATAAGACACGTCCCCCTGTCTTCAGAGAGGCACGGGTTCTTACCACGGACGGCTTGAAGACGGGGACGTATTGCGATCGTATATGGTCAAAGTCTACGCCTAGGGCCTGATACAAACCGTGAGGCAATAGAGGACCGATGATGGTCGGAGGTATGGCGCTGCCGAGAGGCCTGATGACCCTGGGGGGGCGCCACACTCCATACCATAAGACACGTCCCCTGTCCTCCGAGAGGTCCCGGGTTGTTTACCAGGGACGGCTCGAAGACGGGGACGGATTGTGCTCGTATAAAATCAAAATCTACGCCTAGGACCTGACAATCCAAGCTGTGGGGCGCAGAGGACCATAGAACTTAGGTAAAGGGCCGCCGAGACCAGAAGCTCCCTTTCGCACCACCAGACTCGCAGCAACGGGCACAAACCGGAGCACAAGATATAAGAAGGCAACATTCGGATCACTAATAGGGTAGTCGAAGAATGGGACAAACCAGCATCCAAGCGGAAAGCGTAGAAACTAACAGACGCTTAACCAGCAGGAAACGGGATCGATCGCCGGCTCCCATGTGAGCAGCGGGACAACCACTCTGTCCCGTTTCCGCGATCTAAGTGACGCCCAGCTCGAGCTAGCCGGCTAAGAAGGGAGGGGATAGGGAGGGGGAGGTAGGGTCGACAATGCGCATGCCTGCACAGAGCCGGGAATTTTAAATTTCCGATGATTTTGGCGGAAAATTCAACCACACTCAACCTTCGGGAAATGGCCATATGACCAGGAGTGTGGTATGGGATTATCGCTATAGCTTCGCTGTGCAGGTTTCTTTCAGGCGATAATAACAACTTGGCCTCCTTTGTCTGCTTTAGAAATAATCATATTATATATATACATACATACATATATATATATATATATATACATATACATATATAATATATAATATAAATATATATATACATATATATATAAATAGATAGATATATTGACAGATATGTGTGTGTGTGTATATTCATATATATATAAATATATACATATATATTACACACACACACACACACATATATATATATATATACACTGTATATATATATATATATACAGTATATATATATATATATATATATATATATATATATATATATATATATATATATAATCTATCCAAACATCTCAAATCTTGGTTTGGTTGTTATGCAGATTTTTTTTTTAAATTGTTGCAGCACTTGTTTTCTTAAGTTTTAGATACTTGGGTGCGAATGTAGCAGGAAAGGGAGGTGTGGGGGTGGAGGTAGAATGTAGATTGAGAGAAGCGAGTAAATGCCTAGGGGATTAAAAAGTGCAATGAGAACTTGACATTTGGGAATGGATGCTAAGTGGAGATTGTATGAAGGAGTGATTGTGCCAACAGCACTGTGTTGGGTAGAAACATGGAACATAAGAGAGGAAGAGAAAAGAAGGTTGAATGTGAGATGAAATGCCTGAGAAGTATGATATGGGTTACTAAGCTAGAGTGAGAAATGAAGAGGTGAGGAGTAGAACAGGGGTGGAGAGGGAATTGGGAGATGGGGTTCATGAAAGAGTATTAGGATGGTTTGGACACATGGAAAGAATAAGTGAAGAAAGATTAGTAGAAGAGGTGTGGAAGGCAGAGGTGGAAGGAAGGAAAATGAGGGGGCGACCTAGGATGAGATGGATGGGGTAAAAGGGGCATTAGGAAAGAGGGGAATGTCTGTTGAGGAAGGACGGGAAAGGGCAGAAAATAGGGGTGAATAGAGAAGGGTTATGTATGGATGATGCTGTGATGCATGTGGGGGAATGGGTGGGGAATGGGTTTGAGGGAGTATGTATGATAAATAAATTGATGCAGCCCAAAGGAATGTCTCCCTGTCTTCTCCTTTTCTGCATGAGGGTATGGAGAGGGGGTGGGGGTGCACTGAATTAATGAAGCGGCCTTGCTCTGGATGTGCTGTGTCTTGCAGCGCTGCTTCTGGCCCAGGGCAGTGGACAAGATGCAAGGGTGACCAGGAGGTGCCAAGATAAGAGGGAGAGCAGAGGGTAGAGGGGAGTGGAGTATGTAGGGGATGGAATGGGTGGGAGTGGTTTCTATGCCTTTGTCTTTTGGGTACCTCCCGTGTAATGGGAAAAAAGCCTTTGGTATATGTATGTATGTATATATATATATATATATATATATATATATATATACATATATATATATACATAGATATGGATCAAAAGGTCTCCTGTCGGCATGCTCCGCCTTTGTAATCCTTTGTATATATATACATATATATATGTATATACATATATATATATACATATATATATATATATATATATACATATATATATATCTGGGAATATATGATAAGAAATTATATGAGGAGGTGATTGTGCTGTCAACACTGCATGGGATGGAAACTTGGAGTTTGAGAGGCAGAGAGAAGTTTAAATGTGTTTGAGATGAAGTGTCTGAGAAGTATGACAGGTTGGATAGAGTGAGAAATGAGGTGAGGAAGAGAGTGGGGGGTGGAAAAGCAGATGGCATATAGGTCTGATGAACAAGTGTTAGAATGGTTTGGACACCTGAACAGAATGAGTAATGAAAGATTAGTAAAAAGATGTGGAAAGCAAAGGTGGATGGATTGAAGGGATGACAAAGGATGAGATGGATGGGTGTGGTAAAAGGGGCAGGAGATAGGGGCGAGTGAAGTATAGCTGTGTATGAGTGATTATTTTGACACAGCCTAAAGAGATTTCTTCCCATCTTCTCTATTTTCTGCAGGAGGAAACAGAGAGAGGGTTGCCAATTAAGTAAAGTGGCTTTGCTGTGTCTTGCTTCTGACATGGGCAGTGAGCAGGAGACAAGGATCACCCTTCACCCACAAGGAGCTAAGATGAGAGGGTAACAAGGGTGATGCATGGGAGTGGAATGGGTGGGAGTGGGTGTGTGGCTTGGACTTGGCTACCTCTCTTATAAGGGGAAGAAACCCTTGGTGTGTGTGCGTGTGTATACAGTATATATATATATATATATATATATATATATATATACATATATATATATATATACATACATAACATTTAAATCTCGTGTGAATGTTTTTAGGGTGTAGTTGAGCCAATGAAATTACTAAAACCTGCCACCTAAGGTGGTACCAATGACATATTGGGTCCAGGTTTGGAGATTGTATCTGGCTTGATGCAGACATGGAATTCTAACCCAGCAGGTACCTTCCCTGGATGTCCTCAAGTGTGACATATTTCTATTTTGACATTGTGATCCTCCATTTATCCGCACATGTCAAGATAACTTTGGATGCTGTGTTAAACTGGATCAGGTTTGTGTAGTGTACTGATTCCGATACCAGGGAACTTTGCAAGGTTATAGATTTCATTCGATCTGCGTTTCCACTTTTCTTCTGTCTGGAAAAATAATATTTGTTCCAGGTCGTAGATTTCTATTTATTTACTACCTACGTATCCATATCCTTGTATGAAGGGATGATTGTGCCTACAGCACTATATGAGGCAGAAACATTGTTTAAGATGAAATGACTGAGAAGTATGGGAGGTGTTACTAGGCTGGATAGAGTGAGAAATGAAGAGGTGAGGAGGAGAATAGGGTGGAAAGGGAGTTGGGAGATAGGGTTGATGAAAGAGTATTAGGATTGTTTAGACACATGGAAAGAATGAGTGAAGAAAGATTAGTAAAAGAGGTGTGGAAGGCAGAGGTGGAAGGAGTGAACATGAGGGGGTCACCAAGGATGAAATGGATGGATGGGCTATAAGAAGCATTGAAAAAGAAGGGAATGTCTGTTGAGGAAGGAAGATGACAGAAGATAGGAATGAGTGGAGAATGGTTTAGAATGGATGATGTGATGCATGGAAGAGAGTGGGTGGGGGATGGAGGGGCGAGGGAGTGCATGTGAGTGATATTTTGACACAGCCCAAAGGGATTTCCTATCTTCTCTTTTTCTGCATGAGGAGATGGAAAGAGCGTTGCTGTGGATGTATTATGTCTTGCTGCATTGCTTCTGACCCAGGGAAGTGGGCGAGATGCAGAGATGACCCGTCATCCAGGAAGAGCCAAGAAAAGGGGGAGGGAGAGGTGGTGAATAGGAGTAGAGTGTGTGGAGATGAAATAGCTGGGAGTGGATTTATACCTTTGACTTTGGCTACTTCCCTTGTAAGAGGGGAAAAGTTGTTAGTATATGTACGTACGAACTGAATCTTAACTGTAGAACACTATTCTTAACTATAATTATCAGAAGCCCATAAATGATCCTGTTCCAGATATCATTGAGATCCCCAGGAATATGTAAATAAGATTGCTACCGAAACGTTTTGGCAGATGTGAAAATGTATTGGAGTTTATTTCCGTTTTCTTTTCCTCCTCTGCTTTTTTCTTGAAAAAAAGAAAAGAAAAAAAGAAAAGAAAACGTAATTCCAAGTTGCACATGCAACTTTTATTGCATTGTCCCATTCGTACTTTTGTTCGGACTATTGCATAAAGAATATGGTCAAGGGTTGTTGTAGTTCATTAAATAAATTTACAACTGAGTGAATAGTGCTACGGCTACCTTGCTACGAACCATGGAATTATTTGCCTCAAAACAAGACTACGCCTTTAAGTACGTATTAGATTAATACCATACGGTTTGGTAGCCAAAGTTCTTATATTCTTACAGTAATTTTTTCCCACCCAACCACCGCTGGTTATTCTCCTACATCACTTAACTTCGAAATAACGTCAAACAGACCGTAGAGGTGTTTTGTGGATATACAACAGGCAAAACATAATATTTTCGCTTAATGCCCTGCCGACTTGAACTTTACGGTTCTGATTCAAGGGTACGTTTGGCTCTCAATCACACTCACAAAGCCAGATAAGATATACCTTCGACTTGGACTGAAAAAAGAAATATATATATATATATATATATATATATATATATATATATATATATATATATGCATATATATATATATATATATATATATATGTATACACACACACACACACACACACACACACACACACATATATATATATATATATAATATATATGTATATATATATATATATCACATCCTCCGCTCAGCGCTCCCTACTAGAAAGTAATACAACATGGCACATACCAGAAACAGCAACAACTCCAAGAAACTTGAAGATATGGTGGAGAGTCTTGTGAAAGCAAGAGAAGGGGACAAACAGTTCCTGTTGCAAGCAAGGAAAGAAGACCAGCAGTTCCTAAGCGAGCTAAAAACGATAATCAAACAACAAAGGCAGGAGATACAAGATCTCAAATCGACTGTAGTTAATCTCCAAACTAGAGTGGAAGACCTAGAGCAGTACACAAGGAGGGAAGATATCATCATCAGTGGTTTAAAGATTGTGAAAACGTATTCGGAAGCCGTGAAAGGTGATTCCGAATATAGTGTGGATAACAGTGGACAGAACATTGTAGAAAATCAAGTGATCCATTCTCTAAGTGACAAGGGAATACAGATCAGAGACATAGAGATATCAGCTTGCCATACACTGGGAAAAAGAAAACAGGACGGTACCCAAAATGTAATCGTGAGATTTGTATCAAGAAAGTCGAAGGTGAACGTGCTGAAAAACGCCAAGAAATTGAAAGGGACGGGCATATACGTGAATGAACACCTGACGAAACGAACCGGAGAGATTGCCAAAACAGCGCGCGACATGAGGAAACAAGGGAAGATCATCTCGACATGGACAAGGGACTGCAAGGTGTACATCAAGTGCAAGGATGAAAAAGTACATCAAGTAAGTAATCTTGAACAATCAGTTAAATTTCAATAGTTCACATTCCTTAACCCATTATGTCCCAGTATTCTAACATAAACATAACCATGAACACTACAACACAGAAACAAACATAACAAAAAACTGCTCTTCATGCCATACCCTTGTCCCTACCAATCACCTCATATGTACATTATGCAAACATTTACATCATTTCATGTGTGCAAATATACCCATAAATACTGCCAAAAATAACCCCAATATTTTCAGAAACTGGCTCAAAAACATTTCCCTATCATGCCATCTCAAACACAGAAATTAATTGTTTGCTTGCCGCACCAAATCTCGCATAAAAAAACCCAGATGTATATACCGCCATTAAGAAGTATAAAGAAATAGACAAAATATCAGAAAATTAATTTTCGATATCTAATCACAATAATACCCAAATTGACCCCGAATTAAATTTCTACTCAAAACTAACAAAAGACAGCAATTACTATAGTGATACACAATTTGACGCAGTATTTCGTGATATTGATGGTTTCACACTAATTCACATTAATGCAAGGAGCCTAAACGCTAATTATCAGAAAATTGACTGTTATCTCAAGTTGCTCAATAAAAGCTTTGACGTTATAGTGATAAGCGAAACATGGATTGACCCAGGATGTCTAGTAAGCTTCCTACAAGACTATACTCCCTACAGTGTTAATAGACAGATCCAAACAGGCGGCGGAGTCTCTATCTTCATAAAAAAATCAATTTCATGCAAACTAATAAATCAATCCACTAATGCGCATGAAGACCTATTTGATTGCGTAGCTGTTGAGATCTTCAGTAAAACAAAACAAAAAAATACCGTCATAACAAGTATTTACAGAAAGCCAGGCACAAACATCAACGAGTTCACAAATATGCTTGAAGAAATCATAACTCCATTTAGAAATAAAAAAAAACTATATCTCTGTGGTGACTTCAACATAGATATACTTAAGTATGAGACTCACAAACAAACAAGACACTTTCCAGATATGCTTTTCTCTTTAGGTATATATCCTTTGATAAATAAACCAACCCGAATAACAAATACAAGTGAAACAATGATAGATAACATTTTCACCAATATTGTACACTCCGAGATTCATAGTGGTATCTTAATAAGTGACATAAGTGACCATCTACCGGTATTCACTATCAATCCAAAAGAAATGCACTGCATAACAAAACCCAGAATTACACTGAAACGTAAAATAGACGAAAAAAGTATTGCAAAATTAAATCAATGCTTAAAAGAAGAAAATTGGGATCAGGTTTACGAGTCAGAAAATGCCAATCTATCATATAACGAATTTGTAAGCATTATCATGAGTAATGTAAACAAATGCTGCCCAGAGAGAGAAGTAGAAATAAAACCATATAACGTAAACTCAAAACCATGGTTTACAAACGGTCTTAAGAACGCGTGTCGAAAGAAAAACCAACTTTACAAGAAATCTATTAAAAGCAGGTCCTTGGCAGACGAAAACAAATACAAAGCGTACAAAAACAAACTTACAACAATTTACGCAACTGCGAAAAAAATACTATGACAGACTGTTTGAAAATTATAGAGGTAATATAAAAAAGACATGGGAAGTAATAAACAACTTAACTAGGCCCAAAAATAATAACACCGATGAATTCATAGACATTATTAAAAACGGAAAAACTAAAAAAGAAGAGGCAAACGAATTTAATGAATTTTTCTCCCATGTAGGACCTAACCTCGCGAAACAAATAAAGACAACACATCAAACCTACGAGACCTTTTTGAAACACCGAATAAATAACACTAAGTTTTTTAAAACCCGTCACGGAAAACGAACTTATGAACACAGTAAAATCAATACAGAACAAGAAATCACTCGATTGCAAAGGAATCAATATGAACCTCGTAAAACAAATTATGCCTATCATCAAAAATAATTTTCTGACAATATGCAATAAATCATTTGAACAAGGAATATTTCCAGATGCAATGAAAATAGCAAAAGTAATACCGATATTCAAATCAGCCGACAAATCAAGTTATAATAACTATAGACCAATTTCACTATTACCACAGTTTTCCAAAATTCTTGAGAAGTTATTCACAATTCGCCTTGACTCATTTCTAAAAAAAGAAAAAAAAAATGACGTCATTTACCATAGCCAATATGGATTTCAACGAAATCTTTCAACGTCAACAGCAGTAATGGAATTAATTGAAGAGATAACTAACAATATAGAACAAAAGAAAAAGACAGCCAGCATATTTATTGATCTAAAAAAGGCATTTGACACAGTAAATCATGAAATCCTAATTCGAAAGGATAAATACTATGGGCTAAGAGGTAAGGTTGATGATTGGTTAAAAAAGTTATCTAAAAAACAGGAAACAACATGTAGCCATTGAGGAAGAAAGATCACATATTCTACCAGTTACATGCGGAGTATCTCAAGGTTTAGTTCTAGGACCCAAACTATTCTTGCTAAACATTAATGACATTACAAATGTATCCAACCTTATGAAATTTATACTGTTCGCCGACGATACCACCATTCTATGCTCCGATATAAATTCCGACAAACTGATCAAGACAATTAATGAAGGATTATGTCAGCTATCTAACTGGTTTTCAGCCAATAAACTATCATTAAATGTATCAAAAACTAACTACCTGCTTTTCTACAAAAATAATGAAAGCACTCAGCCGATCAAAATAAACAACGAAATTATTGAAAAAGCGTCCGTCAGTAAATTCCTAGGCGTGTATTCAGACGATGAACTTAATTGGAAACATCATATAAATCACGTGATAAATAAGATGTCCAAAACTTTAGGAATAATGCATACAATGAGAAATATCCTCAATGAAAATACCCTACGCATCATTTACTGTAGTCTACTACTACCATACCTAAACTACTATTCAGAACTTTGGGGTAATACTTATCAAACTAATCTTCAACGCATAATTACCTCACAAAAATAGGCACTGCGTATAATATGCAATGTAGGTCGTTTAGAACATACAAATAATTTGTTTAAAAAACTAAATCTACTGAAATTCATGGACTTAAAAGTACAAAACTGCCATTGTTATGCACCAAATCCACAATAAACAAATGAATCAAAACATATTGAAATTTTACTCAACTTAGGAAACTCGCTATACGACTAGGCATACAAACGACTTTAAAACTTAATACAGAACAACTAAAAAGGGCCAATGCTTATCTATTAATAGGTGTTAACACATGGAATAAACTTGAAAAGGAATTACCTAAGACAAAATGTTTATCAACATTCAAACATTTAAAAAAGTCATTAATCTAGAAGTATTAGTACATTGAACATTTCAGATCCATTTCATGATTGTATTCTTGGAGAAACTGTCATGTACCATCCAAACCTGCCGATCTTTTTTTTTTTTTTTCTTGTACTGCAGGTGACGGTGACCCGGATCCGCGCAGTAAGCAATTATCGTCCCGTCAACAATCGACCTGACCTCTCACCTGACCCCCACAAGATGCGTTGCTCGTACGTGACCCCGATTCCTACGTGAGGTCGGAGTTGCGGGCGTCGTGTCCCATCTCATTGCAAAAAAAAAAAAAAAAAAAAAAAAAAAAAAAAAAAAAAAAAAAAAAAAAAAAAAAAAAAAAAAAAAAAAAAAAAAAAAAAAAAAAAAAAAAAAAAAAAAAAAAAAAAAAAAAAAAAAAAAAAAAAAAAAAAAAAAAAAAAAATTATATATATATATATATATTATATATATACATATATATATATATGTATATATGTGTATGTATCATACTAACATGTAACAAAAATAGAATAAAAATAATTCTTTCCTTAAAGGGAGAACAATTCCACATAAGCTTTGCTTCACGCTCTCCTTTTTCAAGAAGCAATTTTGTACAAATTTTGTATATACGTATGTATAAATTGTATTTCATTTTGTTGAATAAATCTTAACTAACTAACAAGTGAACGGTTTTAAAGGTCTACTGAGTCGGTTCTCAGAGTTGGTGAATTTTTGCCAGATGTATGGCTTAGTCACTTTTTGATAAAATAATGCAAAAACAAATCCAATGCATTGTAAAAAAAAAAAAAGGCCCATCAAAATATCAGTAGCATATGAACTTTTCCTTTGCCAACTTTCGGTTTTTCTTGTAAGGCTGTGATGTCAAGCTTGCTGTTTACATCCTGATGCTTGCCATGTGCATGCATTATAAAATGCCGTGCCATACTGCCAATTTGATCGGTGATCTGTCATATTTCATGTGTTAGCAAGGTTTTATAAAGTATTTAGTTCGAAAATTGCTTACTGTGTCACCACAAGTTGCAACAGTGATTCAACAAAACAAACATCAGTGTTGTAATCTTATCACAAGGTTGTGTGCTTCTTTGTTCCCAAGTCCTAGCACTTTTTTTATGAAGTATAAAAATTATGGTTTAACATATTCATTGATTAACAATCAAGAAGTTACCAGTCACAGTGTTCAACCTGGTTGGGTTCTCAAACAGTGGTATTTGAAATAAGAAGATTAAGACCTTTGAGTGCTTGAATTTTCGAAGACGTAGGTCCTTTGCCTTGATGTTTCTGGTCTTGACGTCCGTTTGGTACTAGAGCTCTGGGTAGTCTGTGGCGACAGTTAGTGCAGACAGTGAATTTGGCACGTCTCTTCCGAGTTCGTAAAGCTCGAAAAGGCCACGGGTTAATATTGACTTTTTAAGTAAATTCTCAAAAGTTCAATCCTCGATTTATTAAACTAATATTTATTATATAAAAAGAGATTTAACAAGCAATAAAAGAGGGAGTTACATCATATCTTATTTAAAAGTTACAATAGGCGCGGTTCAAAGCTTCAGGAAATGCTCCCGATTCGAAAGATGTAGACAACAACACCTTGAGGGAAAGTTTCCAAAACGAAATGGTAGGCACTAATAAAGATTCCCAATAATAAGGAAGATGCCTATTCAAATAGGTAACAATTACCACAGAAGTAATGAAAGAAAGACAAGTACATATTTAACTTCAAACATCTCGATGTAATTTCAGTATGGTAATTCAGGCACAAGGGGGCTGAATCTATATTGAGAATGGTAAAATGTATACATGGTGATTGAAAATTATCATTATTAATTTTCCATTTTCAGACTACTATTTGCTGCACTTCTTTTCAATGAAATTTCATGTAAAAAGAAGAAAAAAAAAAAAAAAAAGGAAAAATAAATAGAGAGGTGCAATGAGCTATCTTATCCCAAAGTCAAAACAGGTGTTGGAGTGGTGAAGGAGAAGGTTGATCTAAAATATGGTGAGTGTATAAAGCATTACTGTGCTACATATTGCATCCAAACTGTGAAACCGCAAAGGACTTCCTACTGGAGCAATGTGAAAAACTTCAAAATACTTACCTAAAAATTTGGTATTGTCCTGATATGACAAACTAAATAAAATGCACAAAATATAAACCTCAATTCTTTATTTACAGAATACATACAAATTCTACTTGGTGAATTACTGAGGTTATGTTCTGAATATCCATCACACAAATTTGCAAGAGGTGCCAAACTTCAGTCCACTGTAAAAGTATATGAACCAGTCTGTTCCAAGTATGAAAAACAAGAGAAGTCTGACATCATCCTGAAACGAAGGTCCAGGTTTAATTGTCCAACAAAGTGAATTTTTCCATATACCAAAAACAAATAGTACATACATATACCAAAGGCCTTTTGACCCTTACACGGAAGGTAGCCTCCTGGATGACGGGTCCACTGCCCTGGGTTAGAGGCAGTGTCAAAAGACACAGCACATCCACAGCAAGGCTGCTTCATTTGACCCTCCCTCTCCATCTCTTCATGTAGAAAAGGAGAAGATGTGGGAGAAATCCCTTCAGGCTGAGTCCATTTTTTTTCTCATACATACTCCCTCATCCCCCATTCCCCACCCACTCCCCCTCATGCATCACAGCATCATCCATACACAACCATTCTCCATTCACCCCTACCTTCTGTTCTCTCCTTTTCTCAGACATTTTGTATGGTATCCATCCAACCCAGGTGCCTTACCAGCTCTCATCATCTTAACAGCTGCCTTCACTTCATCTTTCTTTTTTTTCTCCTCCATTTTCCTCACTCATCATGGTCATTTTCTTAGCGCTTCCCACTGCAACTGCCTTTCCCTCCCTGTCCTCCTTCAAATGTAGCAAATCCCTAAAATACTCTAACCACCTTTCCCTCACTGCCTTCCCTTCCATTATCATCTCTCCATCTGTATCACCTTTTCTTCTCTACTTGATTCGTCTCCTATTCCTCTTTTAATTTCTTTCCAAAACATTTTTCTTTACTTTCAAAACTTTCTGTCATACTCTTACCCCATTTCATATCTGCTCTCCTCTTTTATGCTTTACTTGTCTTCTCTTTTCTTTGTACCTCTCATATGATTCTCTCATCCTATTTTGTAACAAATCTGTGAAAGCCTGCTTCTTCTCTTCTACACCCTTCTTTCCTTCCTCATCCCACCACTCACTAATTTTCCTTCTATTTTCTCCCATCCTCCTTGTTCCACGCACCACCTTTGCACACCTTATGACTCCCTCCTTGAACCATTCCCATTCCTCCTCCACTTCTGGTTTTACTCTATCCTTCACTCCCTCCCACTCCTCTCTCAGCTTCTTCTTGTACTCCTTCTCCTTTTATTTCTAATTTAAGCAGTTCACTCAAAGTGCCTCCCAATCTTCTGCCCTTCTCCTCTTTCTCCACCTATTCTCCACTCTCAACTTACCTTCCACCAAAAAGTGATCTGATATTTCCCCACTCTCTCCCCTTTGAACATGTACATCCTACTATACTCTTGGTTATCACTATAAAGTCCATTAATGCTCTATCTGCCACACTTCCACCACCCTCTCCCATGTGCACTTATGCTTGACTTTCTTCCTAAACACTATATTTGCTATCAACTCCCTAGACACATCTCCACCATCAACTCTCCACTACGATTTTTTACTGAAACATCATATTTCCCAATCACTCCTTCTAATGGTTCATTTCCTACCCTAGCATTAGGGTCTCCCAATACAACTATATTGACATTTCTCCCTAATACCTCTATACAGGTAAAACAAAGGGGATGCCATGCTGGACTCCAAGTGGGTAGGCATCACTTGTGTATGCCTTTCTGCTGGTTTGATCCAAGCCGTTGGAAGAGTGTGATCTTTTCATCATACAAATCATACAGGAATGGCTTCTCTCCAATGTCTATCCTCATATACCTTGTGAGAGAAGTCTTATGTGAAAAACCAGAATCAAAGAGGTCACACTGGAAAGGCTTTTCTCCTGTGGGAGTCTTCATCTGCTGTGTGGGATAACCCTTTTGTGAAAAAGCAAAGTTACACAGGTCACACTAGAAAACCTCCCCTGTGTGGCTCTTCATATGCTCTGTGAGAGAATCCTTTTTTGAGAAAGCTGCATTGCACAGGTCACATTGGAAAGGCGTCTCTCCTGCGTGGGTCTTCATATGCTTTGTCAGATCACCCTTTCTTGAAAAAGCAGAATTGCACAGGTCGTACTGGAAAGGCTTCTCTCCTGTGTGGGTCCTCATATGGTTTGTGAAAGAACCCTTTAGTGAAAAAGGAGATTTACACAGGTCACACTGGAAAGGCTATTCTCCTGTGTGGGTCCTCATATGTGTTGTAAAAGAATGCTTTTTTGAGTAAGCAGAATCGCACAGGTTGCATTGGAAAGGTTTCTCTCCTGTGTGGGTCCTCATATGATTTGCCAGATTACCCTTTTGTGAGAAAGCAGAATCACACAGGTCACACTGGAAAGGCTTCTCTCCTGTGTGGGTCCTCATATGACTTGTGAGATGACTCTTTAGTGAGAAAGCAGAATCACACAGGTCACATTGGAAAGGCTTCTCTCCTGTGTGGGTCCTCATATGACTTGTAAGAGAATTCTTTAGTGAGAAAGCAGAATCACACAGGTCACACTGGAAAGGCTTCTCTCCTGTGTGGGTCCTCATATGACTTGTAAGAGAACCCTTTTGTGAGAAAGCAGAATCACACAGGTCACACTGGAAAGGCTTCTCTCCTGTGTGGGTCCTCATATGCTTTGTAAGATTACTCTTTACTGAGAAAGCAGAATCACAGAGATCACACTGGAAAGGCTTCTCTCCTGTGTGGGTCCTCATATGATTTGTGAGATAACCTTTTACTGAGAAAGCAGAATCGCACAGGTCACACTGGAAAGGCTTCTCTCCTGTGTGGGTCCTCATATGACTTGTGAGATTACCCTTTTGTGAGAAAGCAGAATCACACAGGTCACACTGGAAAGGCTTCTCTCCTGTGTGGGTCCTCATATGCTTTGTAAGATGACCCTTTATTGAGAAAGCAGAATCACACAGGTCACATTGGAAAGGCTTCTCTCCTGTGTGGGTCCTCATATGCTTTGTAAGATCACTCTTTTGTGAGAAAGCAGAATCACAGAGATCACACTGGAAAGGCTTCTCTCCTGTGTGGGTCCTCATATGCCTTATGAGATTACTCTTTAATGAGAAAAGAGAATCACACAGGTCACATTGGAAAGACTTCTCTCCTGTGTGGGTCCTCATATGCTTTGTAAGATTACTCTTTAGTGAGAAAGCAGAATCACACAGGTCACACTGGAAAGGCTTCTCTCCTGTGTGGGTCCTCATATGACTTGTGAGATGACCTTTTACTGAGAAAGCAGAATCGCACAGGTCGCATTGGAAAGGTTTCTCTCCTGTATGAGTCCTCATATGATTTGTCAGATTACCCTTTTCTGAGAAAGCAGAATCACACAGGTCACACAGGAAAGGCTTCTCTCCTGTGTGGGTCCTTATATGCTTTGTAAGATTACCCTTTCTTGAGAGAGCAGAATCACACAGGTCACATTGGAAAGGCTTCTCTCCTGTGTGGGTCCTCATATGCTTTGTAAGATCACTCTTTTGTGAGAAAGCAGAATCACACAGATTACACTGGAAATACTTCTCTCTTGTGTGGGTCATCATGTGATATCTAAAACAAATCAAGATGTAGCTGTGCTATAGATGCCACACCAGATCCTCTTCATTACATGACACCTATGGATTCTATGGATAGCTCTTCCAAAGGAATGGTGATAGTTACCCTCCTCCTGGAAAATATGTAATCATAAGATTGTCATCTAACTCTTTGAAATTGTGTAATATAGTGTTATAGGATTGTGAGTGTTGTGTACACAAACCATTTAATATTCAAGTCCCTTTATACCTAAACAGACCACTTGTACTTGCCATAATGTAACATGAAATATAAATACTAACAGATATAGTGCTATTATATATTGCATTCTACCTTTACTTTAGAAATATGTTGTAAACTATCCAATAGCTACATGCATACTCACCCCACCACAACTGGAATGACTAAAATTTTGCTCTGGCTTTTTCATCATGTCATGAGATTTGGAAGTAAGAAATAGCCCAGATGGCCAAAGCAGTCATATTTTAACATAATTCCACAACATTCCATGTTTGGGCTCACAAGACCAGAGTCTATATATGACAAACCCTAGGAGGGCTTATTCAGTTCATCTCATCTGACCCAAATAAGTGATGCAAGTCGTCACATCCTTTCAGATAAACTGGTAAGTGATATACCTGTGTTATTATTTCTAAATAACATAATAAATGAAATTGTAGAGGAAATTTCCATTTTTTTTTCTTGTCACATTAAGTAAAATATCTGTTTGTCTAATAAAAAAAATATATATTTTGGTTATACCTACTAAAACAATCTCAACAATCATGATGTAATCAGGAAGGAACTGGTATTAAAGATTCAATCCCAGTAAATGTGGAAACAGCAGGAGGACAATGTACAATATCAGAATTAGTGCTTTCACATGTTCAACCTACAGGTCCTTTAAACACAGGCATTGCATACACAATCTCAGTCATCTTCCAGGAAGCCTGTGACTTCCTTACCAGTTGTGACACTTGTGTGATAATATATATATACATACACCAAAGGCTTTTTCCCCTTTACAAGGAAGGTAGCCAAAAAAAACAAAGACATAGAATCCACTCCCACCCATTCCATCCCCACATACTCCACTCCCATCCACCACCCTCCTCCCCTCTTGTCTTGGCTCCTCAGTAACCCCTGCATCTCGCCCACTGCCCTTGGTAAGAAGTAGTGTCGCAAGACATAGCACTTCCTCATTAAAATGGTGATCCCCCCCTCCTCATCCCCTCATTTAGAAATGGAAAAGATGGCTAAGAAATCCCGTCAGGATATATAAATTTATTTTTCACACACACTCCTTCACTCCCCATCCCCCACCCACTCCCTTTCATGTATTACAGCATCATCCATACACAACCATTCTCCATTTACCCAAATCTTCTGTCTTCTCCTGTCCTTCCTCAACAGATATTCCCCTCTTTCCTAATGCCCCTTTTACCCCATCCATCCATCTCATCCTTGATCATCCCCACATGTCAACTCCTACCTCTGCCTTCCACAGGTGTTTTAATAATCTTTCTTCACTCATTCTCTCCATGTGTCCAAACCATCCCAATACTCTTTCATCAACCCTATCTCCCAAATCCCTTTCCATCCCTGTTCTCCTCCTCACCTCCTCATTTCTCACTCTATCCTGCCTAGTAACCCCTATCATACTTCTCAGGCACCTCATCTCAAACAGGGTTGCGGAGGCGGAGTCGGAGTCGGAGGGAGTCGGAGGTTTCAGCTGGAGTCGGAGTTGGATTTCTAAGAGTACTAGGAGTCGGAGTTGGAGTCGGAGTCGGAATTTTTTTATCCGGCTCTGACTCCTTAAGTCCAGTAAAATAATTTTTTTAACATGGTTTCCCTGTTTGATTTTACCAGTTGCACAATTCAACAGTTTTTGTATGGTTTTGCTTTTATTTTTGGAGGCAATAGTGAGTGTGCGCGGTGTATATGTACACTAAGTGGTCTCTCCAGATGGAAACAAAAAACAATCCATTGATAATAATAAAAAAAAAAAAAAAAAAAAAAAATACACAATACTGACAAGCTATCATTGTCAGTCTGGGTAAAAGTGCTTGTGGTCATGTATTTGTATTTGTTTCCTGTAAGGAGAGTGATACTACATATATATATATATTTATATATACATATATATATATGTATATATATGTACATATATATATATATTTATAAATGTGGGTAAAAGTAAGGTGATGAGATGTACAAGGGGTGAAAGTGGCAGTAGACTGGAAGTGAACATTAAGGGAGAGCGACTGGAGGAAGTGGATAGTTTTAGATACTTGGGTGCAAGTGTAGCAGGAAAAGGTGGAGTGAAGGTGGAGGTAGAATGTAGATTGAGAGAAGCGAGTAAATGCCTTGGTGGTTTAAAGAGTGTAATGAGAAATAGACATTTGGGAATGGATGCGAAGAGGAGACTGTATGAAGGAGTGATTGTGCCAACAGCACTGTATGGGGCAGAAACGTGGAACATAAGAGAAGAAGAGAGAAGGAGTTTGAATGTGTTTGAGATGAGGTGTCTGAGAAGTATGGCGGGGGTTACTAGGCTAGATAGAGTGAGAAATGAGGAGGTGAGGAGGAGAACAGGGGTGAAAAAGGATTTGGGAGAGAGGGTTGATGAAAGAATATTAGGATGGTTTGGACACATGGAAAGAATGAGTGAAGAAAGACTAGTAAAAGAGGTATGGAAGGCAGATGTGGAGGGAGTGAACATGAGGGGACGTCCTAGGATGAGGTGGATGGATGGGGTGAAGGGGGCTTTGGGGAAGAGGGGAATGTCTGTTGAGGAAGGAAGGGAGAGGACGGAAGACAGAGGTGAGTGGAGAATGGTTGTATATGGATGATGTTGTGACTGCATGAGGAGTAAATTTTGACGCAGCCCGAAGGGATTTCTCCCCGTCCTCTCCTTATATGCAAAGGGGGACGGAGAGGGGGGGTCGCCGATTAAATGAAGCGGCCTTGCTGTGGATGTACTGTGTCTTGCAACACTGCTTCTGACCCAGGGCGGTGGGCGGGGTGCAGGGATGACCCGTCATCCAGGAGGTGCTCAGATGAGAGGAAGGGTGGGAGGGGTGTGGAGTGTATTTGGGGATGAAATGGGTGGGAGTGTTTTTATGCCTTTCCCTTTTTGGCTACCTCCCTTGGAAGGGGGAAAAAGCCTTGGTATATGTATGTATGTATGTATATATATAATATTTAGTACTGTACTGCAATGCTTCTACTTCAACATAAATAAACATCAATTCGTGCTGCCACCATGTGACGCATTGTGTGCTACTAGTACTAACTAATGTAAACAAACAACAGATTCTGCCTGAAGCAATATCTCCCAATGAATTTTCTTTTCCCTCATTTTCGGTAGTTTTATCACAATTTCCTTTAATAGAAAAATGCTAGATTATGATAAAGCTACTTCAGAATATGAAAATCATATGTTTATCAAAGAAATTTAGTGGTTTGAAATATACAAAATAGAAACAGGCTCCTGATCATGGTTACTAGTGAATACGATAGGCCTACAAGTGAAGCAATGAAAAATAGAAATCAGAGTAAAGAAAATCATGAACCATTTTAATCTAATTTAAAACTGATTATGTTATAAAGACAATTGCAAATTAGGCCTAAGTGTACCAGATATTTATGCTTTAACCCATTACCATAATTCTATCTATATACAAAAGGCTTTTTCCCCCTTATCAGGGAGATAGCCAAGTCAAAAGGCATAAACCCACTCCCACCCATTATCCCTTCCACACTCACATCTTAGCTCCTCGTGGACAACGGGTCATCCCTGCATCCGGCCCACCACCCTGGGTCAGAAGCAATGCAGAACACAGCACATCCACAGCAAGGTCACTTCACTTAATTGGCAAAACCCCCCCCCCCTCACATAGAAAATGGAGGACAGGGAGAAGTCCCTTTGGGCTGCGCTAAAGTATCATTCACACTTTCCCACTCCCCAAACCCTCCCCATCCTCCCATCCCTTCCCTTTCTTTTCATCACAGTATCATCTATACACAGCCCTTCTCCACTCATCCGTATCTTCTGCCATCTCCCTTCCCTGCTCCACAGACATTCCCCTCTTGCTCAACACCCCTGTCACCCCATCCATCCATCTCATCCTCAGTCGTCCTCTCAAATTCACTCCCTCCATCTCTGCCTTCCATACCCCTTTCACCAGTCTTCCTTCATCCATTCTTTCCATGTGTCCAAACTATCCTAATAGTCTTTCATCAGCCCTCACAGCCAACTCCTTTTCCACCCCAGCTCTCCTTCTCACTTCCTCGTTTCTCACACTATCCAGCCTTGTAACCCTCACCATACTTTTCAGACATTTCATCTCAAACACATTTAAACTCTTCCTCTCTGCCCCTCTCAGATTCCATGTCTCCCCCACACAGCACTGTCGGCACAATCACCCCTCATACAATCTCCTCTTTGCATTATTGCCCAAATGTCTATTTCTCATTACTTTTTTAAATCCCCCAAGGCATTTATTTGCTTCTCTCAATCTACAGCTTGCCTCTACCTCTATTCCTCCCTTTGCAGCCACATATGACCCCAAGTACCTAAAACTATCCAGTTCCTCCAGCCTCTCCCCTTCAAGACTTACTTCCAACTCTCCAGCATCCTCTCCTCTTGTACACCTCATCACCTTACTTTTACCCACATTCACCTTCAATTTTCTCCTATCACACACCCTCCCAAACTCAGTCACTAACTCTCCCAATACCTCCTCTGACCCTGCCACAAGTGTAGTGTCATCAGCAAACAACAACTGACTTACCTCACACTTTTCTCCATTTTCCGCAACCAACTCTAGTCCCTCTTGCATTTACCTCCCGTACCATCCTATCCATATACACATTGAACAGCCATGGTGACATGACACATCCCTGACGTAGTCCCACCTTTACCTCAAACCATTCACTCTCTCCATTTCTGATTCTAACACAGGCTCTACTACTCTAATAAAAACTCTTGACTGCTCTTAACAGCTTTCCCCCAATACCTGTCTACCCTATCATAAGCCTTTTCCAAATCCATAAAGGCCCAAAAGACATCCTTACCCTTTCCTAAAGCTTTCTCACAAATCTATCTTATCACAAAAATCTGATCCACACAGCCCCTACCTCTCCTAAACCCACATTCCTCCTCAGCTCCTCACCAATTACTTCCTCTGTTCCTCTCCTAATTCTCTCAATTATAACCCACCCATACGCCTTCCCAACTACACTCAACAAACTGATCCCTCTGAAACTACTACATTCACACTTGTTCCCTTTTCCTTTGAAAAGCGGAACTATACATGCACTCCTCCAGTCCTCTGGTACTCTACCCTCCCTTAGACACACATTAAACAGCTTCACTAACCAGTCTACTATTACTTTACCTCCCTTCTTCAGACACTCCGTATGACACCCATCTAACCCAGGTGCCTTACCTGCTCTCATCAATTTAATCGCTACTTCCACCTCATCTTTTCTTATTTTTCCCTCATTTTCCTCACCCATCACTGTCATTTTCTTTGCCCCTCCCACTGCTATCACCATTCCCTCCCTATCCTCCTCTACATTCAACAGTTCCCTAAAATATTCTGCCCATCTTCCCCTTATCGCTTCCTCTTCCATTATCATTTTTTTATCTTTGCCTTTTACCTTTTCTTCCCTACCTGAATCAACTTCCCTTCCTCTTTTAATCTTTCAATAATAGTAAAAAGAAAATATTTAGACCAAATCTTGTACATTGTGTAATGTGACCTTGGTAAACACAAATATTGATATACTGGTATACGGAATAGTCTGTAAAACCCTACCATTGATAGTAGCCTATTGAGTGACTACCGGACCTCAAATATTACCTACAAGATATACAGTTTGCATGATTTGGCTATTTTTTTTTTTTTTGTAGGAATTGGTAAACAATAAGCATTGGATGCAAGAACAATTTAGATTACTTTGCCAAAGTTTTCTACTTTTCCCAGTGATGTAGCCTAGGCCAATTGTAAGGTCCTACCTGTTGTATGATAAATGCCGATTATGAGATAGGCTTAACTAACCTCTCAGTTTGTTGGCCTAGGCAATCTCCATAGGCTAACCTAGCAAATCATTGGCAGTTTGTATTATTTCTAAAACTTTGATGAAGAGAGTGCATATACAGTATATGTATGTATGTATACATATATATATACATATATATATATATATATATATATATATACAGATAAAACCTATTTCTTTTGGTACATGTTGATTATCAGGTTCTTTAAAGAAATAAAATAAAGAAATAAAATAAAAGAAATAAAGAAAATGAAAAATAAAACTAATGCTATAATAAAGAAATTGATTCTTTTTTATTTTGTTTTTTATTTTTTGATTATTTTTATTGTTTAATCTTTATTTACTTTATTTCATTTTTTATTAAAAAAAAAAAAGATAATAATAATAATAATAATAATAATCCCAAAATAACCTTATAATCCACATTTACCTTTCTTTTTACCATAGATTGTAGGGTCGAGTTTGTTTTTCCTAGACTATAGGCTGCCTCTATTCATTGGGTAGTCTAGGACTCTAACCTATATTTCTCATAGGCTAGTCTAACCAACCATTTTCATCACATTAAGATATCAGTTTACCCTACTTATATAAAGTACAAACTACTATTTTTTTATTTGCAAATTTCAATTAAGTAGTCTATAAGTTCTATAATTATGAATAAAGCCTATCTTTTTAATGTTTACAAATAAGAAATTTGTATAGATTTTAGCTTTAACCTCGTTACAACATAATACTGGTAGATTTAAGGAGCATATAAAATATTTTATTATAAGAAATTTTTATAGATTGAATTTTTAACCTAGTTATTAACGTAATAATATGGGTGTATTCAAGGTACAATACATATATTTTGTTATGTTCTTGAAAGCTTTGTCTGAATTTTTACCATTATAGTAATTGGCAAGCCAACAATAGCTGTAAAATACTGTCTATAGATGTGCACTGTGAAATAATTTGTTGCTATTGTGCAAATAGAAAGCAGGTCTCATTATTCCAAGTTTAAAAAATCTAAAGAATTTGATATGTTTTGTGTTGAGAAAATTTAATAACTATCCAGTATAGAATAGTTTTATAGCTAGTTACAGGATATGTACCATTTATAGAAGTTTCCAGAATGTAGTTTGTATTAATGTTTCATTCATTCTATACTATGGGAGTTATAGCCAGAGGAATGTATTTCTATTTTTAATAAATACTCAATAAATATAATCATTTATTCAAATTCCTGAATAATTTGTCAATTGTCAAGTGACAGAGATTATTTTTATCTTTAGATAATTTAAACTAGCTACTTTACCTTTGTTGACAGTCTAATTAAAATTATGTCAACATCTAGAACTCCATCATGTACACACGTACATGATGACAATAGTATATATCCACTACGTATGCACTATGCACATACGTCTTCATGTATGTAAAAGTCAATGGAAGTGTTTTTGTGTGGTTTACTGTTTTGTAGGAGCTATGTCATGCTGGGATAATGCCCTGAGATAAACTATGACCAGTCTCAGAGGCCAGATAGGAATGACATTAGAGCATATGTCACAGCATTTGGTGATGACTGAAAAGGGGAGGAACAACAGCAGCTATGAACAGTGTGCATAGGGGAAGGTTGTCTCTTTCCTGAACAGACTCCTGGTTTTTATGATAACATGGTGAAATTAATTCTGCAGTAAATACTAGATAGGGCACCCTCCATTAACCTTTCCTCATCATGATTTGTCACATATTTTCCTAATATTGTGATAGAAAGTTTATGAAATTGGACATATGAAATAACAGAGGATTTTGTTTGTGGGGGGGGGGGCACAAAGGAAAAAGAAAATATATAGCTTGAAGTGGCAACTCTGCCATGACAGATTTGAAAGTGCTCATAAGCAGGTAGATGATTATGAGCATAGATAATACCATTATATACTTAATATGTATATGTTTATACGAATATACGTGCTTGTGTGCATATATATATAAAGCTGGTTGAGTGTATATGTGAGTATATTTATCATACAAGTGAATGTTTCACGTAAAAAATAATATACATGAAAAATATTTATAAAATGCTTGCTGAATAGGTGTGGGAGGCTGGTATATGGATCTGCAGAATAGATTTCCACATAGGGGTCAAGGAGTTAAGGAGTCGGGAGTCGGAGTCGGAGTTGGAGGAATCAAAGGAGTCAGAGTCGGAGTCGGAGTCAGAGGAATCAAAGGAGTTGGAGTTGGAGTCGGAGTCGGACCTTATACCATCCGACTCTGCAGCCATGATCTCAAACACATTCAATCTTCTCCTCTCCTATGTTTCATGTTTCTGTCCCATAAAGTGCTGTTGGCACAATCACTCTTTCATACAATCTTCTTGTAGCATTCATTCCCAAATGCCTATTTCTCAGTACGCTTTTTAATCCCCCTAGGTATTTAACTGCTCTCAATCTACATTCTACGTCCACCACTCCTTCCTTTCCTGCCACATTTGCACCCAAGTATCTAAAACTATTCACTTCCTCCAGTCTCTCTCCCTTAATACTCAGTTCCAGTCTGTTGCCACTTTCTCCTCTTGTATATCTCATCACCTTACTTTTACCCACATTCATCTTCAAACAACAACTGGCTTATCTCCCACTTTTCTCCATTTTCTTTAACCATCTCTAATCCCCGACCCATTATCCTTGCATCTACCTCTCACACCACCCCATTCATATATAAATTGAACAACCAAGGTGACATAACACATCCCTGGTGAAGTCCCACCTTTACCTCAAACTACTCACTCCATTTCTGAATTTAACACAAGCTCTACTACTCTCGTAAAAACTCTTGACTGCTCTTATCCCATATATCTGCAATACCTCCCATGGTGCCCTCCTGTCTACCCTGTCATAAGCCTTTTCCAAATCCATAAAGGCCCAAAAAGCATCTTTGTCTTTTCCTATAACTTCCTCACATATCTGTCTTACCACAAAAATCTGATCCACACAACTCCTACCTGTCCTAAATCAACACTATTCCTCACCAATTACTATCTGTGTTCCTTTCTTAATCCGCTCAATCAAGTTTCTCCCATAAGCCTTCCTAACTACACTTAACAAACTGATCCCTCTGAAACTACTAAACTCACACTTGTCCCCTTTTCCCTTGTAGAGTGGAACTATATAGGCATTCCTCCAGTACTCTGGCACTCTACCCTCTCTTAAGTTAACATTGAATAACTTCACGAGCCACTGCACCATTTTTTTTTTTTTTTTTTTTTTTTTTTTTTTTACATTCTACATGACACCCATCTAACCCAGGTCTTTTCCCTGCTCTCATCATCTTAACAACTGCCTTCACCTCATCTTTTCCTTAATTCTCTTCAATTTCCCTCAGTTACTATCATTTTCTTAGCATTTTCCACTGCAATTACCTTTCCCTCCCTATCCTCCTTCACATTTAGCAACTCCCTAAAATACTCTGCCCATCTTCCTCTCACTGACGTCTCTTCCATTATCATCTCTCCATCTGCACCTTTTACCTTTTCTTCTCTACTTAATTTGCCTCCTCTTCCTCTCTTAATTTCTTTCTAAAACATCTTTTAATTTCAAAACTTTCTGTCATACTCTTACCCCATTTCATATCTGCTCTCCTCTTTGCCTCTTTTATGCTTTACTTGTCTTCTCTTTTCTTTGTACCTCTCATATGATTCTCTCATCCTATTTTGTAGCCAATCTGTGAATGCTTGCTTCTTCTCTTCTACAACCTTCTTTGCTTCCTCATCCCACCACTCACTACTTTTCCTTCTATTTCCTCATGTCCTCCTTGTTCCACACACCATCTTTGCACATTTTGTGCATCCCTCCTTGAATTATACCCATTCCTTCTCCACTCCTAATTCTACTCTATCATTCACTCCTTCCCACTCCTCTCTCAGCTTCTTCTTGTGCTCCTAATTTTCTTTCTCATTTATGCACTTTACTTTATGCACCTCCCTACCTTCTGTCCTTTTCCTCTTTCTCCATCTATCCTCCACTTTCAACTTACCTTCCACCAAAAAATGATCTGATATTCCCCCACTCTCTCCCCTTAGAACATATACATCTTAACTATTCCTACTATTCTCCTGGTTACCGCTATACAGTATACAGTAGACCATTAATGCTCTATCTACCACCCTCTCCCATGTGCTGTCATGCTCGACTTTCTTCCTCACTGTTTTTGGTATTATCAACTCTCTTTCAAGACACATCTCCACCATCAATTCTGCACTACAATTTTTCCTGGAACTCCACACTTTCCAACCACTCCATCTGTTGGTTCATTTCCTACCCTAGCATTAAGGTCTGCCAATACCACTACATTGACATTTCTCCCTAAACCCTCTATGCACTCATTTAAATCAATCCAAAAGGCCTCCCTCTCCTCTACAGTCTTCTCACTACCAGGCCCATATGCACTTACAAAAACCCACATGTCCCTTCCCAGTTTCACTCAATACCAACACATCCATCTTTCTTCTCATAAACATACTACCTATCTCTTCCCTTTTACTCTCATCTGTACCACATCCATTCACATTAAAAGACCCAAACCTTAGGTTACTGGTCAGAAAACTATCAGACCCTCTTATGCCTTTACTTTTTTTAGGAATGTCCTCTTTGTGGAACTTTTATTTGATATTAGTATTATCTCAGTTTAGAATGTGTCCCTGCCTATTAACATTAATCAATGTAAAGTTGGATATTTTATGAGTTTTGGTCCCATTTGAGCATTTCCCACCTTGAAGATGACAGCATATTTGCCGAGATCATTTGATCAAATAATGTAGTTGACAGCAAGAATGATTCCTGTCCCAACCTCTTCAATGATGCTGAAGAACATGCTACCAAAGAACATACCCCTACATCTTACTGGTTTGTGACATACTATAAGGATAACAGAGGTAACTTTATCCATGCTACTAAGTATCTAGAGAGACTGGAGTGTTCCCTACAAATAACTTAAACAAATATGGTAAAGATGATCTGAGATAAGGACTTAACACCGGCCCTGATGCTCCTCCATCTACCTTGCCCTTCAGATGGAATTTTCAAATCCATCAAACAACACTGAACATTCAATTACTACAAAGCACATTTCCACAATCAAGACCTACGTAAATTCTCAGAAATATCAATTGTGCCCTGACAATGCTTACAGAGTGACAAAAACAAGAGAAAATAGTAGCATGCTCACATTTCATGGTCCATATCTCCCTGAGTGAGTAAATATTGGTCCTGTTTCTCTCCCAATAAAAGCTTTCATCAATTGTCTTTTACAGTGTTACCAGTGTTATGAGTTTCACCATGGAAGAAAGAATTGTACAAATGGTCCTCGATGTGGTCATTGCTCTGTCCTTGATTCATTTCCTACTATTGATTGTGAATCAGAACTTCATTGTTTCCATAGCAGAGAAGCTCACTTAATACATTCTCAACAATGCAAAGAGTACTGTCTTAAACAAGACATTCTTCAACTGGTTAGTCTTGGTAGTGCCAAGCAAGTACTTCATTTTAGACAGATGGATGGCAGAGCAAAGACATATGCCTTCTCCTTCCACTTCATCCCTGTCCTCCACTCCTATGAGAATCCTGCTTCCGCTGTTCAGTCCAGAGCAAGTTATCTATTTTGTAAAGTTACAATGTATCATCAACAGATCCCTCCACCTCGTCTTTAGCAATGCATCTCATTGCATCTTCAACAAAACCCTCTTCTACATCATTAGCAAAACCCTCAGTAACATCACAGACTCCCAAAACACAAGTCCATGCTCACACAAATTTCTAATCAAGAACCCATATTAAGAATAGTGAATCAATACAGACACATTTTCAACAACAAAATCTGGTATGCAGCAATGTGTTACCAGAATTTGTTCTTAGATCCTCTGATATCCATCCCTCAAAATAATTTCTCCCTACAAAAGGACATAGTCCACCACGCCAGACTACAGCGCTGCTACCATCCAACCCTTTTAATTTAACACAAGAGGTTGGACGACAGCATTGCAAATAATCGTCCAGGATGCAACACTTCACCCCATACTAGACAACACATTATGTAAGACTACATGTACACAATCATGAACACCAACAACACAAAATACACTCTATAAAGGATTTATGGGAAAACCCTGTTCCAGCTGTTGCGTTCCTCAGGGAGATGGGACTGCTTGGTTTGACAGTCTGAGGAACAACTATTGCCTATCATGATGTAAATAAGCTTCTCAGCAAAGATAGGTTTCCTGAAGAAGCACCTGCTGAATAGGTGCATTCAAAAGAGCTGTAATTGCTTTGCTTTGCTGTGTAATACATTACATCATCACCTGATTCATTGTACAGCACAAATAATTAACCTTCAACAGCATTAATCAAGTTACATATCTTTCTGAGTCCATTATGTGTTATGTAAGTAGACTTTTTACAATATATCTCCATTCTATTATCTGTATACAGTATTTACCTAGTTGTATTTTATGGGACTGGAGCTATGCTCGTTGTGACCTTTTCTTGTATCTCTCCACGTCCAGTTTAATTTTGAACCTGAGTATGGTTTTGGCATTCACTGTTTCACACACATGCACACACACTCTTCAACGAATGGACGGCTTAGAAGACGTTCTGAAGAAAAGTGAAGTCTGTGGATCCCAACGCAAAGAGAAGTGCCTAGTGATTTTGCAGGGTGGGGGGGAAATTGCTCGTGGAGTAGTGGGAACGTAGGGAAAGAGGAAAAGGGGAGGGATTACTGAGGGAAATGGAAGGAAATGAGGAGGGAGTAGACTTTGACCAGCCAGACAAGCGGAAGGTAAACAAAAGACTTAGCGAGGATCAAATGTCTAATAAAAATGTAAAGATTAGAAGTATAGAGAGGAGCAATACAGAAGAAAGTGACGAGAATATGTTCCAGGGATTTAAAGAGGGTGGGGGGGACACAACCCCCCCCCCCCCCCGACTGATAAGACTAGAGGAGAGAGTTGATAAGGTGATCGAGGACTTGGAGCGTAAGTTAGGTAACGTAGACTCCATTTTCCAAAGAATTGAAAGGTTGGAACAACTAGAGAAGGCTAACAGAAACTTAACTGAAGAAATAGAGGACCTAAAAAGACAGTTAGGAAATGTAAAGGAGGAGAATGAGAAATTGAAGAAGAATAGTAATGAAAACAGAGAGAAACTAGCTACAGAAGCTAAAAATTGGAGAATAACTCAAGAAGGGAATAAGGTTTCATTCACTGACATAGTCAAACAGCAATTGAAAGAACATAATGAAGACTCAGTTATTAAAGTGATGAGACAGAAGGAGAATATAGTAAGAGAATTAGCTGACAAAAAGAAATGTATAATTATATTAGGAATGGAAGAGAAACATAACCCAGATAGAACCGCAAGAATCAAGGAGGAAAATGAAAGAGTAAGCAGTTTATTAAAATTAGTCCAGGAAGATGAACCAGAAATTATAAAGGAAATTGAGGAAAAATTCAGACTCGGAAAATATAGTACAGATAAGACCAGACCAATTAAGATTAAATTCAGGTCACAAACAACAGCAGAGAAAATTCTATCCAAGACAGGGAAACTAGCAACAAATGATCAATATAAAAAGGTATGGATAAAAAGAGAAATGAATAAGGAGGAAAGAGAGGCAGAAAAGCAGAAAAGAATTGAAGCTAAGGCAAAAAACGAGGAAAGAACGGAGTCAGAGAAAGAGAGATTCTATTGGAGAGTAGTGAACATGAAAATAAAGCAGTTCGACATACTAAAGAAAAACATAAGGGAAACAGAGAATACAATGGAAGTGGCAGAAAACTAAGAGTGTCTTACACAAATATAGATGGACTGATAACAGGATTGAATGAACTGAATGATTATTTGAAAGAAAAAGAACCGGACATAATGGGAATTGTAGAAACAAAATTAAAAGGCCCACTACCACCCAACAGTGTAGGACATGATACATACAATTATTGGATTAGAAACAGAGAGAAAAAACAAGGGGGTGGAGTTATGTTCCTGACTAAGAAGGATATAAACGTGAAAGGTGTCATATATGGAAAGAATACAGTAGAGATGATTATGATAGAAGTGGAAGACCGAGATAAGAAGAGCAGAAAATTTGTGATCAATTATGTGCCTCCGAAAACAGCCTCATGGGAGGAGAGTGAACATAAAAGTATGTTAGAGGACACAAAGATAGCATTAACTAAAATAATGGAAGACGGAGGAAGAATAGTTATGATGGGCGACTTTAATTGCAAAGAAATCTGCTGGGAAGAAATGACAGTAAAGAGTGGTGATGACTCATGGGGAAATGCTCTACTTGAGATGATTACTGACCATTCAATGACACAATGGATACAAGAGAACACTAGGTATAGAAATGAAGAAGAACCATCGAGGCTAGACTTAATAATTACATCTGAACCTAGAATAGTGGACAAGATTGAATATAAAACACCAATAGGTAAAAGTGACCACATATTGATTGAACTGGAACTTAATGAAGAAAAATATATGAAAAGAAATGAACAATATAGAAAAGGAAGAATGATGTATGAAAAAACAAACTTTGATAAAATAAGAGAATTCTTCCAACAAGAAAACTGGGAAGAAATATACAAAGAAGAAACAACAGTGGAAGAGAAATGGAATATTTTGACAAAAATTTACAAAAAAGGAGTGGAAAAGTATGTCCCAAGACAAAAACAAGAAAAAGAATATGTAAAATGCTGGTACAACAAAAGTTGTAGGGAGTTAAAGGACAAAAGAGACAAAGCCTGGAACAGATGGAAAAAAGACAGAAGACCTGAAAAATGGAAAATATATACTGGTTATAGAAATGAATATGTACAAAAGTGCAGAGAGGAAAAAAGAAAATATGAAAAAGATGTTATAGAAAAGTGTAAAGATCAACCAAAACTATTCTACAGATTTGTAAACAATAAACTGAAAAACAAACAAGACTTAGAGAAATTAAGACAAGGAGGAGTTGAATACACTGAGGAAATGGAAATGGCGGAAATTATGAACAAACATTTTAAATCAGTGTTTACAAGGGAAAATATACAACCTGAAGAGATTGAGTGGAAGGAAAAAGTCCCCCCTATGGAAGAAATAGAAGTAACAAAGAATGAAATATTGACACACTTGGGTAATTTTGATGTCAGAAAATCGCATGGGCCAGATGAAATAGCAAACTGGATTCTGAAAGAATGCAGGAATGAACTGGCAGACAAAATACATAGCATAATAAGCAGTTCCTTAAAAGAAGGAAAAGTTCCAGAAGATTGGAAAAAAGCAAATATAGTACCTATATATAAAGGAGGAAATAAAGAAGAACCTACCAACTATAGACCAGTCTCTCTAACAAGTACAATAGCAAAAATATGTGAAAGAATTATCAAAAGTAGATGGGTAAAATACTTGGAAAAAAACAACGTACTAAATCCAAGGCAATTTGGATTCAGACAAGGACGATCATGCGTCACCAATTTAATATGTTTCTATTCAAGGCTAATAGATATAATACAAGAAAGAGATGGATGGGCTGATTGTGCATTTCTAGACCTAAAAAAAGCTTTTGACAAAGTACCACATAAGAAGTTGCTTAAGAAATTAGAATATGAAGGAGGAATACAAGGTAAATTGCTAAATTGGATGGAAGACTTTTTGCAAGAAAGAAAAATGAGAGTAGTGATAAGAGATCAGCACTCAAAATGGAATGAAGTAATAAGCGGTGTCCCGCAGGGAACAGTTCTGGCCCCAATAATGTTTGCTATATATATTAATGATATGGATGAAGGAATTGAAAGCTATATGAGCTTCTTTGCAGATGATGCAAAATTACTGAAAAGAGTGAAAACTGAAGATTGTGAATCACTACAGAGAGATCTAAATAAAGTACAAGAATGGAGTAGGAAGTGGGAGATGGAGTTCAATACAAAAAAGTGTAGTATAATGGAATTTGGAAAAAGCAAAAACAGAATAACAGGATCATATAATTTGGGAAAAGAAGGAATAAAAAAAGTAGAAAATGAGAAGGACCTGGGAGTCATTGTTATGAATAATATGTCACCTGAGAAACATATAAATAAGATTTTTGGAGAAACTTATAATTTAATAAGAACAATCAAAGTGGCATTTACATACCTGGATGAAGAAATGGTGAGGAAAATCCTAATCACCCTGATAAGACCAAGATTGGAATATGCAGCAACGATATGGTCACCAAGTACAAAAAAATGTATAAAAAAACTTGAAAGAATACAAAGAGCAATTACAAAACTGGCACCAACACTCTCAAAACTATCATATGAAGAGAGACTACAAAAACTTAAACTACAGACACTAGAGCAAAGAAGAGAGAGAGGAGATTTGATAGCTATTTACAGAATCATGAAAGGCATAGAAATTACTGATAGAGAGAATCTGATAAAATGGGATGACAGAAATACAAGAGGACACGGAAAGAAAATAAAAAAAGACAGCTATAGAAGAGATTTTAAAAAGAATAGCTTTCCTCACAGAGCAATAGACAGTTGGAACAAGTTAGATGAGAAAGTGGTGTGTGCAAAAACAATACATGAATTTAAAAATAGTTTAGATAAAATGAGATATGAAGACGGGACCCCACGAGCATAGCTCCCCTTCCCGTAAAATACAACTAGGTAAATACAACTAGGTAAATACACACACTTCAGCGAATGGACGGCTTGGATGACGTTCTGAAGAAAACTGAAGTCTGTGGATCCCAACGCAAAGAGAAGTGCCTAGTGTTTTTGCAGGGTGGGGGGAAATTGCTCGTGGAGTAGTGGGAAAGTAGGGAAAGAGGAAAAGGGGAGGGATTACTGAGGGAAATGGAAGGAAATGAGGAGGGAGTAGACTTGGCCCAGCCAGACAAGCGGAAGGTAAACAAACGACTGAGTGAGGATGACATGTCTAATAAAAATGTAAAGATTAGAAGTATAGAGAGGAGCAATACAGAAGAAAGTGACGAGAATATGTTCCAGGGATTTAAAGAGGGTGGGGGGGACACACCCCCCCCCCCCCCCCCCCCCCGACTGATAAGACTAGAGGAGAGAGTTGATAAGGTGATCGAGGACTTGGAGCGTAAGTTAGGTAACGTAGACTCCATTTTCCAAAGAATTGAAAGGTTGGAACAACTAGAGAAGGCTAACAGAAACTTAACTGAAGAAATAGAGGACCTAAAAAGACAGTTAGGAAATGTAAAGGAGGAGAATGAGAAATTGAAGAAGAATAGTAATGAAAACAGAGAAAATAGCTACAGAAGCTAAAAATTGGAGAATAACTCAAGAAGGGAATAAGGTTTCATTCACTGACATAGTCAAACAGCAATTGAAAGAACATAATGAAGACTCAGTTATTAAAGTGATGAGACAGAAGGAGAATATAGTAAGAGAATTAGCTGACAAAAAGAAATGTATAATTATATTAGGAATGGAAGAGAAACATAACCCAGATAGAACCGCAAGAATCAAGGAGGAAAATGAAAGAGTAAGCAGTTTATTAAAATTAGTCCAGGAAGATGAACCAGAAATTATAAAGGAAATTGAGGAAAAATTCAGACTCGGAAAATATAGTACAGATAAGACCAGACCAATTAAGATTAAATTCAGGTCACAAACAACAGCAGAGAAAATTCTATCCAAGACAGGGAAACTAGCAACAAATGATCAATATAAAAAGGTATGGATAAAAAGAGAAATGAATAAGGAGGAAAGAGAGGCAGAAAAGCAGAAAAGAATTGAAGCTAAGGCAAAAAACGAGGAAAGAACGGAGTCAGAGAAAGAGAGATTCTATTGGAGAGTAGTGAACATGAAAATAAAGCAGTTCGACATACTAAAGAAAAACATAAGGGAAACAGAGAATACAATGGAAGTGGCAGAAAACTAAGAGTGTCTTACACAAATATAGATGGACTGATAACAGGATTGAATGAACTGAATGATTATTTGAAAGAAAAAGAACCGGACATAATGGGAATTGTAGAAACAAAATTAAAAGGCCCACTACCACCCAACAGTGTAGGACATGATACATACAATTATTGGATTAGAAACAGAGAGAAAAAACAAGGGGGTGGAGTTATGTTCCTGACTAAGAAGGATATAAACGTGAAAGGTGTCATATATGGAAAGAATACAGTAGAGATGATTATGATAGAAGTGGAAGACCGAGATAAGAAGAGCAGAAAATTTGTGATCAATTATGTGCCTCCGAAAACAGCCTCATGGGAGGAGAGTGAACATAAAAGTATGTTAGAGGACACAAAGATAGCATTAACTAAAATAATGGAAGACGGAGGAAGAATAGTTATGATGGGCGACTTTAATTGCAAAGAAATCTGCTGGGAAGAAATGACAGTAAAGAGTGGTGATGACTCATGGGGAAATGCTCTACTTGAGATGATTACTGACCATTCAATGACACAATGGATACAAGAGAACACTAGGTATAGAAATGAAGAAGAACCATCGAGGCTAGACTTAATAATTACATCTGAACCTAGAATAGTGGACAAGATTGAATATAAAACACCAATAGGTAAAAGTGACCACATATTGATTGAACTGGAACTTAATGAAGAAAAATATATGAAAAGAAATGAACAATATAGAAAAGGAAGAATGATGTATGAAAAAACAAACTTTGATAAAATAAGAGAATTCTTCCAACAAGAAAACTGGGAAGAAATATACAAAGAAGAAACAACAGTGGAAGAGAAATGGAATATTTTGACAAAAATTTACAAAAAAGGAGTGGAAAAGTATGTCCCAAGACAAAAACAAGAAAAAGAATATGTAAAATGCTGGTACAACAAAAGTTGTAGGGAGTTAAAGGACAAAAGAGACAAAGCCTGGAACAGATGGAAAAAAGACAGAAGACCTGAAAAATGGAAAATATATACTGGTTATAGAAATGAATATGTACAAAAGTGCAGAGAGGAAAAAAGAAAATATGAAAAAGATGTTATAGAAAAGTGTAAAGATCAACCAAAACTATTCTACAGATTTGTAAACAATAAACTGAAAAACAAACAAGACTTAGAGAAATTAAGACAAGGAGGAGTTGAATACACTGAGGAAATGGAAATGGCGGAAATTATGAACAAACATTTTAAATCAGTGTTTACAAGGGAAAATATACAACCTGAAGAGATTGAGTGGAAGGAAAAAGTCCCCCCTATGGAAGAAATAGAAGTAACAAAGAATGAAATATTGACACACTTGGGTAATTTTGATGTCAGAAAATCGCATGGGCCAGATGAAATAGCAAACTGGATTCTGAAAGAATGCAGGAATGAACTGGCAGACAAAATACATAGCATAATAAGCAGTTCCTTAAAAGAAGGAAAAGTTCCAGAAGATTGGAAAAAAGCAAATATAGTACCTATATATAAAGGAGGAAATAAAGAAGAACCTACCAACTATAGACCAGTCTCTCTAACAAGTACAATAGCAAAAATATGTGAAAGAATTATCAAAAGTAGATGGGTAAAATACTTGGAAAAAAACAACGTACTAAATCCAAGGCAATTTGGATTCAGACAAGGACGATCATGCGTCACCAATTTAATATGTTTCTATTCAAGGCTAATAGATATAATACAAGAAAGAGATGGATGGGCTGATTGTGCATTTCTAGACCTAAAAAAAGCTTTTGACAAAGTACCACATAAGAAGTTGCTTAAGAAATTAGAATATGAAGGAGGAATACAAGGTAAATTGCTAAATTGGATGGAAGACTTTTTGCAAGAAAGAAAAATGAGAGTAGTGATAAGAGATCAGCACTCAAAATGGAATGAAGTAATAAGCGGTGTCCCGCAGGGAACATTTCTGGCCCCAATAATGTTTGCTATATATATTAATGATATGGATGAAGGAATTGAAAGCTATATGAGCTTCTTTGCAGATGATGCAAAATTACTGAAAAGAGTGAAAACTGAAGAAGATTGTGAATCACTACAGAGAGATCTAAATAAAGTACAAGAATGGAGTAGGAAGTGGGAGATGGAGTTCAATACAAAAAAGTGTAGTATAATGGAATTTGGAAAAAGCAAAAACAGAATAACAGGATCATATAATTTGGGAAAAGAAGGAATAAAAAAAGTAGAAAATGAGAAGGACCTGGGAGTCATTGTTATGAATAATATGTCACCTGAGAAACATATAAATAAGATTTTTGGAGAAACTTATAATTTAATAAGAACAATCAAAGTGGCATTTACATACCTGGATGAAGAAATGGTGAGGAAAATCCTAATCACCCTGATAAGACCAAGATTGGAATATGCAGCAACGATATGGTCACCAAGTACAAAAAAATGTATAAAAAAACTTGAAAGAATACAAAGAGCAATTACAAAACTGGCACCAACACTCTCAAAACTATCATATGAAGAGAGACTACAAAAACTTAAACTACAGACACTAGAGCAAAGAAGAGAGAGAGGAGATTTGATAGCTATTTACAGAATCATGAAAGGCATAGAAATTACTGATAGAGAGAATCTGATAAAATGGGATGACAGAAATACAAGAGGACACGGAAAGAAAATAAAAAAAGACAGCTATAGAAGAGATTTTAAAAAGAATAGCTTTCCTCACAGAGCAATAGACAGTTGGAACAAGTTAGATGAGAAAGTGGTGTGTGCAAAAACAATACATGAATTTAAAAATAGTTTAGATAAAATGAGATATGAAGACGGGACCCCACGAGCATAGCTCCCCTTCCCGTAAAATACAACTAGGTAAATACAACTAGGTAAATACACACACTTCAGCGAATGGATGGCTTGGATGACGTTCTGAAGAAAACTGAAGTCTGTGGATCCCAACGCAAAGAGAAGTGCCTAGTGTTTTTGCAGGGTGGGGGGGAAATTGCTCGTGGAGTAGTGGGAAAGTAGGGAAAGAGGAAAAGGGGAGGGATTACTGAGGGAAATGGAAGGAAATGAGGAGGGAGTAGACTTGGCCCAGCCAGACAAGCGGAAGGTAAACAAACGACTGAGTGAGGATGACATGTCTAATAAAAATGTAAAGATTAGAAGTATAGAGAGGAGCAATACAGAAGAAAGTGACGAGAATATGTTCCAGGGATTTAAAGAGGGTGGGGGGGACACAACCCCCCCCCCCCCCCGACTGATAAGACTAGAGGAGAGAGTTGATAAGATGATCGAGGACTTGGAGCGTAAGTTAGGTAACGTAGACTCCATTTTCCAAAGAATTGAAAGGTTGGAACAACTAGAGAAGGCTAACAGAAACTTAACTGAAGAAATAGAGGACCTAAAAAGACAGTTAGGAAATGTAAAGGAGGAGAATGAGAAATTGAAGAAGAATAGTAATGAAAACAGAGAAAATAGCTACAGAAGCTAAAAATTGGAGAATAACTCAAGAAGGGAATAAGGTTTCATTCACTGACATAGTCAAACAGCAATTGAAAGAACATAATGAAGACTCAGTTATTAAAGTGATGAGACAGAAGGAGAATATAGTAAGAGAATTAGCTGACAAAAAGAAATGTATAATTATATTAGGAATGGAAGAGAAACATAACCCAGATAGAACCGCAAGAATCAAGGAGGAAAATGAAAGAGTAAGCAGTTTATTAAAATTAGTCCAGGAAGATGAACCAGAAATTATAAAGGAAATTGAGGAAAAATTCAGACTCGGAAAATATAGTACAGATAAGACCAGACCAATTAAGATTAAATTCAGGTCACAAACAACAGCAGAGAAAATTCTATCCAAGACAGGGAAACTAGCAACAAATGATCAATATAAAAAGGTATGGATAAAAAGAGAAATGAATAAGGAGGAAAGAGAGGCAGAAAAGCAGAAAAGAATTGAAGCTAAGGCAAAAAACGAGGAAAGAACGGAGTCAGAGAAAGAGAGATTCTATTGGAGAGTAGTGAACATGAAAATAAAGCAGTTCGACATACTAAAGAAAAACATAAGGGAAACAGAGAATACAATGGAAGTGGCAGAAAACTAAGAGTGTCTTACACAAATATAGATGGACTGATAACAGGATTGAATGAACTGAATGATTATTTGAAAGAAAAAGAACCGGACATAATGGGAATTGTAGAAACAAAATTAAAAGGCCCACTACCACCCAACAGTGTAGGACATGATACATACAATTATTGGATTAGAAACAGAGAGAAAAAACAAGGGGGTGGAGTTATGTTCCTGACTAAGAAGGATATAAACGTGAAAGGTGTCATATATGGAAAGAATACAGTAGAGATGATTATGATAGAAGTGGAAGACCGAGATAAGAAGAGCAGAAAATTTGTGATCAATTATGTGCCTCCGAAAACAGCCTCATGGGAGGAGAGTGAACATAAAAGTATGTTAGAGGACACAAAGATAGCATTAACTAAAATAATGGAAGACGGAGGAAGAATAGTTATGATGGGCGACTTTAATTGCAAAGAAATCTGCTGGGAAGAAATGACAGTAAAGAGTGGTGATGACTCATGGGGAAATGCTCTACTTGAGATGATTACTGACCATTCAATGACACAATGGATACAAGAGAACACTAGGTATAGAAATGAAGAAGAACCATCGAGGCTAGACTTAATAATTACATCTGAACCTAGAATAGTGGACAAGATTGAATATAAAACACCAATAGGTAAAAGTGACCACATATTGATTGAACTGGAACTTAATGAAGAAAAATATATGAAAAGAAATGAACAATATAGAAAAGGAAGAATGATGTATGAAAAAACAAACTTTGATAAAATAAGAGAATTCTTCCAACAAGAAAACTGGGAAGAAATATACAAAGAAGAAACAACAGTGGAAGAGAAATGGAATATTTTGACAAAAATTTACAAAAAAGGAGTGGAAAAGTATGTCCCAAGACAAAAACAAGAAAAAGAATATGTAAAATGCTGGTACAACAAAAGTTGTAGGGAGTTAAAGGACAAAAGAGACAAAGCCTGGAACAGATGGAAAAAAGACAGAAGACCTGAAAAATGGAAAATATATACTGGTTATAGAAATGAATATGTACAAAAGTGCAGAGAGGAAAAAAGAAAATATGAAAAAGATGTTATAGAAAAGTGTAAAGATCAACCAAAACTATTCTACAGATTTGTAAACAATAAACTGAAAAACAAACAAGACTTAGAGAAATTAAGACAAGGAGGAGTTGAATACACTGAGGAAATGGAAATGGCGGAAATTATGAACAAACATTTTAAATCAGTGTTTACAAGGGAAAATATACAACCTGAAGAGATTGAGTGGAAGGAAAAAGTCCCCCCTATGGAAGAAATAGAAGTAACAAAGAATGAAATATTGACACACTTGGGTAATTTTGATGTCAGAAAATCGCATGGGCCAGATGAAATAGCAAACTGGATTCTGAAAGAATGCAGGAATGAACTGGCAGACAAAATACATAGCATAATAAGCAGTTCCTTAAAAGAAGGAAAAGTTCCAGAAGATTGGAAAAAAGCAAATATAGTACCTATATATAAAGGAGGAAATAAAGAAGAACCTACCAACTATAGACCAGTCTCTCTAACAAGTACAATAGCAAAAATATGTGAAAGAATTATCAAAAGTAGATGGGTAAAATACTTGGAAAAAAACAACGTACTAAATCCAAGGCAATTTGGATTCAGACAAGGACGATCATGCGTCACCAATTTAATATGTTTCTATTCAAGGCTAATAGATATAATACAAGAAAGAGATGGATGGGCTGATTGTGCATTTCTAGACCTAAAAAAAGCTTTTGACAAAGTACCACATAAGAAGTTGCTTAAGAAATTAGAATATGAAGGAGGAATACAAGGTAAATTGCTAAATTGGATGGAAGACTTTTTGCAAGAAAGAAAAATGAGAGTAGTGATAAGAGATCAGCACTCAAAATGGAATGAAGTAATAAGCGGTGTCCCGCAGGGAACAGTTCTGGCCCCAATAATGTTTGCTATATATATTAATGATATGGATGAAGGAATTGAAAGCTATATGAGCTTCTTTGCAGATGATGCAAAATTACTGAAAAGAGTGAAAACTGAAGAAGATTGTGAATCACTACAGAGAGATCTAAATAAAGTACAAGAATGGAGTAGGAAGTGGGAGATGGAGTTCAATACAAAAAAGTGTAGTATAATGGAATTTGGAAAAAGCAAAAACAGAATAACAGGATCATATAATTTGGGAAAAGAAGGAATAAAAAAAGTAGAAAATGAGAAGGACCTGGGAGTCATTGTTATGAATAATATGTCACCTGAGAAACATATAAATAAGATTTTTGGAGAAACTTATAATTTAATAAGAACAATCAAAGTGGCATTTACATACCTGGATGAAGAAATGGTGAGGAAAATCCTAATCACCCTGATAAGACCAAGATTGGAATATGCAGCAACGATATGGTCACCAAGTACAAAAAAATGTATAAAAAAAACTTGAAAGAATACAAAGAGCAATTACAAAACTGGCACCAACACTCTCAAAACTATCATATGAAGAGAGACTACAAAACAATAACTGAAAAACAAACAAGACTTGGAGAAATTAAGACAAGAGGGAGTTGAATACACTGAGGAAATGGAAATGGCGGAAATTATGAACAAACATTTTAAATCAGTGTTTACAAGGGAGAACATACAACCTGAAGAGATTGAATGGAAAGAGAAAGTCCCCCCTATGGAAGAAATAGAAGTAACAAAGAATGAAATATTGACACACTTGAGTAATCTTGATGTCAGAAAATCGCATGGACCAGATGATATAGCAAACTGGATTCTGAAAGAATGCAGGAATGAACTGGCAGACAAAATGCATAGCATAATAAACAGTTCCTTGAAAGAAGGAAAAGTTCCAGAAGATTGGAAAAAAGCAAATATAGTACCTACAGATTGGGAGGCAAAATTAAGCGAAAGACCTGTAGATCAGATGTGGGAAATATTTCAAAATACGCTCACTAAGATTATTCATACTTACATTCCTTTTAAGGACAGACGTCCCCCAAATCAGGCTCGCCCAAAGTGGCTCGACAAGGAAACTGAAAAAAGTATTGCTAAAAAGAGACAGGCTTATAAGAAATATAAGTACTCGGGTGCATCTAATGACTATGAAAGTTATGTATCAATACAGAGAGATTTAAAAAAGACAATAAGAAAAAGAAAACGACAATACGAAATGAACATCGCTGAGAAATCCAAAGAGAATCCCAAAGAATTCTATAGTTACATTAGAGATAAAAAGGTTGTTAGGAATCACATTGGTCCACTATTATCTGCTGACGGTCAACTTGAATATTCAAATGAAGGAATGTGTAATCTCTTAAACAATTATTTTAGCTCGGTATTCGTAAACGAAACACCTCAAAGTGAATTCCAAACTGAAACCTGTGAAAAGTCTGGGGTAAACTTACTCACTACGGTAAATATAACAAAAGAAACAATTAAAAGGTGTATAGACAAACTCAAAGTTAATAAAACACCAGGGCCTGATGGTTGGCATCCAAGAATCTTAAAGGAAATGAAAAATGAGATTGTTGTTCCATTAGAAATTATTTTCAAGAAATCCATCATATCCGGAGATGTCCCAAGAGAATGGAAGCTAGCTAACGTTACTCCCATATTCAAAAAAGGTGACAAAAAGAAACCAAATAACTATAGGCCTATTAGTTTGACTTCGATCGTAGGAAAAATAATGGAAACTATCATCAGAGATGCTATCGAATATCATTTAGAAAGTAACCGTTTGATAAATGATAGCCAACATGGTTTCAGACGGAAACGTTCTTGCGTGACTAACTTACTCGAATTCTACAACACAGTTGTCTCGAATTATGACAAAAGAAACAATATAGATTTAATATATCTAGACTTTGCAAAAGCTTTTGATACCGTCCCACACGAAAGACTACTTACTAAATTAGCTTTGCATGGAATAAGTGGTAGCCTATTAGGTTGGACTAGTAATTGGTTGAAAGGTCGAAAACAGAGAGTTGTTTTAAATGGAAAAACTTCTGGATGGAAAAGTGTTGCAAGTGGAGTTCCTCAGGGTTCCGTTCTTGGGCCACTTCTATTCATAGTATATATAAATGATATAGACCATGGACTAAAATCTACTGTTTCCAAATTTGCTGATGATACAAAACTGTGCGGAGTGGCAAATGATCACTCAAACCAATTAGATATTCAAGAAGATTTAGATAAATTACAGCAATGGTCTGAAAAGTGGCTAATGAAATTTAACACAAGTAAATGCAAGGTAATGCACATAGGTAAAAATAACAGTAAGTACGATTACAAGTTATTTGGAAATTCGTTAACAAAAGTGGATAGTGAAAAAGATCTCGGCGTAATTATCAGTAACGACCTCAAATCATCCAAGCAGTGTATTTCAGCCTCTGAGAAAGCAAATAAGATTCTGGGATTGATTGCGCGATCTTTTGATTTCAAAAGTCCATCACTCATTAACAAGCTATATAAATCGTTAGTTCGTCCACATTTGGAATATGCTGTTTCCGTATGGTCACCGAATCTCATTAAAGACATTGACAGACTGGAAAAAGTACAACGGCGAGCCACAAAACTGATTCCAAATATCAAAAATAAATCATACGAAAATCGACTTAAGCACATGAATCTGTTTTCCCTAAAAAAGCGTAGACTCAGAGGTGACTTGATACAGGTCTTTAAGATTTTAAAGGGAATTGACAACATCAAAAGTGACCAAATTTTCACATTGAATGAGAATCAGACAAGAAACAATGGTCTCAAACTGTCCGGAAATAGATTCAATTTGGAAGTAGGTAGAAACAACTTTGCCAACCGTGTAGTTAATGAATGGAATAAACTTCCTGCACAGGTAGTGCAATGTAGTTCAGTTCGAAGCTTTAAGAATCATTTAGATAAATACCTAAGTAAGATGCTGTAATTATTATAATTTATGTTATATTATTTGTTTTTGTTTTGTTATAATTTGTCTGTCTGATTTTCATTTATTATTAGTTATATGTCAATTTATTATCATTTACTATTTACCTGTTTGTTTGTTATTCAACTATACCAATGCATTTATTTATGTATTGTAATTGTTATTTTCATTGTTATAGTTTTAATTTATTATTAATATGATTTTTTTTTTTTTTTTTTTCGCATCCGACCTAGATGTGGATCAAAAGGTCTCCTGTCGGTATGCTCCGCCTTTGTAATCCTTTATATAAAGGAGGAAATAAAGAAGACCCTACCAACTATAGACCAGTCTCTCTAACAAGTACAATAGCAAAAATTTGTGAAAGAATTATCAAAAGTAGATGGGTAAAATATTTAGAAAAAAAAACAAAGTGTTAAATCCAAGGCAATTTGGATTCAGACAAGGACGATCATGCGTCACCAATTTAATATGTTTCTATTCAAGGCTAATAGATATAATACAAGAAAGAGATGGATGGGCGGACTGTGCATTTCTAGACCTAAAGAAAGCTTTTGACAAAGTACCACATAAGAAGTTGCTTAAGAAATTAGAAACTCAAGGAGGAATACAGGGAAAACTACTAAATTGGATGGAAGACTTTTTGCAAGAAAGAAAAATGAGAGTAGTGATAAGAAACCAGCACTCAAAATGGGATGAAGTAATAAGCGGTGTTCCGCAGGGAACAGTTCTGGCCCCAATAATGTTTGCTATATATATTAATTATATGGATGAAGGAATAGAAAGCTATATGAGCTTCTTTGCAGATGATGCAAAACTACTGAAAAGAGTGGAAACTGAAGAAGATTGTGAATCACTACAGAGAGATCTAAATATAGTACAGGAATGGAGTAGGAAGTGGGAGATGGAGTTCAATACAAAAAAATGTAGTATAATGGAATTTGGAAAAAGCAAAAACAGAATAACAGGATCATATAAATTGGGAGAAGAAGGAATAAAAAAAGTAGAAAATGAGAAGGACCTGGGAGTCATTGTTATGAATAATATGTCACCTGAGAAACATATAAATAAGATTTTTGGAGAAACTTATAATTTAATAATAACAATCAAAATTGCATTTACATACCTGGATGAAGAAATGGTGAAGAAAATCCTAATCACCCTGATAAGACCAAGATTGGAATATGCAGCAACGATATGGTCACCAAGTGCAAAACAAATGTATAAAAAAACTTGAAAGAATACAAAGAGCAATTACAAAACTGGCACCAACGCTCTCAAAACTATCATATGAAGAGAGACTAGAAAAACTTGAACTACAGACACTAGAGCAAAGAAGAGAGGAGATTTGATAGCTATTTACAGAATCATGAAAGGCATAGAAATTACTGATAGAGAGAATCTGATAAAATGGGATAACAGAAATACAAGAGGACATGGAAAGAAAATAAAAAAAGATAGCTATAGAAGAGACTTGAAAAAGAACAGCTTTCCTCACAGAGTAATAAACAGTTGGAACAAATTAGATGAGAAAGTGGTGTGTGCAAAAACAATACATGAATTTAAAAATAGTTTAGATAAAATGAGATATGAAGACGGGACACCACGAGCATAGCTCCCCTTCCCGTAAAATACAACTAGGTAAATACATGGAAAAAGCAAAAACAGAATAACAGGATCATATAAATTGGGAGAAGAAGGAATAAAAAAAGTAGAAAATGAGAAGGACCTGGGAGTCATTGTTATGAATAATATGTCACCTGAGAAACATATAAATAAGATTTTTGGAGAAACTTATAATTTAATAAGAACAATCAAAGTGGCATTTACATACCTGGATGAAGAAAATTCTAATCACTCTGATAAGACCAAGATTGGAATATGCAGCAACGATATGGTCACCAAGTACAAAAAAATGTATAAAAAAAAAACTTGAAAGAATACAAAGAGCAATTACAAAATTGGCACCAACACTCTCAAAACTATCATATGAAGAGAGACTAGCAAAACTTGAACTACAGACACTAAAGCAAAGAAGAGAGGAGATTTGATAGCTATTTACAGAATCATGAAAGGCATAGAATTTATTGATAGAGAGAATCTGATAAAATGGGATGATAGAAATACAAGAGGACACGGAAAGAAAATCAAGAAAGACAGCTATAGAAGAGATCTGAAAAAGAACAGCTTTCCTCACAGAGTAATAGACAGTTGGAACAAGTTAAATGAGAAAGTGGTGTGTGCAAAAACAATACATGAATTTAAAAATAGTTTAGATAAAATGAGATATGAAGACGGAACACCACAAGCATAGCTCCCCTTCCCGTAAAATACAACTAGGTAAACTAGGTAAATACTTATATATATATATATATATATATATATATATAATTATATATATATAAATATATATATATATATATATATACATATATATATATATATACACACACCAAGGGCTTTTTCCTCCCTTATAAAGGAAGTAGCTATGTCAAAAGGTTCACACCCACTCCCAGCCATTTCACTCTAATCTACCACTCTTTCCTCCCTCTCTTCTTAGCTCATTATGGATGATAGGTCATCCTTGTATCCCTCCCACTGCTGTGGGTCAAAAGCAATGCAGCAAGACACAGTACATCCATGGCAAAGCTGCTTCACTTGGTGACACCCCCTCTCCATCCCCTTAAAGTGGAAAAAGAGAAGACCTTAGATTGGGCTTCTACTGTCATACAATGCAAAAGGAGACTTGATCAATTTTGGGTCTTATACTGGTGAACACACCTGGTCAAAATCAATTGGAGGAGGACACGGAGGACACAAATCAGAGGCCTGACCTGCTCAAGCTGAAAGTGATCTGGACATATAGGTCACATGACCTACATCCATTATATATGTAAGACTGCATAAGGGGAGGTATAATTGCTCCTATTATAATGCAATAACTTCTGATTGATATCGCGTGGATGTGGGAAATGAATATCAAGAAAAAATAAATTTACTCACAAGAATATCATTAGTGCACACTGAAGTCTGAATGAACTTTATGAATTTTTCATTTTCCTACCAAGGAAGACTGAATGGAGGCCCATCCCCTAATAAGAATATAAGAACAACATAAGCAAATAAGATACACATGTTGATAAGCATAAGGATGCTTACCAGTCCTAACTTTTTTATAATCACTACCAATGTTAATATTAACTTCAGCTCACAATACTCACAATGATAAGAGCTAGCCAGTGATAAAGTTTGCAGCTTTGAGACTAGCGAATATCTTTTAGATATACCAAAATATTTGCCAGTCTCAATTTTCTAAAGATTGCTACAAATATTAGTATTACTTTGTAATACTTATATATGGGTTTTAGAATACTTAATGATAAGAGAAAGAGTTACGAACTGCAGCAGTGAGACCAGACCTGACCTGGCCTGAGTCGCCCTGACCTAACCTATCCCCTTGGCCTTGTTAAATATGAACTAGGTATCCACTCATCTCAATTTTCTTAAACAGCTATTGACACCACTTTTAGTTTGCAGTACTTATATCTGGGGTTAAAAACACTCAGAATGATATGAGCTAACCGACTATATAGGTAATTGCAGGTGCCAGACCGGCAAACATCTTGATAAATACCTGCACATTTACCCCTTGTTCAGAATGCCAATTACACTACCATACGGTAAGTGAATGCCAAAAGTAAACACACAATCACTAAGCTACTTTACCACTATATGATTTCACTTACGAATTCAACAAAGGCACACTTGTTTATCTTGTACAAAGCACAGCCACGAAAACAAGCTCTTCAAATTAGTGATGTCACTATTTTACACTGAGCAATTCTACACGTTTTCTATTTAACAATAATTAGAGACAACGAGACTTTAACGGGTAACTTTGGTAAAAAAAATATATCTATATTCAATTTCCTTTTCAAATAGAAAATAACACTTGGTTAATTAATTTTTAAAGGGGTAATGATAATACAAAATAAAATTGACAATTTATTTATTGGACTATCTGCAAACTGCCAAATGAGCTTCTTTGGGTTTGAATTTTATACACCCCCTGCCTTCACTGCTTCAGACATCCTAATAAGGGCAGTGAGAGAAGGTATCTGAAGGGAATTTCGGATTTTTGTTTTAGTGTTTCCTACAACCGAAAATAACCTTTCGGCGTCAGCATTCGACGTGGGTAGTGCTAGGACCTGTAAAGCAAACAGTGCCAAATTATAAAATTTCTTCTGGCCTGTATGATCTTCATAATCTAGAAGTCTTAAATAAAATTCTTCCGCATTAAGGTGCTTGCATTCTTCTGGAAGATTTGGAAAATCCAGTATATGCCATTCTTCATCTAAATTATTTACATTTCCTGTAAAAAGTCTAGGGATAGCTATTGTGAAGTCTACAAGGTATTCATTTAGTCTCTTGTGTTTTTTTCCATGACTTTCTTTGGTGATAGATAAGAAGCCTTTCTCCACTATTCATTGTCAATTGGATTTTTTTTTTGACTGCCATTGTGATGAGGAAGTCGCGACACCTTAATTTTACGTCTGTTGTTAATGATGGATGCTTGGTTATACACGGATCTTGAAATATTTGGTGCATTTTTGGGCCCGAGTAAATTTGATTTACTGGTAGAAATATTATCTGTTGGATCAATGTCAATTAAGTTGATGTTATGGAAAAATTCTGCTTTGCAGTAAGATCTTAAAATTGTACCGAGCAGTTCTGTTATAGATTCTTGCAGTAAGTGAATAGTAGGTTCAGCACTTTGGAACAACAAATTTACTTTTTAAAATTTAGGCAGAATATAATTTAGAAAAGTAAAATAGCACTTTACCGATTGATCTCTCATGTGCTCTAAGATACTTTGTACTGAATGTAATCTTAGTTCACTTTCTTTTTCTATGAAATATAGTTTTAAGGCTTGCCACTGCTCTAAGATTCTAGCCACAGCTTGATATAGAGACAACCATCGTGTTTGGCATGGATGTAGGATTTTATGTGGCTTCACATTTCAAAATTCTTGAAACTCTTTTTGTTCATACCTTCTTTTTGCACTATGGGAGAAGAAGGAATATATATTTCTGACGAGATCACATTCACGGGGCAGAACTTTTGCAGCTTCTGATGCTGCAAGGTGAATGGAGTGGCAGATGCACCGATCGTGATCCCTTTCAAATTTTCCTTGAGGCGGCTTGTTAAGGAATTATTTTCTCCCATGATGTTTGATGCCCCGTCTGCTGCAAACCCTATAAAATTGGTCCTTGGGATATTGCAATTGTCGAGAGATTCCATTAACATGTCATACAAGTTTTGTCCAGTTGATCCGACGGAACTGCTACTATATAGGTTAAATAATGTATAAAAGGTTGTGTTTATTTTGCGGTTGGTCAAGTCAAACAATCTAACAAGAACAGCACATGTTTTAGTACAACTGAGGTCCGTTGTTTCGTCTATAATTATGACCGAGAACTTGTACTACATGCGAGGCTTCTTTAGTAGATCTTCATTCATCACATTTGCCATCGCTTTCATGGTCGGTCTCGGTACATTTGATCTTGTGCAGGTTGATTCCCTGGGCTATTGCAGAATCCGGAAACATTATTTTCATTAAGTCCACTAGTTGATCCACGAGAGAGAAGGGGAGATTATGCTCTGCGATGAAAGCCATCAGCAGAGCAACAGCAACCGCAACACCAGCACCAGCACCAACCTAAAATTAATTTGATTTGTTATTTTGGATATATAATTATGTATATTGTGAAGCGGCCCTGCTGTGCATGTGCCGTGTCTCGTCACGCTGCATCGGACCCGTGTGGTGGGCGGGATACGGGTGTGGCCCTTTGTCCACAGCAACGAGCTCAGATGAGAGGAGGAGAGGTCCGGATGTGGATGTGTGTGTAGGGGGGAGGGAGGATGGATGGCAAGTGTCTCTGTTTTAGCTACCTCCCATGGATGGGGGATGAAGCCAAGGTATATATATATATATATATATATATATATATATATATATATATATAAATATATATATATATATATATATTGTAACGTAATACTAGATATTACGTCATGTATGTAATTATGTTATAGAATTGTGTTCCTTTGTATTATATAACTATGTTCACATTTCTTGTCTATGTATGTATTGTAACAAGGTAATTAGTAACGCCCGTCCACTATATGTAATCTTGCCTACGTGCGGAAAAATGTGCGCACTCTTGTAGAACAAACAGACAAGCGAAGTAATCCTAAATAGTTTTGAGCGCACAGATTTGACAGTTACTAAATAGGTAGATTGTTCAAGCGAGTCAAGGGTCTTAAAACTACCCCATGTTGACGTGTGATAACTTATCCTCCCCCCCTCCTTTGCGCTCGCCCGCACCCTTCACCGGAAGTATTCCGCTTCCGGTCCAATGGTATATAAGCTGTGGAAATCACTCACACCTTGTCATTTCTCGCAATTTGCTCTCTTGATAAGACTCTCTCTCAGGTTGGACTCATGAGACGATTAGTGTGAAGTGATCACCCCTTTTTGTCTCCATTACTTGTTTTATATACGTTCGCATTGCATCATACTTGTATTTGTATTTATTACTTATTTTGATACATATGTTCCTGACCTCTTTGTACTTAATTAGTACCATATTGTATACGTATCTTGTGCTTCGTATTTGAACGATACTTTCCATATTCTTGTATTCGTGTAACGGTCCCATTGACCCAACTGCCCATTCTCTTTTGTGTTTATTATTGCCTTTAAACATTTTCATGTTATTAATCATTTCGTTTACTAGTTTTACCACTAGTTTAATATTCCTTTCCTGGAATCTTCTTTGTTACTTTACTTCTAGTCTTACGAATTATCTAGGCGCTGACCAGGTAATTCAGTCCTACAGTGGCTTCTAGAAGTGAGCTGGTTTGTAAGCACTTATCCGTTATACGTAACGTCTCTTCACATAACCAGCCCGTCCGTAACAAAGTGGCGACCCTTGCCAAGGATTTATCAGGTATTTAACAACACAGAAAATATTAAAGCTATACAAATTCCTTCAAACAGGTTAGAAATGGAGGCACGACTAGCCGAACTTAAGATTAAGGAGTTAGAATTAAATGTCAGGAGAGTAGAAATTGAGGAAGAAGCTAGAGTGAAACAAATAGCAAGAGAGGACGAAACTAAAGTCAAATTGGCAGAGTTAGAATTAAAGAAGGCAGAATTTAAAGCTAGAGAGGAGGAAGCTAAAGTGAAACAAATAGTAAGAGTGGACGAAACTAAAGTCAAATTGGCAGAGTTAGAATTAAAGAAGGCAGAAGTAGAAGCTAGGATTGTTGATAGACAACCCGTAGTTCAGGAAGGTCATATAGATATTTCCAAGTATGTAAAACTTTTGCCCCAGTTTTCAGATAAACCAGAAATATGCTTTCTTCAGTGGGAAAAATTGGCACGACAGTTACAAATCCCTAAAGAAAATTGGCCATTAATCATTCAAACACAATTTAAGGGTAAGGCTCAGCAAATTTATACTTCTCTTTCAGAAGCAGAAAGCGAGTATGATAATATGAAAGCTTGTATTCTAAAAGCTTATGAACTAATACCAGAGGCCTTTAGACAGAAATTCCGTGATTATAGGAAGACACCTCAGTTAACATACGTAGAATATGCGGCCCAACAAGAGAGGTTATTCAATAGGTGGTGTTTGGCTAGTGAAACAGACACCTTAGATAGACTTAAACGGTTGATTTTGTTGGAGCAGTTTAAGAATACCTTAGAGACAGATCTTAGGATTTTTATAGATTATCATGTTCCCGAAACTTTAACTAAAGCTGCTGTATTGGCTGATGAGTTCACACTAAATCATAAGCCTAAATCAAGACAAATGTAATCCCAAAAGTCCAAGTCATATATTCCAGATTCAACAAAATGCTCTGATCCTTAGTCTCCAAAGAAATCCTTTAAAAATCAGTCTAGCCCATCACATTCCAGTTACAGGTCTGATTTCAATCAATATCCTCCAAACCAACCTTGGCAAAGAATGGAAAGGTTTAAGACTAATCCCCCTGTAATCTGTTCAAATTGTAAAAAGGCTGGCTATCACATTTCAAATTGCAGAGACTGGCACCCTCATTCTCCAAAAAGACACCAACTCTTGTAAGTAATACAAAGTCAGATGATTCAAAATCCTTTATTCAGGATAAACAACCAAAGAAGCCGGTATTGTCAAGTAGTGTAGAACCATCCTCATCAGATCATGATCCTTGATTCAAACCATTTGTATCTTCAGGAACTATATCTCATAGTAATAGTTCACAGCAATATCCTGTTTCCATACTCCGAGACACAGGAGCAAAGCAAAGTCTGATTTAAAATTCTGTCTTGCAGGATCGGGGCGAGTCATATACAGGTTATAATATATTAATAGAAGGAGTTGGAGGAATTGTAAAATGTCCATTACATAATGTTTTATTGCGGGCTGATTTAACAACCAGAATGGTTAAAGTAGCAGTAGTAGACTCTCTTCCCATAGTAGGAATATCCTTATTGCTGGCCAATGACATCGCTGGAAGCAAAGTCATTTCTCCTTTAATAACAAACAACCCTAAGACCTCAGTAGACCCTTCAGATAACTTACAGTTGTTTCCCGCTTGTGCTGTAACCAGATCTCAGTACAAGAAATCTGAAGAGGAGACCTATAATTTAGAATCCCTATTCTCCCAAACTGACCCATCCTCTTCTTCTTCACCAGTTGCTCTATCTAGAGCAGAATTAATCAAAGAACAGAAGTCAGATCCTTCTCTTAAAAATTTGTACGAGTTTGTTTCGTCTTCAGAAGAAGTTGAAAATATGTCACGAGGTTTCTATATAGAAAACGGGGTCCTTATGCAAAAATTGAGAGCATCCACTGCAACCGCTGACCAGCCATGGCAAGTAAGGAGTCAAATAGTCCTCCCTCTTGCTTTCAGAAATATTGTTCTAAAATTGGCTCATGAAACTTCCTTACTAGGTCACTTAGAGTTAAGAAAGACATTATTTAGTATAACCCGACATTTCCATTGGCCTACAGTTGTCAAATATGTTGCCCAATATTGTAGAACATGTCATACATGTCAACTTGTAGGTAAGCCCAACCAGAAAATTGTAGAAGCTCCACTCCATCCCATTCCTGTAATGGAAGAGCCATTTAGCAAAATTCTAATTGACTGTGTAGGACCTTTACCTCCTTCAAGTAGAGGAAATCAGTACATTCTCACAATCATGTGTATGAGCACTTGTTTCCCAGAAGCAATTCCTTTGAAAAATATCAAAGCTCACACCGTAATTAGGGAAATGTTGAAATATTTCACTATGGTAGGATTTCCAAAGAACATTCAAAGTGATCAAGGAAGTAATTTTCTTTCCAACAAGTTTAGAGAAACCCCTTGTAACACTAGGTATAAATCATGTAACTTCCTCCGCCTATCATCTTCAATCACAAGGTGCTCTAGAGCGCTTTCACCAAACGCTCAAGACAATGTTGACAATCTTCTGTGCTGAGAACACACGAAATTGGGAAGACGGACTCCCCTTTTTGCTGTTCGCCACCCGAACAACAATTCAAGAAAGCCTTGGATTCAGCCCGTCAGAATTAGTCTTCGGTCATGAAGTCCGTGGTCCCCTAAAGATACTTCATGAACAATGGATGAAAGAAAGACCACCAGTTCCTTCTTTGAAATACGTGTCCCAGGTCACCAAGAAGTTGTTAGAAGCTTGGAAGTTGGCAAGAGAGAACTTAACGAATGCTCAACTAGTAATGAAAGGTCGGTATGATAAAAATTGTAAACTTAGAACTTTCTCTCCAGGAGATCAAGTGTTACTTTATCTTCCCATACCAGGAGATCCACTGCAGGCTAAATACAAAGGACCCTATGAAGTCTTGTCCAGAGCCAGTGATCTCAACTACATAATCAAAACTCCAGACAGAAGAAAGAGTTCCCGTCTCTGTCACATAAATACCTTAAAACCTTATTATTCCAGAGATCCAATTCCAGCTTGCAGCTCTACCACAATAGAATCGGAAGAGCCTCCTGATAACCTGCCTAATCCTCCTGAGATTCCCTTGGAAAACTCTCAGATACTACAAAATCTTCAGATAAAAGTAGGACACTTATCTGAGAAACAAGGTAAAGACATTCTTTCTCTCTTAAGAAGTATCCAAAATTATACCTAGATTCCCCAAGATTCACTCCTTTGCTAGAGCATGAAATAATTCTAGACTCGCCAAGAGCTATCAAACAAGCCCCTTATAGAGTCAATCCGAAAAAGAAGGAGTTCATAAAAGCAGAAATAAACACTCTGCTTCAACAGGGAATAATTGAACCCTCCAGTAGTCCTTGGGCATCTCCTTGCATTCTTGTCCCTAAACCTGACAATTCGTATCGCCTGTGCATTGACTACAGGAAAATGAATGCTCATACCAAGGCCGATGCTTTTCCTATCCCTAGGATAGATGATATCATAGACAGTCTAGGAACTGCCAAGTATGTATCCAAGCTGGATATGTTAAGGGGATACTATCAAATCCCGGTACACCCTCGCTCAAGGGAAGTTACCGCCTTCATTACGGAAGAGGGATTGTTTCAATTCCGAGCAATGCCATTTGGGCTTAAAAATGCCCCTGCCACTTACCAAAGAATGATAAGTAGTCTTGTTGCAGGATTGCCAGGAGTAAAAACTTATCTAGATGATGTGATAATATTTAGTCAGTCTTGGACAGAACATATTGAACACTTAAATAATTTCTTTTATAGAGCAGACCAAGCAAACCTTACCATCAATTTGTCCAAATGTAATTTCGGACATACACAGGTCCCCTATTTGGGATTTAAAGTTGGAAATTCCCAAGTGTTTCCAATAGACGCCAAGATAAAAGCCATCAATGATGTACCAACACCCACTAATCGTAGAGAGGTACGTCGTTTCCTTGGAATGAGTGGCTATTATCGCCGTTTTTGTCCTAATTTTTCAGATGTAGCAGAACCATTGACTGACCTGTTGAGAAAAGACCACGACTTCGTGTGGACTCCTGCCTGTGAGACAGCCAAAATCTGAAGTCCCTTCTCACTAACGCACCCGTTCTAAGGGCACCCGATTTCCAACGACCCTTTCTTCTGCAAGTCGATGCCAGCGACACCGGTATCGGTGCCGCCCTCTTGCAAGAACACAATGAAGTTCTTCACGCTATCGCCTACTACAGCAAGAAGCTGTCCCCTGCACAGAAGAACTACTCAACAATTGAGAAGGAGACGCTCGCTTTGGTCCAGGCCCTTATCCACTTGGAAGTCTACCTGAGTTCGTCCTCAACTCCCATTCAAGTATATTCGGACCACAACCCCTTAAAGTTCATACAGACTATGAAAAACAAGAATCCGAGACTTACACGTTGGAGTTTATTTCTCCAACCCTTTAATCTAACAATTCATCACATTAAAGGCATCCATAATGTTTTAGCTGACGTCCTTTCTAGAACATAGCTTTTCAACAGAAAATGAAAAGCTTTCCCAAACGGTGGAGGTGTAACGTAATATTAAATATTACGTCATGTATGTAATTATGTTATAGAATTGTGTTCCTTTGTATTATATAACTATGTTTATATTTCTTGTCTATGTATGTATTGTAACAAGGTAATTAGTAACGCCCGTCCACTATATGTAATCTTGCCTACGTGCGGAAAAATGTGCGCACTCTTGTAGAACAAACAGACAAGCGAAGTAATCCTAAATAGTTTTGAGCGCACAGATTTGACAGTTACTAAATAGGTAGATTGTTCAAGCGAGTCAAGGGTCTTAAAACTACCCCATGTTGACGTGTGATAACTTATCCTCCCCCCCCCCTCCTTTGCGCTCGCCCGCACCCTTCACCGGAAGTATCCCGCTTCCGGTCCAATGGTATATAAGCTGTGGAAATCACTCATACCTTGTCATTTCTCGCAATTTGCTCTCTTGATAAGACTCTCTCTCAGGTTGGACTCATGAGACGATTAGTGTGAAGTGATCACCCCTTTTTGTCTCCATTACTTGTCTTATATACGTTCGCATTGCATCATACTTGTATTTGTATTTATTACTTATTTTGATACATATGTTCCTGACCTCTTTGTACGTAATTAGTACCATATTGTATACGTATCTTGTGCTTCGTATTTGAACGATACTTTCCACATTCTTGTATTCGTGTAACGGTCCCATTGACCCAACTGCCCATTCTCTTTTGTGTTTATTATTGCCTGTAAATATTTCCATGCTATTAATAATTTCGTTTACTAGTTTTACCACTAGTTTAATATTCCTTTCCTGGAATCTTCTTTGTTACTTTACTTCTAGTCTTACGAATTATCCAGGCGCTGACTGGGTAATTCAGTCCTACAGTGGTTTCTAGAAGTGAGCTGGTTCTTAAGCACTTATCCGTTATACGTAACGTCTCTTCACATAACCAGCCCGTCCCGTAACAATATATAATATATATATATATATAAATATTATATATATATATATATATATATATATATATATATATATATATATATATATATGTGTGTGTGTGTGTGTGTGTGTGTATAATCTTTATTATACATAAATTCAACAATTAACAAATAATAAAATGTGGAATAATCCATAAACCCACCGAAGAATATCCAAGAGAAGGTGAAGGTTCTTCCTCAGGTAGAGGATCCTGAAATTTCTTCGTATTGTTGATGTGCATTTTCGCCTTCTTGTGCTTTGTTAAGGCGGTCAGATGAGCTCCGAACTCCCTCTTGCAGAAGTTGCAGCTGGCAGAAGTTCCCGCCCAACAGTTTGTATGAATTGTAAAGAGCATGATGCCAGAGATAAGAACTGTGTAATTTATAAGAAGGAACAGGAAATATTACTAAAAGCTAATGCAGAACATATAAGTGTAGGACATGCTAAAAGACTATTAAGTAATTCCAAAAGATACAGTGATGTTGTTAAAACAAATAGTAAAGAGGATCAGCCAACTGTAGAAGGCAATAGAAATAAAATTGCCAATATGAGTTCTTCTGTTAACACTGAACACAAGCCTCAGTGTAAAAGTGTTACTATGAAATCTAATGGTCTTTCTTCTCAACTAGGAATTTCTAATACTTCTGAACCCTCCTCTGCGGAGGTTTCCTCACCTCTTGTTGAAAGGGTGTCCCCTGGCCCATCTGGAGGGGCACCTAAGATTTCTATCGTAGAAACCTCACAGGCTTCTTCTAATGAAGCCTCCTCTAGGGCAATCTCTCTTTCAGACTTGGGGGACTCCCCAGTAGAGGGATTGCTGACTAGTGTGCCTCACTCAGTAGAGGTGCACAGAAGCAATGAGGATCAACCAAATACTGAACCCAAGCCTCAGCGTGAAAGAGTCACTACTAGACCTAATCGTTATTCTCCACAACTTGGAAATTCTAGTACTCCTCAACCCTCTTCTGCGAAGGTTTTCCCATCCCCAGTTGAGGGAATGTTTCCTGCCCCATCTGGAGGGGCACCTAAAGTTCCCATTGCTGAAACCCCACAGGGTTCCTTTAATAAAGCCTCCCCGCAATCAGTCAACCTTCCAAACTTGGGGGGCTCCTCAATAAAGGATCACGGACTGATGTGCCTCACTCAGTTGAGGCGCACAGAAGCAAAGCTATGGAGTTTGAAGCTGTGCGCAGTAAAAGACTCCTCAGTCCACCCTTATCTCCATCTTCTTCCCCAAATCGTGATATGCAATCTAAGAAAGGAACTAATAATCCAGACTCTACATCGTCTGTCGGACCGTTGTCAGAGAGGAGAATGCCATCCGCGAAAGCAAAGAAATTAGAAAAGGACCCATCTTGTAGACCCTCTCTCTCCCAGACTTCTCTTTCCAGACCATACAATAGAATATTCAAGGTTTTAATTCTCATCGACGGCAGGTTCGGATTCTCTAAGAACATGATGTGTCTGCTATTTGTCTCCAAGAAACTATGCTTGGCAATTTATCCCCTAATGTTGGACTTAATTATAAATTTTACAGATCTCCTCCTATGATTGGGGGCCGTGCCCATGGAGGTACTGGTATCATTGTTAAGAAATCTGTAAACCACAGAAGTGTCCGCATACATTCAGTGTTGCAGGCTTGTGCAGTACAAATCTTTACCACTAAATGGATGACTTTATGTTCTTTGTATTTGGAACCTGAACTGGAAGATCGACTCGCAGACATATATAACCACCCCCGTCAGTTTGAGTTAAATGACTTACAATCTTTGGTCGACCAGCTCCCTGAGCCTTTTATTATAATGGGTGACTTTAACGCCAAGCATCCTCTATGGGGTGAATCAAGGTGTGACCCCTGGGGCAATATAATTGAAGAATTTATTGATAATAACGATGTCATTTTGATGAATGACTGTTCCAAAACTAGGTTTGATGTCTTTCACAACTCAAGTTCTGCTATAGACCTAACTATTTGTTCATCATCCTTAAGATTAGACTACAGTTGGTCAATAGATGAAGATCTACATGGTAGCGACCACTGGCCTATCCATATCAAATATTTAAAGAACACTCCCTCCTCTTGCTTACCTAGATGGAAGACAGGAGAGGCTAATTGGGAATTATTTAGGAGATCCACAGAGATTAATTGTAAGAGTAGTGATTTTTGTATTAACTCTGATGCATATAATTATCTGGTAGACATCATACTTTCTGGTGCTTTCTCTTCCATTCCTAGGACAGCTGGTAAACTTCAACGCCCAGTAGTCCCCTGGTGGAACGATGAATGTGCTTTAAGCAGATAGATTACAAGAACTTGCTATAAGAGATATCGGAGATATCCTTGTTTAGTCAATAAGATAACGTACAGAAGAGCTCGAGCAAAGCAGAAGAAAATCTTCAAGAAAGCAAGGAGGGAATCCTTCATTAAATATATTAGCGAATTGAAATACGACTCTTCCCATACTTTAGTATGGAATAGGATTCGAAAATTACAAGGAAAGTTTACTCCATCTCCTTTACCCATTCTGAAGATAAATGACTCTTTTATATCAGATACAAAAGAAGTAGCAGAGGCTTTTGGAAGACAATATGCTGATATTTCAAGTCCACTACATTATTCACACGATTTCAGAAGAATTAGAGCCAAGGCCACGATTATTCCTCCTACCAATACGAACTCGGAGGCATATAATCTTCTTTTCACCTTGGATGAAATGGATCATGCTTTATCTTTATCCTCCCCAACCTCTCCTGGAGAGGATGGCATTCTTTACTCCATGGTTGCTCACTTATCCATATCGTCGAAGAAATTCCTTTTAAATGTGCTGAACAAATTTTGGTCTTCTGGATCTTCTCCTAAATCTTGGAAGACTTCAATTATCATAGGAATCTTAAAGGCAGGAAAAGACTCTCATGACCCACAAAGTTACAGACCTATTGCTCTCACTAGCTGCATTTGTAAGATCTATGAAAGAATGGTTAACATGCGTTTAGTTTGGTTTTTGGAATCTAAAAATCTCCTATCTAACCGACGGTTTGGATTTAGAAGAAATAATTGCACCCTGGACCCCTTACTTTTTATCACTCGTGAGATTCAGAATGCCTTTGCAATTGAGAATTCGAGCATTGCTTTGTTTTTTGACTTGAAAAATGCCTACGATACTACCTGGCGGGGAGGCATTCGGAAGTAAGTTGCAGAGTGGGGTATTGGGGGTAATATTTTCAATTGTTTGAAGGATTTCATGTCTGACCTTTATTGAAAAGTCAGAGTGGGCTCTTCTTTCTCTTCTACATATCTTCAAGAGGAAGGGATTCCCCAAAGAAGTGTTCTGAGTCCTACACTCATCAGCATAGCCATTAATAGTTTGTTAGAACAAGTTCCTGCATCCTGTATCCACTGTGTCATTGTATTGTCAGTAATCATCTCAAGTAGAGCGTTTCCCCATGAGCCGTCCCCAACCCTTACTGTCATCTCTTCCCAGCAGACTTCTGTGCAATTAAAGTCGCCCATCATAACTATTCTTCCTCCATCTTCCATTATCTTATTTAATGTTATCTTTGTGTCCTCTAACATATTTTTATGTTCACTCTCTTCCCACGAGGCTGTTTTCGGAGGCACATAATTTATCACAAACTTTCTGTTTTTCTTATCTCTGTCTTCCACTTCGATTATAATCATCTCTACTGTATTCTTTCCATATGTGACACACCTCACGTTCATATCCTTCTTAGTCAGGAACATAACTCCACCCCCTTGCTTTGTCTCTCTGTTTCTAATCCAATAATTATATGCATGATGTCCTACACTGTTGGGTGGTAGTGGACCTATTAATTTTGTTTCTACAATTCCCATTATGTCTGGTTCTTTTTCCTTCAAATAATCATTCAGCTCATTCAATCCTGTTATCAATCCATCTATATTTGTGTAAGACACACTTAGTTTTCTGCCACTTCCATTGTGTTCTCTGTTTTCCTTTTGCTTTTCTCTAATATGTCGCATTTCCTTAGTTTCATATTCACTACTCTCCAATAGAATTTCTCTTTTTCTGACTCTGTTCTGGTCTCGTTTTTTCCTTAGCTCCAAGTCTTTTCTTTTTTTCTTCCTCTCTTTCCTCTTTATTCATTTCCCTTTTTATCCATACCTTTTTGTATTGTTCACTTGTTGCTAGTTTCCCTGTTTTTGATAAGATATTCTCTGCCGTCGTTTGTGACCTGAATTTAATCTTAATTGGTCTGGTCTTATCTGTACTATACTTTTCGAGTCTGAACTTCTCTTAGATTTGTTTAATTATTTCTGGCTCATCTTCCTGAACTAATTGTAGTAAACTGCTTACTTTTTCATTTTCATTTTTGATTCTTGAGGTTCTATCTGGGTTATGTTTCTCTTCCATTCCTAATATAATTATACATTTCTTTTTGTCTTCTAAGTCTCTTACAATATTCTCTTTCTGTCTCATCACTTTGATAACTGAGTCTTCAGTTTGTTCTCTCATTTGCTGTTTAATTATATCAGTAAATGCAACTTAACTATTTTCCTGTATCTTCCTCCACCCCTGTGCCTCTTTTGATGTTTCTTTATCGTCTTTATTGTTCCTTTTTAAGTCTTTATTCTCCTCTTTTACTTCTCTTAACTGTCTTTTTAGTTCTTCTATTTCATCAGTTAAGTTTTTGTTCGCATTCTCTAGTTCTTCCAATCTTTCAACCTTTTCTGCAAGTTTTGACATTTTACCAAACCTAATCTCCCAATGTTCAGTCATTTGTTCAAGCCTTTCCTCCAGGTTTGCTAGTCGGGGGAGGTTGGTATCCGCCTCCCCCTCTTTGAATCCTTGGAAATTATTATCCTCACCTTCCATTGAGCTGTTGTTATCTATGTTTCCAATCTTTACAATTTTGTTAGACATTTTGTTGTCACTAAATTGGTCGGGCCCTCTTTTGTTTACATGACGTCTGCCTGCCTGGGCCAAGTCCTCTCCTTCCTCATTTCCGTCCATTTCCCTCAGTAATCCCTCCCCTTCTCCTTTTTCCCCACTTTCCCACTACACCACGAGCAATTTCCCCCCACCCTGTAAATACAATAGGTACTTCCTTTGCTTTGGGATCCACGAAAATTTCACTTTTTCTTCAGAACGTCCTCTACGTCGTCCATTCGATGAAGTGTGTATTTACCTAGTTGTATTTACCTAGTTGTATATTACGGGAAGGGGAGCTATGCTCGTGGGGTCCCGTCTTCATTTCTCATTTTATCTAAACAATTTTTAAATTCATGTATTGTTTTTGCACACACCACTTTCTCATCTAACTTGTTCCAACTGTCTATTACTCTGTGTGGAAAGCTGTTCTTTTTCAAATCTCTTCTATAGCTGTCTTTTTTTATTTTCTTTCCGTGTCCTCTTGTATTTCTGTCATCCCATTTTATCAGATTCTCTCTATCAGTAATTTCTATGCCTTTCATGATTCTGTAAATAGCTATCAAATCTCCTCTCTCTCTTCTTTGCTCTAGTGTCTGTAGTTCAAGTTTTTGTAGTCTCTCTTCATATGATAGTTTTGAGAGTGTTGGTGCCAGTTTTGTAATTGCTCTTTGTATTCTTTCAAGTTTTTTTTATACATTTTTTTGTACTTGGTGACCATATTGTTGCTGCATATTCTAATCTTTGTCTTATCAGGGTGATTAGGATTTTCCTCACCATTTCTTCATCCAGGTATGTAAATGCCACTTTGATTGTTCTTATTAAATTATAAGTTTCTCCAAAAATCTTATTTATATGTTTTTCAGGTGACATATTATTCATAACAATGACTCCCAGGTCCTTTTCATTTTCTACTTTTTTTATTCCTTCTTCTCCCAAATTATATGATCCTGTTATTCTGTTTTTGCTTTTTCCAAATTCCATTATACTACACTTTTTTGTATTGAACTCCATCTCCCACTTCTTACTCCATTCCTGTACTTTATTTAGATCTCTCTGTAGTGATTCACAATCTTCTTCAGTTTTCACTCTTTTCAGTAGTTTTGCATCGTCTGCAAAGAAGCTCATATAGCTTTCAATTCCTTCATCCATATCATTAATATATATAGCAAACATTATTGGGGCCAGGACTGTTCCCTGCGGGACACCGCTTATTACTTCATTCCATTTTGAGTGTTGGTTTCTTATCACTACTCTCATTTTTCTTTCTTGCAAAAAGTCTTCCATCCAATTTAGTAATTTACCTTGTATTCCTCCTTCAGATTCTAGTTTCTTAAGCAACTTCTTATGTGGTACTTTGTCAAAAGCTTTTTTTAGGTCTAGAAATGCACAATCAGCCCATCCATCTCTTTCTTGTATTATATCTATTAGCCTTGAATAGAAGCATATTAAATTGGTGACGCATGATCGTCCTTGTCTGAATCCAAATTGCCTTGGATTTAGTACGTTGTTTTTTTCCAAGTATTTTACCCATCTATTTTTGATAATTCTTTCACAAATTTTTGCTATTGTACTTGTTAGAGAGACTGGTCTATAGTTGGTAGGTTCCTCTTTATTTCCTCCTTTATATATAGGTACTATATTTGCTTTTTTCCAATCTTCTGGAACTTTTCCTTCTTTCAAGGAACTGCTTATTATGCTATGTATTTTGTCTGCCAGTTCATTCCTGCATTCTTTCAGAATCCAATTTGCTATTTCATCTGGTCCATGTGATTTTCTGACATCAAGATTACTCAATTGTATCAATATTTCATTCTTTGATACTTCTATTTTTTCTATAGGGGGGACTTTCTCTTTCCATTCAATCTCTTCAGGTTGTATGTTCTCCCGTGTAAACACTGATTTAAAATGTTTGTTCATAATTTCCGCCATTTCCATTTCCTCAGTGTATTCAACTCCCCCTTGTCTTAATTTCTCCAAGTCCTGTTTGTTTTTCAGTTTATTGTTTACAAATCTGTAGAATAGTTTTGGTTGATCTTTACATTTTTCTATGACGTCTTTTTCATATTTTCTCTTTTCCTCTCTGCATGTTTGTACATATTCATTTCTATAACTGGTATATATTTTCCATTTTTCAGGTTTTCTGTCTTTTTTCCATCTGGTCCAGGCTTTGTCTCTTTTATCTTTTAACTCCCTACAACTTTTGTTGTACCAGCATTTTACATATTCTTTTTCTTGTTTTTGTCTTGGGACATACTTTTCCACTCCTTTTTTGTAAATTTTTGTCAGAATATTCCATTTCTTTTCCACTGATGTTTCTTCTTTGTATATTTCTTCCCAGTTTTCTTGTTGAAAGAATTCTCTTATTTTATCAAAGTTTGTTTTTTCATACATCATTCTTCCTTTTCTATATTGTTCATTTCTTTTCATATATTTTTCTTCATTAAGTTCCAGTTCAATCAATATGTGGTCACTTTTACCTATTGGTGTTTTATATTCAATCTTGTCCACTATTCTAGGTTCAGATGTAATTAATAAGTCTAGTCTCGATGGTTCTTCTTCATTTCTATACCTAGTGTTCTCCTGTATCCATTGTGTCATTGTGTGGTCAATAATCATCTCAAGTAGAGCGTTTCCCCATGAGTCATCTCCACCCTTTACTGTCATTTCTTCCCAGCAGATTTCTTTGCAATTAAAGTCGCCCATCATAACTATTCTTCCTCCATCTTCCATTATTTTATTTAATGTTATCTTTGTGTCCTCTAACATACTTTTATGTTCACTCTCCTCCCATGAGGCTGTTTTTGGAGGCACATAATTGATCACAAATTTTCTGCTCTTCTTATCTCTGTCTTCCACTTCTATCATAATCATCTCTACTGTATTCTTTCCATATATGACACCTTTCACGTTTATATCCTTCTTAGTCAGGAACATAACTCCACCCCCTTGTTTTTTCTCTCTGTTTCTAATCCAATAATTGTATGCATCATGTCCTACACTGTTGGGTGGTATTGGGCCTTTTAATTTTGTTTCTACAATTCCCATTATGTCCGGTTCTTTTTCTTTCAAATAATCATTCAGCTCATTCAATCCTGTTATTAATCCATCTATATTTGTGTAAGACACTCTTAGTTTTCTGCCACTTCCATTGTGTTCTCTGTTTCCCTTATGTTTTTCTTTTGTATGTCGAACTTCCTTAGTTTCATGTTCACTACTCTCCAATAGAATCTCTCTTTCTCTGACTCCGTTCTGTTCTCGTTTTTTGCCTTAGCTTCCAGTCTTTTCTGCTTTTCTTCCTCTCTTTCCTCTTTATTCATTTCCCTTTTTATTCATATCTTTTTGTATTGTTCACTTGTTGCTAGTTTCCCTGTTTTGGATAAGATATTCTCTGCCGTTGTTTGTGACTTGAATTTAATCTTAATTGGTTTGGTCTTGTCTGTGCTATACTTTCCGAGTCTAAATTTCTCTTCGATTTGTTTAATAATTTCTGGTTCATCTTCCTGAACTGATTCTAGTAATTGGCTTACTCTTTCATTTTCCTCTTTGATTCTTGTGGTTCTATCTGGGTTATGTTTCTCTTCCATTCCTAATATAATTATACATTTCTTCTTGTCTGCTAAGTCTCTTACTATATTCTCCTTCTGTCTCATCACTTTAATAACTGAGTTTTCAGTTTGTTCATTCATTTGCTGTCTGATTCTGTCAGTGAATGCAACCTTGCTATTTTCTTGAATTTTTTTCCAACCCTCCTTGTTCTCCATATTATTCTCCTTTAAGACTTTATTCTCATCTTTTACTTCTTTTAACTGTTGTTTTAATTCTTCAATTTCCTTAGTTAAGTTTTTGTTCGCCCTCTCTAGTTCTTCCAATTTTTCAATTCTTCGTATTATACTGTCAACATTACCGAACCTACGCTCCAAGTCCTCGTTCATCTTATCGACCTTCTCTTCTAGTCTTGTCAGTCGGGGGGGGGGTTGTGTCCCCCCCCACCCTCTTTAAATCCCTTGAAAATATTCTCATCACTTTCTACTGTATTGCTCCTATCTATACCTCTAATCTTCACATTCCTATTAGACATGTCGTCATCATCCAGCTCGTCTTGCGGTCGTTTGTCCACCTTTCGGCGGCCCGTCAGGGCCAATTCCTCCACCTCCTCATTACCTTCCATTTCCCCAGCAATCCCTCCCCCTCTCCTCTTTCCTTACTTTCCCACTACCCCACGAGCAATTTCCCCCCACCCTGCAAATACAAAAAGGCACTTCTCTTTGCGTTGGGATCCACAATCTGCACTTTTCTTCAGAACGTTCTTCAAGCCGTCCGTTCGTTGAAAGTGTGTGTGTGTGTGTGTGTGTGTGTGTGTGTGTGCGCGCGCGCGCGCGCGCATCATTTACCCTATTGTAAGTAATAGCCTGCAGTAAGAAATATCCTCACAAGGTTCCGTCTCTCTTTTTCCGTCAATTAAATTTTATTCTAATTTAATTTACGTTGGTGTTATCAAAATAGTGTTGGTCTTGCATTCGCTTAGTTGTGGGTTCGAATCCCGCACTCTTTCTCTAATTCCCAGTTGCAATGATCTTATTTGTATCTCTTATCTTGTGCGGGGCTATGTTATTATTGCATATTCTCTCTCATTTTGTTTTTCAGTCTTTTCTTTCATGAAGAGAAAATATATAATCTTGAGTTTGTTAACAGTTAGTGTATCTCAGTCACCAAACATACTAACGTGGTGACGGTTACATGCTACTGGCCCGCGCCACAATCTACACAAGTATTTATTTTTTCGAATGTTACCATAGAACTCTTAAAAGTATAAAAATAAACATTTATGAAATTTGCAAATAAATACAAAACTTACACATTAGGAAAAACTAGAATATGATTTTGCTTACAGAAATCTAGACTTCACTTAGGATATTTCAACAGTGTGAATAACATTCGTATAGTTCATCATTCAACTTAGCTATATATGACGTAAAGATAATTTGATATTTGGAAATTTGAAAAATAAAATATTGTAACCAAAGCCGCTTTTACTCAGGAACTCTCAACTGTCGGGGCTGGCGAGGAAGCCCAGTGTGATAACTCTTTTATTCAAGTTAATACAAGAGTGTGACGTTATGACGTTATTTGTTTGAGAAGTTCGCGGCATTTGGTCGAAATTCAGAACGCAGTGTTAGTGACAACGGCAGAGCTAAATTCACGTTAATATATTTTATTCATGTCTATCTTATTTTAGGATCTTTTTCATTTTACGGCATGCATTTTTTTTTTTACAAAATTTTCGCCAGTAATAGAGATTTTAGTGCTGAGTACTAATATAACATTTATTTTGTGGAGAAATGAAAGGAAGATGAAAAAATGGACATTTAATGCGCACTATTTTGCGAAGCGCAATCACGCGCTAGGCTCCCTAGCGAAGTTCGGCGTTACGCGGTAGTATGTGAAGAGTCCGTGGGGAGGACGATGTCGAATATAACTTGCAGTGGTTGTATTTAAATACCTAACCAAATCTAACCTAACCTAACCTAACCAAATCTAACAACCTAACCAAATCTAACCTAACCTATTCAAATCTAACCTAACCAAATCAAATCTAACCTAACCAAACCTAATCTAACCAAACCTAACCAAATATAACCTAATCTAACCTAACTAAACCTAACCAAACCAAACCTAACATAACCGAACCTAACCTAATCCAACCAGCTGAGCGCACACTAAAGAAATTGAGAGTACATGGCACGCTTTTAAATACAGAAATGAAAATCATGGCGGTACTCGCCGTCAGATGCTAGACTCGTATCTGTGTATATAATTATGTGGCGGAAACGAAATAGAAATGAGGATTTGTTTAAAAAAATATTATTTGACATATCCCAGTTCCAATGAATCGCCAATGAATATTGTCATTTGTGTATTGCGCCGCGTAAACTAGTGTGCACTAATTTTTTTTTCCAACTTCCATTCATTTATCCACAAAATAAATGTTATTTTCATATTCAGCACTAACATCTGCTTTACTGGCGAAAATTTGGTGAAAAAATTCTGCATTATGCCGTAAAATGGAGAGACCCTTATTTTATTTTATTTTGGAGGTGGTAATGAGGCTAGTTGGTTAAATACTTCGTTTGGGTACAAACGACTTCGGTTACGATCTTGTGTTTTTCAAATATCCAAATGATTCTTGCGTCATATATTGAGAAGCTGAACGACGAACTAAGAGAAGTTAAACCTGTGCGAATGTACATTGTTGAGATGTTCTTACGGAAGTCTAGAATATTGTAACCGAAGTCGTTTCTACTGAAATTAAATGGCAAAATCAAGTAGCATGCCCTGGCGTGGTACCGCCGTAAGGTGGTGTATGCATAGCTGGGACGTGGTAGTACCTGATAAATACCTAAGTAAGATGCTGTAATTTTATAATTTATATATACAAGCCCAACGCCTGCGCCGGCCAGGCTTCGCCTGGGGGCTTGGCCTTCGGCAATGATCGCTGCGCTCGCGGGCGCTTCGCGCCCTGGGCTTCGCCCACTTTGTGGATACTATAGCCTATGGATAATTAAAGGAATAAGAATGCAATTGGTACTTTATTCAACACATTTACAATCCCTACATTTCTTTGGTGGTGGAGGTGTCTTGATCTCCTTGGTTGACCTCTTTGTCTTCTGGAGTCCGTCTTTTCTTCGGTGATCCTCTGTCCTCGGAGTCTTGATCGCCTTGGGTGACCTCTTCGTCTTCTGAACCCTGTCTTTTCTTCGGTGACATTTTACGCTTAATGATTCTCCTCAAATACGCTAACAGCTCCTCATCGCTTACTTCTTCGTCGCTGTCAGGAGACGGAGGTGGTTTGACAACCCCTTCATCCCCTTGCTCGGGTGCGTTAACTTCCTCTTCTTCCTCTTCATCACGCATTACCCAATCTGGCATGATCATCTTGATGCAATCTTCTTCTGTGATCTTGTGAATACCTTCGGGTATGTCTTTGCTTTCGAACTCAACTTCTTCCTCCTCAAAAAGAGCTTTACTACCAATAGCGTCCTTCGCTGGCTCCTCCTCGACATCTACTGTCTCGGTTTCAACAAACAACTCTTTATATACCCTGTTAAAGGCCGGCCGGCGTTCAACTCCTTCATCACCTCTACGCCAGCCCGTGTAGTACACCAACGCGTTTCAGTTGGTTACTCGTGAACAGGCCACGTATAGTTGTCCATGTGCGAAGCATTGGACGGAATCAAGCAGAAGTCCACATCGCTCGAAAGTTTGCCCCTGGCTTTTGTTGATGGTCATGGCATAACTGAGCTTGACGGGAAACTGCTTACGCTTGAAGTGGATTGGGGTATCTTGAGACTCTAACACTATACGTGGAATCAAAACTTGCTCGCCGCGGTAGCTCCCTCCTAGTATCTTTCCGACTATCACGTTCTTCTTCAAGTTAGTCACCATTATCCGGGTTCCGTTGCAAAGCCTAGGAGGACAGATGTTTCTGATGATCATGAGGACACATCCTACTTTCACCTTCAAAGTGTGTAGAGGCAACGACGGGCTTGTCATGGCGTTAAAAACTGACGCTTGGACGTCAGTCTCTTTGTCCACGGGTGTGTCGACGCTGAAGTAAATCCGCTCTTTCTCCTGGTTACGGTCGTATATAAACTGGTTGATACTTCCCACGTCGTCATTTGTGGGTGATACTATTGCTCTCTTCTCGAAGTAAGACATGTTGAGATGGTTCTCTTCAAACTCGTCGTAAACTTTAGACACTAACTCCTCTCGTGAGTTTGCCCGAACACCAAAATCCCTCTCAAAGACGATCTCGCCGTCGTTATGGGTGCCGATGGCTAGAAGTTGTTTGGCAAACCTCTTGTTTTTGACGTCATCCTTCTTAAGGCGTACGTTTTCTGTCAACTCCAACTTTGTCAGCCCTTCCCACATGTAACTCGATTTGATGCAGTAAGCCAGTTCTTCTGTCTTCCCTCCGTTTCTTATGACCGGCAGGATTTGTCGGAAGTCTCCTGCGCAGACAAACACCTTGCCTCCCATGAACTTTTCGTTCTCCATGATGTCTCTCAAAGTGATGTCTAAAGACGTCAACATGTTCTTGTTCGCCATTACGATTTCGTCCCAAACTATCAGTCGAGTTTGTTCTAGCAGTCTTGCCATTTCTGTGTTCTTCTTGACGCTACACGCTCTAGTTTCATCGTATTCCATCAAGGGTATCTTGAACATGTTGTGAGCCGTTCTTCCCCCAGAAAGGACGGTTGCTGCAATCCCAGACGAAGCAACAGCTAAAGCGATCTCTCCCTGGGAACGAACAGCATCCAACAACAAATTCAAGACAAAAGACTTCCCGGTGCCTCCTGCAGCGTTGACAAATATGCCGTTATTCTTATAGAGGTATCCCTTTTCCACTCGCTTCATAACAGTTTCGAAGACATTTCGCTGTTTGTCATTCAGAAGCTTAGACTTTTCCTCAACAGACTGTTTCAGCCTCTGCTTGTTGTACGCCTTCTCTCTTCTGATGACATTAGATGACCGTGCACCTCCTCTTGAAGCTGGAAGACCGTACTGTGTGATCGAACCCCCGCCGCAGTTCCACACAAAGTGTTGGATCTCATCCAAGGCGTCCAAATAGATTTCATCGTTGTACTCTGTCAGCTTGGCTTGATGCAAGTAATCGCTGGAAAAGTAGTCTTTGACCTCTTCCCATATGCCGGACTGGTCCTCGAGATCAGAAAAGACCAACATACTTGCATAAGTTTCTCTGAGTTGTTTTCTGTCGTTAGTGTGGTTGATAATGTCCATAATCGTCTCTTTCCAAGTTGCTTCATCACTGAGCAAACCGAGTGCTTTAACGGCTTCTCTATTTGTTTCGTACATGACGCCGTCTATGGTACGAAGGTCTTCGAACGACTTTGGCCCCTTTTTATGTGTCAGCAGGAGCCTCAGATAGAACAGTTCTACCGTCTTGGTGGTTACAGCGCGAATGCGACCCAGACTGTATGTACGCCCAACTCGTTCCTCCCATATGGCTTTTTGTGCGTTATAGATGTAATGGAAGGGCAACTGGCTGTAGTATAACGTGGCTGCGAACGCGTCCTTCTCACACAACTTGAAAAAGGCGGTTAACTGAGTGTCCCTTTTAACTTTTTGAGAAAGTTGCTCATCTGTCATCTGTTCGTGGTAGAATACTGAATTCTCACCCTCTAAGTGCAAATCCAACGGAAACACCGGTGGGTAAGATTTGTGGATGTCGAATTTGAAAATCTTCCACGTCGCCTCGTTAGAATTGATGTATCTGGCCTCCTGGTAGTTTCTGACTTCGTTCACAGAGTCATCTTCTCCTGAAGTTTTGGTGAACAATATCTTGTCAGAACCTTTATTAACATACTTGGTGACATAAGCTATAGCTTTTATAGAATTTGAGCACTCCACGTTAATGTGTGCGTCGTATTTGAGACAAAAATAGGGGTTATAAGGCACAACCCACGAATTACCGTCCTTCAGTTTGAGTTGAAAAGAGTTACCGCCTTCTCCTACTGAACGCCTAACATACTCCGGGTAACCGTTGTTTCCGAACAATAAGGTGCTTCTGCACGTCTTAGGGAATCCTTTACCACACTGATCGGGTTTCGCGCTCTTCCCATGACAACATATTTGGGACTCGTCGTAACCTTTGCAGGGGCCGTGTATCATACACCGTGTAACCGTCTCGTATAGCCTTGGCTCCTTCTCCTTATCGGGTATCTCCGCTCTTATTATCTGTGCGACTGTATCCGCTGTCACACGCACTGCCATCCAAAGCAATATGTGAGCATGTGGTAGCCCACGTTTTTTGCCACTCTACGCTGTAAAGGTGGGCCTTGACGGCTCCAAAAGCCTTCTTGTGCACCAAATCACCCATCAGACTATCCAACTTCAACTTAAATATCCGACTTACAATATCTGGACGATCACATGCTCGTGCCCCTGGTCCGTCAAGCTTGCTTAATGCTTCTGTGACATCTGCCCATTTAGGGTTCATAGTGAAGGTGATGAAATAGTCGGGTGATCCATAAGCCGTGACATAAGCCAACGCATCCTGCTGGCGCTGCTTCATGTACCTAGGACCTCCTACAAATGTCGGAGGCAACACAATTCGTTGTCCCGTCTTACTTTTTTCAGTCACTTGCAATAGATCGACCCTTTCTTTTCGCATACCGGTGTGGTTGTGTTCCAGAAAGCGTAGACGGCTCGTCTCTATTTTAACGTAGTTGTCAATTACAAACTGTTGGAACAGTCGTCGTCCTTTTACAATGTAGTTAAAAACACCTTCTCTCTCCATGTAAAGAGCTGAATAGTACATAAGTGCTGAAAGTCTTTTCTCGGAGTCCTTCTTTTCCATCGTAAAGCTGTAGCCTTTGTCTCCGTTAGGTAATAGCAGAGGATATTGAAAGAGATCGTAGAAGTAATGGGTCGAGTTAATCATCCGGAGGGCGTATTTCGAACCAGGAAGAGGGGACGCTATTGTAACTTTCAAGGTGTCCTTTTCTGGCCCCAAATTGACTATGGCTCCTACTTGGCAGGACGCCGTTGGCAAATGATAGACACCTTTGTGTTCCCTGGTTGCAACCCCTTCTGCGGTCTTTAACGTAATAGCCACGTTTGGTATAGCTCTCTCCTTATTAACGTAAGTCTGAATGAGTTTCTTTGAGGTTTCCAATTCTTCCAAGATTACCTTCAGTGATGCGTTGTGCTTAACCAAATGCGCGTATAGTTGCTCTATGATCTCTTCGTTCCTCAAGAATTCGGCGGTTTCACGCTTTCTACGTTTAATCGTCTCGGTGTTCGCTTTCGGCCCCTTTTTTCTTTGATTCATGAACTGTTCGACCGTTTCACAACGTAGTTTTAGCTGTTGTTCCTTGTCGTGGTAAAAGTACAAATCGAGGAAACTTGCTGCAGATTTCCAAAACGGTGCGTTTGTTAAACCCCAGTCGTCGTGTTCTGATACCAACAGGTTCGGCTTCATCGAACCCAAACGGTGATATACCTTGCCTTGAATCTTGTAACAAAGCGCCATTTCTCTTTTGTCACTTAGGGAACCTGAGGTTGCGAAGGAGGTAAAGGAGAAGACGTTGTTAAACGCTACAATGTTATCGAGAAAGTGCCTTGAGAGTGAAGAGGAACCATCATAAAGTCCCTTGATGCCCTCGTCTAGTGTCGTCAATTTAAATATCGCCTTGGGAGTTTTGCCTCCGTTGCAACAAATGGTCTTCCTTTCTGTCTTGAAAAGCAAAGCTTGACAATTCTTACACCTAAATGCGCCCATCTCACCGACTGAGTGAGGAGGTACCCGTGACTCGTCGCTTTCTGTCATATAACCACAGAATGACATCATCAGACGCTCTTTCATCTCTAAGAACTGTGGTTTTTTGCCGAGATCTTTGCGTTCCTCGCGCATATTGGCTATCTTTTCAACGGCTCCAGCACGAATATCCGCGGCAGCTACTGGAATAAGCGAAGATAGGAAATCGCTCCTATTCATACGTTTAATCTCTGCCTTTATAGCTTTTGCTACCTTGGCTTCTTTAGCCTTCTTTTCTTTTGCCGCCTTGATCTCTGCTTTTGTTCGTTTAGTGCGTCTCAGTGGCGTACTTTTCCTCGCTTGACTGGTTTCTGCTTTAGTCTCTTTCAAGCTTTGCTTTATCTCTGCCAGTGTACTATCAACGGGTAACGAAAGTGGCTCCGGATTATCAGCATCAGTCGACGGGCCCGCCACCGGCTCCTCTTCTATATTTGCAGGCATAGCCACTGGTTCCTCTTTTCTATCCGAAGGCAAAACAACAGGCTCCTGTTTACTATCTGAAGACATAGCCACGGGCTCCTCTTCTCTATTTGAAGGCTCCGCCACGGGCTCTTTTTCAACAACTATAGGTGTGGTTTCACTCTGAGAAGGTTCTACAGGCTTCGGGTTTTGTTGGCAGGCTCTTTTTATGGCGTACTTTTTTTGCCTTGTCTAAGCGCTTTTGAGCCTCGAAACTCCTCTGCAAATATTGTTTCTGGTACTCTATGTGATCAGATTTTCCTCCATGCTTTGTGAAGCTTTTATATCCAGCAAAATAGTGCTTCACAAAACCTTCTATCCTTTCTTCAGGAATTTCTCCAACGTAAACTTCCAAGGAATCCAACAAATCGTCGCTATAGACGCAGTCTTTCTTCTCCTTTAGCATCTTGTTAAACGTTAGTAGCTTTCGCTGAAACATCTTTATCGACTCCCTTACTTGTAACCCCTTGGTCTGTTCGTAAAGGTGAGGAAACGCCTTCTCATGTTCACTTTTTAGCGCTTGGTTCAATTTCCTATTCTTCATTAACTCTCCTTTACTGAACTTCTTTTCCTTCGTCACCCAACTCCAGAAGTGACGATACCGTTGCATCTTTAACTTTGACGAATCCCCGGCCATCCTTCCCAACCACCAAGGTCTAAGTAAACAGGTCTAACCGCTGGACCAGTTCTGCGCAGCTTCTGACGTCATTTGGATGCGTCCATTTTCTCTCTGTGATACACTGAAGAAAACTGAAACGCCAAGGAAGACAGGAACTATAATATTTTATATATTATATATATATATATTATATATCATATATATTATATATTCATATATATAGACAGGAACTATAATATTTTATATATATATTTTATATAATATTTGTCAGAATATAACTAATTGAGTGGAGCGGTGCGAGCGAAGGCGACGTCATTTTCGAACGACGGACCAGCTTCAACTGACAGCTATAGGACCCGCTAACCCCACTTTGTACAGCCAGGTGACGTTCACGGGCCCGCTGCGCCAACTCCCTCGAAATTCGGTCGGAAGTGGTTAGACCTTATATTCTTAGATCTTGCCAACCACCACCTGTGTGTGACCGAATTACCACCGGACGGCGTAAGCAACCATTAAATTTTTTTATATTAGTATTATTTGTTTTTGTTTTGTTATAATTTGTCTGTCTGATTTTCATTTATTATTAGTTATATGTCAATTTATTATCATTTACTATTTACCTGTTTGTTTGTTATTCAACTATACCAATGCATTTATTTATGTATTTTAATTGTTATTTACATTATTATAGTTTTAATTTATTATTAATATGATTTTTTTTTTTTTTTTTGCATCCGACCTAGATATGGATCAAAAGGTCTCCTGTCGGCATGCTTTGCCTTTGTAATCCTTTGTAATCCTTTGTGTATACAGTACTTTGGTCCCTTGGCAGCCCGCGCCACAATCTACACAAGTATTTCCTTTTTTCGAATATTACCATAGAACTCTTAAAAATATAAAAATAAACACATGAAATTTGCAAATAAATACAAAACTTACACATTAGGAAAAAGTCCATGGAGTCGTGAACACATAAATAAATTGTTTTGAAGATGACAAAATGGGTTTGAGTCGTCTTATTGCGCATTGTACATCGGTATATGTAGTTATATAAGAATATTTGCAATACTGTAGATCACACATTACAAAAAATCCTTGAACAATTTGTCCAAAGACCAAACTATGAAATTATAAAACTGTATTGGCTTTGTCTTACCTTTATCTTCTTCACATATTTTCGTGTTTATGCAACCGTGCATTGCTCACCGAGACTTCAAGTCTTCAATGGATTTCTGTTGGCCAGATATCACAGTGGAAATAATGAATGACACTACTAAATTCTGCTAGAAATCATCCATTGTTTACAAAATATTCTGTTGACATTTGTACTCCCACTGCTTTCTTGCTGGAAATCATAGAAGCTACCAAACCTAGGGGTGAAGTGTCTGACGCGTAAGAATTTAGTGTTGCCCGCCATGACAAGCGTAGGCTCGACTTGAAATTAAATAAATCTATGTCCTAAGATTTATTCATAACTGTATAAAATGATATTATCATAATTGTATCAAATTAATAACGCGTAAATTTTACTTTTAAAATAAGTTAAATGTTTGTCAAACAAACAAAACAAAATAGGTCGACTTTTAAATTTATAATTTTGTACGGTTCGCGGATGATGTGGTGACTGTACGTTATTGGGGGGTTAAAAGCTGCTAAGTAGCATGCGGCTGATACTTTAGGGTCTACATGGGGCGCCCCTACGGACCAGAGCCACACATAATTTTGTGTATGGTAGAGGAAATCTCTATTCGTAGAAAAATGATGATACTTTATTATACTACGACTGTCCTTCTATTATGCTGTCCCCCAACTTTTGTGACTGTCCTGTACCATTCTCTGAATATTCATTTCCCCTCTTTGCCTAACCCTGTGGTGGGGGAAAAGAATACTGCCACCAAGTATTTCCACTTGAGTCGTATAAGGCGACAAAAACGGGACGGGGATAGGACTAGGCGCCCTGTAACTCCAAAGGGGGGCATTCCTAAATAAATAAATAAATAAATAGATAAACAAATAAAGGCGAATGATGTGAATATTCAAATTACCCTAGGTAGGAAAAAGGCTACTCACGACATGCATATGAATGCTCACGCTGGACTAGTACATTTCTTTTGCAAAATAATAAACAAATAAATAAACAGATAAATAGATAAATAAATAAATAAATAAATAAATGAACGATCATCTCCTACGTAACGAACCTTGTGAACTGTTTGTACCGGGAACTTTGGTTCTTTTGTCGCCGACTGTGGATCCCGTTATCGTCCACTGGAGGTGAAAAAAATGTGACGTTTTTGTAATTTTCCGATTGACGTCAAGGCTTCAGTTAAGTACCTCAGACTTTTTATTTTATTTTATTTTTCTTATCGGTGTCAGGGGCATCCATGGGTGGCAGTGACCGCTCACATAAGAAAAAGAAGAAAAAAGAAGAAAAATGTCGCGCAATTCAGTCTAGAGAGGTGGTTCTCAAACCTTTCCATCTAACGGAACCCTTTCATATTTGCTGGTACTCGACGGAGCCTTAAAAAAAAAAAAAAATGACAGACTTAACAAGATTTAAAAATAACCGTCAACAACATAAACACAGTATATAGTCGTAAACTTGTGCAGTCTCTCTCCTCCTTTCTCTCGCCTCAAATGCAAAATATTTCATCACTTTCATATTTCCTTTTATTCATTCCTGTTCAAATATCTATCTATCTATCTACCTATCTATCTATCTATCTATCAATATATATATATATACAATATATATACATATATATATGTATATATATATACATATGTATATATATATATATATATGTATATATATATATATATATATATATATATATATATATCTATATATATTCTTTTTTGCCACGGAACCCTTGAAAGGTTTTCACGAAACCTTAGGGTTCCGCGGAACCACTGGTCTAAAGACATGAAACGATTGCGCTTGCGATTGCCAGCGCTTCTGTCCTTGGGGGGGGGGATATGACACCGAAGGGATAGAGTCATATAGAGTTTTAAGGAGGATTAAAAAAAAAAAAATAGTGCAAGATGGTCTCCAATTACACAAAGAATGTTGCGTGACTTTGGTCCGTAAAGGTGTTACTAAGGTTCCCAAAATATTGACCATATAAAACTTATTAAATATACAATAAAGTATATATAGCTGTGTTTGTGTGTGCGCGCGCGCGTGTGTGAGCGAGTTTATGACAGAGGTCCAACTCATAGGTCAAGCCTGGTCAAGATTTGTTTCAAGCAGGTCACCCATCGTCTTATACGCCGGATATTTTCACCAAGAAGGTCGCCTCTCGTCTTATATGCCGGATATTTTTACCAAGCAGGTCACCCAGCGTCTTATACGCCGGAAATTTGTTTCAAGCAAGTCACCTCTCATTTCATACGCTGGAGACTTGTTTCAAGCAGGTCACCTATCGTCTTATACGCCGGATATTTTCACCAAGAAGGCCACCCGTCGTCTTATGAGCTGGGGGCTTATTTCAAGGAGGTCACCTCTCGTCTTTTGCCCCGGAAGTTTCTTCAAGCAAGTCACCCCTCGTCGGAGAATTTTCTTCAAACAGAGCAGTCACGGACATTTCCGTCTCTTCTTAAAGTCGGGACAGGAATCCCTGCGAACCTCCGAGGAGGTCTCGACCACCGTCCACCGAAGAATGCCGTGGCCGTTGTTCCCGGCGTGACGCAAATCATGTGATCTTTAACTTGAGTGTGCTTTGGTCGAGGCGCTTTTAGTGGGTCGCTTGGGGGCGGGGGCGGGAGGCTATTTCACTCCCTAATTGGCTTCCTTCTCCTTCAGCGCCGTCGTCAGCCCGTGGGGGGTGAGGGGGAGGGGGGAGGGAATTCCCATAGTCTTGTGCCGGGAATATCTTTTTGTATTCTTTGGCGGCGTGTGTGTGCAGAGAGGGGTTGAGAGAATATTGGTTCTGTGTGCATTTGCGTGCCTGAATGCGTGTTCCATATGCATGTCTGCTTGTTCTCCACTTTCGTCTTTTGACGTTGTGTATATATTATGCTAAAGACTCGGCTCCGAGGCACAGGCGGCGACGTCAAATGAAATGTAGGTGCGCTTGAATGTCAACACAGAGTGGTCACGGACATACCTACACACAAGCGGAAACATGCACACACACACACACACACACACACACACACACACACACACACACACACACACACACACACACACACACACACACACACACACACACACACACACACACACACACACACACTTCAACGAATGGACGGCTTAGAAGACGTTCTGAAGAAAAGTGAAGTCTGTGGATCCCAACGCAAAGAGAAGTGCCTAGTGTTTTTGCAGGGTGGGGGGGAAATTGCTCGTGGAGTAGTGGGAACGTAGGGAAAGAGGAAAAGGGGAGGGATTATTGAGGGAAATGGAAGGAAATGAGGAGGGAGTAGACTTTGACCAGCCAGACAAGCGGAAGGTAAACAAAAGACTTAGCGAGGATCAAATGTCTAATAAAAATGTAAAGATTAGAAGTATAGAGAGGAGCAATACAGAAGAAAGTGACGAGAATATGTTCCAGGGATTTAAAGAGGGTGGGGGGGACACAACCCCCCCCCCCCCGACTGATAAGACTAGAGGAGAGAGTTGATAAGGTGATCGAGGACTTGGAGCGTAAGTTAGGTAACGTAGACTCCATTTTTCAAAGAATTGAAAGGTTGGAACAACTAGAGAAGGCTAACAGAAACTTAACTGAAGAAATAGAGGACCTAAAAAGACAGTTAGGAAATGTAAAGGAGGAGAATGAGAAATTGAAGAAGAATAGTAATGAAAACAGAGAGAAACTAGCTACAGAAGCTAAAAATTGGAGAATAACTCAAGAAGGGAATAAGGTTTCATTCACTGACATAGTCAAACAGCAATTGAAAGAACATAATGAAGACTCAGTTATTAAAGTGATGAGACAGAAGGAGAATATAGTAAGAGAATTAGCTGACAAAAAGAAATGTATAATTATATTAGGAATGGAAGAGAAACATAACCCAGATAGAACTGCAAGAATCAAGGAGGAAAATGAAAGAGTAAGCAGTTTATTAAAATTAGTCCAGGAAGATGAACCAGAAATTATAAAGGAAATTGAGGAAAAATTCAGACTCGGAAAATATAGTACAGATAAGACCAGACCAATTAAGATTAAATTCAGGTCACAAACAACAGCAGAGAAAATTCTATCCAAGACAGGGAAACTAGCAACAAATGATCAATATAAAAAGGTATGGATAAAAAGAGAAATGAATAAGGAGGAAAGAGAGGCAGAAAAGCAGAAAAGAATTGAAGCTAAGGCAAAAAAACGAGGAAAGAACGGAGTCAGAGAAAGAGAGATTCTATTGGAGAGTAGTGAACATGAAAATAAAGCAGTTCGACATACTAAAGAAAAACATAAGGGAAACAGAGAATACAATGGAAGTGGCAGAAAACTAAGAGTGTCTTACACAAATATAGATGGATTGATAACAGGATTGAATGAACTGAATGATTATTTGAAAGAAAAAGAACCGGACATAATGGGAATTGTAGAAACAAAATTAAAAGGCCCACTACCACCCAACAGTGTAGGACATGATACATACAATTATTGGATTAGAAACAGAGAGAAAAAACAAGGGGGTGGAGTTATGTTCCTGACTAAGAAGGATATAAACGTGAAAGGTGTCATATATGGAAAGAATACAGTAGAGATGATTATGATAGAAGTGGAAGACCGAGATAAGAAGAGCAGAAAATTTGTGATCAATTATGTGCCTCCGAAAACAGCCTCATGGGAGGAGAGTGAACATAAAAGTATGTTAGAGGACACAAAGATAGCATTAACTAAAATAATGGAAGACGGAGGAAGAATAGTTATGATGGGCGACTTTAATTGCAAAGAAATCTGCTGGGAAGAAATGACAGTAAAGAGTGGTGATGACTCATGGGGAAATGCTCTACTTGAGATGATTACTGACCATTCAATGACACAATGGATACAAGAGAACACTAGGTATAGAAATGAAGAAGAACCATCGAGGCTAGACTTAATAATTACATCTGAACCTAGAATAGTGGACAAGATTGAATATAAAACACCAATAGGTAAAAGTGACCACATATTGATTGAACTGGAACTTAATGAAGAAAAATATATGAAAAGAAATGAACAATATAGAAAAGGAAGAATGATGTATGAAAAAACAAACTTTGATAAAATAAGAGAATTCTTCCAACAAGAAAACTGGGAAGAAATATACAAAGAAGAAACAACAGTGGAAGAGAAATGGAATATTTTGACAAAAATTTACAAAAAAGGAGTGGAAAAGTATGTCCCAAGACAAAAACAAGAAAAAGAATATGTAAAATGCTGGTACAACAAAAGTTGTAGGGAGTTAAAGGACAAAAGAGACAAAGCCTGGAACAGATGGAAAAAAGACAGAAGACCTGAAAAATGGAAAATATATACTGGTTATAGAAATGAATATGTACAAAAGTGCAGAGAGGAAAAAAGAAAATATGAAAAAGATGTTATAGAAAAGTGTAAAGATCAACCAAAACTATTCTACAGATTTGTAAACAATAAACTGAAAAACAAACAAGACTTAGAGAAATTAAGACAAGGAGGAGTTGAATACACTGAGGAAATGGAAATGGCAGAAATTATGAACAAACATTTTAAATCAGTGTTTACAAGGGAAAATATACAACCTGAAGAGATTGAGTGGAAGGAAAAAGTCCCCCCTATGGAAGAAATAGAAGTAACAAAGAATGAAAATATTGACACACTTGGGTAATTTTGATGTCAGAAAATCGCATGGGCCAGATGAAATAGCAAACTGGATTCTGAAAGAATGCAGGAATGAACTGGCAGACAAAATACATAGCATAATAAGCAGTTCCTTAAAAGAAGGAAAAGTTCCAGAAGATTGGAAAAAAGCAAATATAGTACCTATATATAAAGGAGGAAATAAAGAAGAACCTACCAACTATAGACCAGTCTCTCTAACAAGTACAATAGCAAAAATATGTGAAAGAATTATCAAAAGTAGATGGGTAAAATACTTGGAAAAAAACAACGTACTAAACCCAAGGCAATTTGGATTCAGACAAGGACGATCATGCGTCACCAATTTAATATGTTTCTATTCAAGACTAATAGATATAATACAAGAAAGAGATGGATGGGCTGATTGTGCATTTCTAGACCTAAAAAAAGCTTTTGACAAAGTACCACATAAGAAGTTGCTTAAGAAATTAGAATATGAAGGAGGAATACAAGGTAAATTGCTAAATTGGATGGAAGACTTTTTTGCAAGAAAGAAAAATGAGAGTAGTGATAAGAGATCAGCACTCAAAATGGAATGAAGTAATAAGCGGTGTCCCGCAGGGAACAGTTCTGGCCCCAATAATGTTTGCTATATATATTAATGATATGGATGAAGGAATTGAAAGCTATATGAGCTTCTTTGCAGATGATGCAAAATTACTGAAAAGAGTGAAAACTGAAGAAGATTGTGAATCACTACAGAGAGATCTAAATAAAGTACAAGAATGGAGTAGGAAGTGGGAGATGGAGTTCAATACAAAAAAGTGTAGTATAATGGAATTTGGAAAAAGCAAAAACAGAATAACAGGATCATATAATTTGGGAAAAGAAGGAATAAAAAAAGTAGAAAATGAGAAGGACCTGGGAGTCATTGTTATGAATAATATGTCACCTGAGAAACATATAAATAAGATTTTTGGAGAAACTTATAATTTAATAAGAACAATTAAAGTGGCATTTACATACCTGGATGAAGAAATGGTGAGGAAAATCCTAATCACCCTGATAAGACCAAGATTGGAATATGCAGCAACGATATGGTCACCAAGTACAAAAAAATGTATAAAAAAACTTGAAAGAATACAAAGAGCAATTACAAAACTGGCACCAACACTCTCAAAACTATCATATGAAGAGAGACTACAAAAACTTAAACTACAGACACTAGAGCAAAGAAGAGAGAGAGGAGATTTGATAGCTATTTACAGAATCATGAAAGGCATAGAAATTACTGATAGAGAGAATCTGATAAAATGGGATGACAGAAATACAAGAGGACACGGAAAGAAAATAAAAAAAGACAGCTATAGAAGAGATTTTAAAAAGAACAGCTTTCCTCACAGAGCAATAGACAGTTGGAACAAGTTAGATGAGAAAGTGGTGTGTGTAAAAACAATACATGAATTTAAAAATAGTTTAGATAAAATGAGATATGAAGACGGGACCCCACGAGCATAGCTCCCCTTCCCGTAAAATACAACTAGGTAAATACAACTAGGTAAATACACACACACACACACACACACACACACACACACACACACACACACACACACTTCAACGAATGGACGGCTTAGAAGACGTTCTGAAGAAAAGTGAAGTCTGTGGATCCCAACGCAAAGAGAAGTGCCTAGTGTTTTTGCAGGGTGGGGGGGAAATTGCTCGTGGAGTAGTGGGAACGTAGGGAAAGAGGAAAAGGGGAGGGATTACTGAGGGAAATGGAAGGAAATGAGGAGGGAGTAGACTTTGACCAGCCAGACAAGCGGAAGGTAAACAAAAGACTTAGCGAGGATCAAATGTCTAATAAAAATGTAAAGATTAGAAGTATAGAGAGGAGCAATACAGAAGAAAGTGACGAGAATATGTTCCAGGGATTTAAAGAGGGTGGGGGGGACAGTGGACCGCCACCCCCCCCCCCCCCCCCCCCCCCCGACTGATAAGACTAGAGGAGAGAGTTGATAAGGTGATCGAGGACTTGGAGCGTAAGTTAGGTAACGTAGACTCCATTTTTCAAAGAATTGAAAGGTTGGAACAACTAGAGAAGGCTAACAGAAACTTAACTGAAGAAATAGAGGACCTAAAAAGACAGTTAGGAAATGTAAAGGAGGAGAATGAGAAATTGAAGAAGAATAGTAATGAAAACAGAGAGAAACTAGCTACAGAAGCTAAAAATTGGAGAATAACTCAAGAAGGGAATAAGGTTTCATTCACTGACATAGTCAAACAGCAATTGAAAGAACATAATGAAGACTCAGTTATTAAAGTGATGAGACAGAAGGAGAATATAGTAAGAGAATTAGCTGACAAAAAGAAATGTATAATTATATTAGGAATGGAAGAGAAACATAACCCAGATAGAACCGCAAGAATCAAGGAGGAAAATGAAAGAGTAAGCAGTTTATCAAAATTAGTCCAGGAAGATGAACCAGAAATTATAAAGGAAATTGAGGAAAAATTCAGACTCGGAAAATATAGTACAGATAAGACCAGACCAATTAAGATTAAATTCAGGTCACAAACAACAGCAGAGAAAATTCTATCCAAGACAGGGAAACTAGCAACAAATGATCAATATAAAAAGGTATGGATAAAAAGAGAAATGAATAAGGAGGAAAGAGAGGCAGAAAAGCAGAAAAGAATTGAAGCTAAGGCAAAAAACGAGGAAAGAACGGAGTCAGAGAAAGAGAGATTCTATTGGAGAGTAGTGAACATGAAAATAAAGCAGTTCGACATACTAAAGAAAAACATAAGGGAAACAGAGAATACAATGGAAGTGGCAGAAAACTAAGAGTGTCTTACACAAATATAGATGGATTGATAACAGGATTGAATGAACTGAATGATTATTTGAAAGAAAAAGAACCGGACATAATGGGAATTGTAGAAACAAAATTAAAAGGCCCACTACCACCCAACAGTGTAGGACATGATACATACAATTATTGGATTAGAAACAGAGAGAAAAAACAAGGGGGTGGATTTATGTTCCTGACTAAGAAGGATATAAACGTGAAAGGTGTCATATATGGAAAGAATACAGTAGAGATGATTATGATAGAAGTGGAAGACCGAGATAAGAAGAGCAGAAAATTTGTGATCAATTATGTGCCTCCGAAAACAGCCTCATGGGAGGAGAGTGAACATAAAAGTATGTTAGAGGACACAAAGATAGCATTAACTAAAATAATGGAAGACGGAGGAAGAATATTTATGATGGGCGACTTTAATTGCAAAGAAATCTGCTGGGAAGAAATGACAGTAAAGAGTGGTGATGACTCATGGGGAAATGCTCTACTTGAGATGATTACTGACCATTCAATGACACAATGGATACAAGAGAACACTAGGTATAGAAATGAAGAAGAACCATCGAGGCTAGACTTAATAATTACATCTGAACCTAGAATAGTGGACAAGATTGAATATAAAACACCAATAGGTAAAAGTGACCACATATTGATTGAACTGGAACTTAATGAAGAAAAATATATGAAAAGAAATGAACAATATAGAAAAGGAAGAATGATGTATGAAAAAACAAACTTTGATAAAATAAGAGAATTCTTCCAACAAGAAAACTGGGAAGAAATATACAAAGAAGAAACAACAGTGGAAGAGAAATGGAATATTTTGACAAAAATTTACAAAAAAGGAGTGGAAAAGTATGTCCCAAGACAAAAACAAGAAAAAGAATATGTAAAATGCTGGTACAACAAAAGTTGTAGGGAGTTAAAGGACAAAAGAGACAAAGCCTGGAACAGATGGAAAAAAGACAGAAGACCTGAAAAATGGAAAATATATACTGGTTATAGAAATGAATATGTACAAAAGTGCAGAGAGGAAAAAAGAAAATATGAAAAAGATGTTATAGAAAAGTGTAAAGATCAACCAAAACTATTCTACAGATTTGTAAACAATAAACTGAAAAACAAACAAGACTTAGAGAAATTAAGACAAGGAGGAGTTGAATACACTGAGGAAATGGAAATGGCAGAAATTATGAACAAACATTTTAAATCAGTGTTTACAAGGGAAAATATACAACCTGAAGAGATTGAGTGGAAGGAAAAAGTCCCCCCTATGGAAGAAATAGAAGTAACAAAGAATGAAATATTGACACACTTGGGTAATTTTGATGTCAGAAAATCGCATGGGCCAGATGAAATAGCAAACTGGATTCTGAAAGAATGCAGGAATGAACTGGCAGACAAAATACATAGCATAATAAGCAGTTCCTTAAAAGAAGGAAAAGTTCCAGAAGATTGGAAAAAAGCAAATATAGTACCTATATATAAAGGAGGAAATAAAGAAGAACCTACCAACTATAGACCAGTCTCTCTAACAAGTACAATAGCAAAAATATGTGAAAGAATTATCAAAAGTAGATGGGTAAAATACTTGGAAAAAAACAACGTACTAAACCCAAGGCAATTTGGATTCAGACAAGGACGATCATGCGTCACCAATTTAATATGCTTCTATTCAAGGCTAATAGATATAATACAAGAAAGAGATGGATGGGCTGATTGTGCATTTCTAGACCTAAAAAAAGCTTTTGACAAAGTACCACATAAGAAGTTGCTTAAGAAATTAGAATATGAAGGAGGAATACAAGGTAAATTGCTAAATTGGATGGAAGACTTTTTGCAAGAAAGAAAAATGAGAGTAGTGATAAGAGATCAGCACTCAAAATGGAATGAAGTAATAAGCGGTGTCCCGCAGGGAACAGTTCTGGCCCCAATAATGTTTGCTATATATATTAATGATATGGATGAAGGAATTGAAAGCTATATGAGCTTCTTTGCAGATGATGCAAAATTACTGAAAAGAGTGAAAACTGAAGAAGATTGTGAATCACTACAGAGAGATCTAAATAAAGTACAAGAATGGAGTAGGAAGTGGGAGATGGAGTTCAATACAAAAAAGTGTAGTATAATGGAATTTGGAAAAAGCAAAAACAGAATAACAGGATCATATAATTTGGGAGAAGAAGGAATAAAAAAAGTAGAAAATGAGAAGGACCTGGGAGTCATTGTTATGAATAATATGTCACCTGAGAAACATATAAATAAGATTTTTGGAGAAACTTATAATTTAATAAGAACAATCAAAGTGGCATTTACATACCTGGATGAAGAAATGGTGAGGAAAATCCTAATCACCCTGATAAGACCAAGATTGGAATATGCAGCAACGATATGGTCACCAAGTACAAAAAAATGTATAAAAAAACTTGAAAGAATACAAAGAGCAATTACAAAACTGGCACCAACACTCTCAAAACTATCATATGAAGAGAGACTACAAAAACTTAAACTACAGACACTAGAGCAAAGAAGAGAGAGAGGAGATTTGATAGCTATTTACAGAATCATGAAAGGCATAGAAATTACTGATAGAGAGAATCTGATAAAATGGGATGACAGAAATACAAGAGGACACGGAAAGAAAATAAAAAAAGACAGCTATAGAAGAGATTTTAAAAAGAACAGCTTTCCTCACAGAGCAATAGACAGTTGGAACAAGTTAGATGAGAAAGTGGTGTGTGCAAAATCAATACATGAATTTAAAAATAGTTTAGATAAAATGAGATATGAAGACGGGACCCCACGAGCATAGCTCCCCTTCCCGTAAAATACAACTAGGTAAATACAACTAGGTAAATACACACACACACACACACACACTTTCGTCGGACGGACGGCGAGGATTGACGTCCTGAAGAAAAAGTGAAATTTTCGTGGATCTCAACGCAAAGGAAGTACCTATTGTATTTACAGGGAAGGGGATTGCTCGTGGTGTAGTGGGAAAGTGAGGAAAAAGGAGAAGGGGAGGGATTACTGAGGGAAATGAGGAAGGAGAGGACTTGGTCCAGGCAGGCAGACGCCATATAAAAACAATTTAGTGACGATGAAGGGACTAGCAGAAATGTAAAGATTAGAAATATAGATAAGAGCAGCACAATAGAAGGTGAGGATAATAATTTCCATGGATTTAAGGGTGGGGAGGCAGATACCAACCTCCCCTGACTGGCAAGACCAGAGGAAAAACTTGAACAAATGACCGAACATTGGGAGATTAGGTTCGGTAGTATGTCAAAAATTGCGCAAAGGGTTGAATGATTGGAAGAACTAGAGAAGGCGAACAAAAACTTAACTAATGAAATAGAAGAATGAAAAAGACAGTTAAAAGAATAAAAGAGGAAAATGAAGAATTAAAGAGGAATAACAAAGACAACAAAGAGGCCATAGCAAAAGAAGCACAGGGTTGGAGAAAAATCCAAGAAAATAGTAAAGTTGCATTTACTGACATGATTAAACAGCAAATGAAAGAACAAACTGAAGACTCAGTTATTAAAGTGATGAGACAGAAGGAGAATATAGTAAGAGACTTGGCAGATAAGATAAAATGTGTAATCATATTAGGAATGGAAGAGAAACATAACCCAGATAGAACCACAAGAATCAATGAGGAAAATGAAAAAGTAAGCAGATTACTAGAATTAGTTCAGGAAGATGAACCTGAAATCATGAAATAAATTGAAGAGAAGTATAGACTCGGAAAGTTGAGTACAGATAAGACCAGACCAATTAAGGTTAAATTCAAGTCACAAATGACAGCAGAAAATGTCTTATCAAAAACAGGGAAACTAGCAACAAGTGAACAATATAAAAAGGTATGGATAAAAAGGGAAATGAATAAAGAGGAAAGAGAGGAGGAAATAAGGAAGAGACAACAAGCTAAGGAAAAAAAAAAAGAGAACAGAACAGAGACAGAAAAAGAGAAATTCTATTGGAGAGTAGTGCATATGAAAGTAAGGAAATACGACATACAAAAGAAAAACAAAAGGGAAACAGAGAATACAATGGAAGTGGCAGAAAACTAAGAGTGTCTTACACAAATATAGATGGATTAATAACAGGATTGAATGAGCTGAATGATTATCTGGAGGAAAAAGAACCGGACATAATGGGAATTGTAGAAACGAAATTAAAAGGTCCACTACCACCCAACAGTGTAGGACATGACGCATATAATTATTGCATTAGAAACAGAGACACAAAGCAAGGGGTGGAGTTATGTTCCTGACTAAGAAGGATATAAATGTGAGGTGTGTCACATATGAAAAGAATACAGTAGAGATGATTATGATCGAAGTGGAAGACAGATAAGAGCAGAAAGTCTGTGATAAATTATGTGCCTCCAAAAACAGCCTCGTGGGAAGAGAGTGAACATAAAAGTATGTTAGAGGACACAAGGATAACATTAAATAAGATAATGGAAGATGGAGGAAGAATAGTTATGATGGGCGACTTTAATTGCAAAGAAGTCTGCTGGGAAGAGATGACAGTAAAGGGTGGAGACGGCTCATGGGGAAACGCTCTACTTGAGATGATCACTCACCATACAATGACACAGTGGATACAGGAGAACACTAGGTATAAAAATGAAGAAGAACCATCGAGGCTAGACCTAATAATCACATCTGAACCTAGAATAGTGGAAAAAATTGAATATAAAACACCAATAAGTGAAAGTAACCATATATTGATTGAACTGGAACTAAATGAGGAAAAATACATGAAAAGTAATGACCAATATAGAAATGGAAGAATGATGTATGAAAAAACAAACTTTGATAAAATAAGAGAATTCTTAAAAGAAAAACAGGGAAGGAATATACAAAGAAGAAACAACAGTGGAAGAGAAATAGAATATTATGACAAAATATTATAAAAAAGGAGTGGAAAAGTATGTCCCAAGACAAAAACAAGAAAAAGAATATGTAAAGTGCTGGTACAACAAAAGCTGTAGGGAGTTAAAAGACAAAAGAGACAAAGCTTGGACCAAAGGAAAAAAAGACAAAAGACCTGAAAATGGAAAATATATACTTGTTATAGAAATGAATATGTACAAGCGTGCAGAAAGGAAAAGAGAAAATATGAAAAAGATGTCATAGAAAAATGTAAAGATCAACCAAAACTATTTTACAGATTTGTAAACAGCAAACTGAAAAACAAACACGATTTGGAGAAATTAAGACAAGGAGTTGAATACACAGAGAAAATTGAAATGGCGGAAATCATGAACAAGCATTTTAAATCAGTATTTACAAGGGAGAACATACAGCCTGAAGAGATCGAATGGAAAGAGAAAGTCCCTCCCATGAAAGAAATAGGAGTAACAAAGAACGAAATATTGAAACACTTGAGTAATCTTGATGTCAGAAAATCGCATGGACCAGATGAAATAGCAAAATGGATTTTGAAAGAATGCAGGAATGAACTGGCAGACAAAATACATAGCATAATAATCAGTTCATTGAAAGAAGGTAAAGTTCCACAAGATTGGAAAAAAGCAAATATAGTACCTATATATAAAGGAGGAAATAAAGAAGACCCTAACAACTATAGACCAGTCTCTCTAACAAGTACAATAGCAAAAATTTGTGAAAGAATTGTCAAAAGTAGATGGGTAAAATATTTAGAAAAAAAAACAAACAAAAACAAAGTGCTAAATCCAAGGCAATTTAGATTCAGACAAGGACGATCATGCGTCACCAATTTAATGTTTCTATTCAAGGCTAATAGATATAATACAAGAAAGAGATGGATGGGCTGATTGTGCATTTCTAGACCCAAAAAAGCTTCTAACAAAGTACCACATAAGAAGTTGCATAAGAAAGTAGAAACTGAAGGAGGAATACAGGACAAACTGCTTAAATGGATGGAAAACTTTTTGCAAGAAAGAAAAATGAGAGTAGTGATAAGAGACAAACACTCAAAATGGGATGAAGTAATAAGCGGTGTTCCGCAAGGAACAGTTCTGGCCCCAATAATGTTTGCTATATATATCAATGATATGGATGACGGAATTGAAAGTTATATGAGCTTCTTTGCAGATGATGCAAAACTGTTGAAAAAAGTGAACACGGAAGAAAATTGTGAGTCACTACAGAGTGATCTAAATAAAGTACAGGAATGGATTAGGAAGTGGGAGATGGAGTTCAATACAAAAAAGTGTAGTATAATGGAATTTGGAAAAAGCAAAAACAGAATAATAGGATGATATAAATTGGGAGAAGAAGGAATAAAAAAAGTAGAAAATGAGAAGGACCTAGGAGTCATTGATATGAATGATATGTTACCTGAGAAACTTATAAATAAGATTTTTTGAGAAACTTATAATTTAATAAGAACAATCAAAGTGGCATTTACATACCTGGATGAAGAAATGGTGAAGAAAATCCTAATCACCCTGATAAGACCAATATTGGAATATGCAGCAACGATATGGTCATCAAGTACAATTTTTTTTTATAAAAAACTTGAAAGAATACAAAGAGCAATACAAAATTGGCACCAACACTCTCAAAACTATCATATGAAGAGAGACTAGCAAAACTTGAACTACAGACACTAGAGCAAAGAAGAGAGAGAGGAGATTTGATAGTTATTTACAGAATCATGAAAGGCATAGAAATTATTGATAGAGAGAATCTGATAAGATGGGATGATAGAAATACAAGAGGACACGGAAAGAAAATCAAGAAAGACAGCTATAGAAGAGATCTGAAAAAGAACAGCTTTCCTCACAGAGTAATAGACAGTTGGAACAAGTTAGATGAGAAAGTGGTGTGTGCAAAAACAATACATAAATTTAAAGATAGTTTAGATAAAATGAGATATGAAGACGGGACACCACGAGCATAGCTCCCCTTCCCGTAAAATAGAACTAGGTAAACACACACACACACACACACACACACACACACACACACACACACACACACACACACACACACACACACACACACACACACACACACACACACACACACACACACACACACGCTACATTCTCACACTTTCCCCATTCTTTCCCTCCCAAGCCAGAATGTACCTTCCACCTCTCCCTCCTCCCCACCACCACTTTTCCACCTCCCTTTCCCCACCATTTCTCCACCTTCCTCTCCCACTCTCCCCCCCTCCCTCCTGTTGGAGCATGGTTCTGAATAATGAGCCAGGCAGAGTAGCCATGGCTGTACAGACTAAACAGCTAGAAAGCAATTGATGACTCTAGAACTTGGCATATGGCTAAGGAAGAGAGAAAAAAAAAAAAAAAGGAGAGGCAAAGAAGAGGATTTATTTTAGATGGATAGATAAAAAAAATGATAAAAAGGTGACTCATAGATGGAAAGGGAGAAAGTGATCGAGAGAGGGAGAGAAAAAGAAAGAATAGGGAGATGTGGGATTTTTTTTTATTTTATTTATTTATTTTTTTTTTTAGTTAGGCCCATGGGGGAGTGTAGCACGATTCGACCTAGCCGAGCTGTTCCGATCCCATGAGGAGGAGGAGGAGGAGGAGGAGGAGGAGGAGGACGAGGACGGAAAGAGGAAAGTTGAGGAAAGCGATGCGACAGACTTGCCTTTGCAAGGCGGCCCCCGCCCCCATGCTACCTCGCCCGCCATCTTCTTTTCACATGATGGGAAACACCAACGCTCCTTACTCTTTCGCCCCAAACCATTTTTTCATCGTTTGTTGATCAATTTAGTGTGATAATTTCGGCTGCAATATTTCTATCATTGTATTTTTTTTCTAATGCTAATGAATTCTCTATATGTTAATCTAGATTCATCATAATTTATGTGTGTGTGTGTATGTGTTTGTGTATGCGCATGTGCGTTTGTGCATGCGTATGTGCGTATTTACCCAATTGTAAGCACCTAATTGTGTTTATCTAATTGCAGTATACAGGAAAAAGGCAACATTCGTGGGGTCCCGTCTCTCCAAAGTATCATACCTAACCTCAAATTCAATTGTGTGTGTGTGTGTGAGGGAGGGAGTTGGAGGGGTGAGGGAGATCTGAGGGAGTAAGGGAGGAGTTTTGGAACTGATAATTCAGTTCAGCTGAAGCGTTCTGCAAGGTCGGCTTGACTAATCCCGCCATTCTTCCCGGGACCGTTCGCCGAGCAACGTCCCAACTGCAAAGGTAAGTTTTCAATAAACCTCTTTCGTGCGTTTTTTCTTTTTTCTTTTCTTTTTTTCTTTTTCTTTTTAGATTTCTGAAGACCTGGAGGTAGAAATTAGATTTTATTCTCAGACCTGCTGACGTTTCGTTGAACAGTGTCGGTGGGTGAACACAAGGATTTTGAAATTTGTTTAAAAGAAAACGGGAATTTATCTTATGACAATTACGCACATTTTCTCTTCCCTCCCTCCCACCCTTTCGGTGCTAAATACAAAAACAATAATTTATATTTCGAAAAAAAAGATAAATAACTAAATAAATAGAAAATACATTTCCACCTCATCCCTTCATATCGTTCTGACAAATTAATTTGGAAAAACGCATTTAAAATTGAAAATAACGGTTTGTGTCGTCTTGAACACTAAACGGAAATTTATGCCACTGCCTGACAATTTTATTAATTTGAATGTGACCTTGATTTAGATTTCTGATGAAGTGTCACCTTTCTGAATTTTTATTCTAGCTAACGCCATGTGATTCGACTGATCCTGTTATAATAATAATAATAATAATAATAATAATAATAATAATAATAATAATAAGAATAATAATAATAATGATAATAATAATAATAATAATAATAATAATAATAATAATAATAATAATAATAATAATAATAATAATAATAATAATAATAATAATAATAATAATAATAATAATAATAATAATAATGATAATAATAGTAATAATAATGATAATAACAATAATAACAGTAATAATGACAATAATAGGGGTCTATATGGGGCGCCCCTACGTACCAGATACACACACAATTTTGTCTATGATAGAGGAAAACTCTGTTCATAGAGAAATGATGACACTTTTATACTACGACTGTCCCTCCGTTATGCTGTCCCCCAACCCCTTGTTGCTGTCCTGTACCATTTCTCTGAGTATTCTCTTTCTGTGATGGGGGAATTCCCTGTGGTGGGGGAAAAGAATACTGCCACCAAGTATCCCACTTGGATCGTAGGAGGCGAGAAGAAAGGGACGGGGAGAGGGACTAGGCATCCTTCTCCCTGTAGTTCCCACGGGGCACATATCCTAAAAAGAAAAGTGAAGGCATAAGGGGTGCTGGAGGGCCTCGGGCCAGCACCCTAAGGTTTGGGTCTTTTAATGTGCGTGGATGTGGTACAGATGAGAGTAAAAGGGAAGAGATAGGTAGTATGTTTGTGAGAAGAAAGATGGATGTGTTGGCTTTGAGTGAAACTAAGTTGAAAGGGAAGGGTGAGTGTAAGTTTGGGAGTGTAAGTGGGAGGTTATCAGGAGTGAAGAGAGGGCGAGGGAGGGAAGGGGTGGCTATTCTAGTAAGTGAGGAGATAGGTAAACAGGTAGTGGAGTGGAAGGAGGTTTCCTAAAGGATAATGTGGATGAAGGTGAAACTGGGAAAGGAGATGTGGGTCTTTGTAAGTGCATATGGGCCTGGCAGTGAGAAGAGCGTGGAAGAAAGGGAGGCCTTTTGGATAGATTTAAATGAGTGCATAGAGGGTTTAGGAAGAAATGTCAATGTAATAGTACTGGGAGACCTTAATGCTAGGGTGGGAAATGGTCCAATCGATGGAGTGGTTGGGAAGTGTGGAGTTCCAGGAAAGAATCGTAGTGGAGAGTTGATGGTGGAAATGTGTCTAGAAAGAGAGTTGATGATAGCAAATACAGTGTTTCGGAAGAAAGTCAAGCATAAGTACACATGGGAGAGGGTGGTGGAGGGAAGGGTGGTAGATAGAGCGCTAATGGATTATGTAGTGGTAAATAGGATTATGATAGGAAGAGTTAAGGATGTACATGTGCTAAGGGGAGAGGGTAGGGGAATATCAGATCATTTTTTGGTGGAAGGTAAGCTGAGAGTGGAGGATAGATGGAGAAAGAGGAAAGGGACAAAAGGTAGGGAGGTTCTTAGAGTGAACTCCTTGAATGAAAAGGAAAAGGAGAAGGAGTACGAAAAGAAGCTGAAGGAGGAGTGGGAGGGAGTAAAGGATGGAGCAGAGATGGGTGTGGAGGAGGAATGGGGATGGTTCAAGGAGGGAGTCTTAAAGTGTGCAAGGATGGTGTGTGGAACAAGAAGGACAGGGGGAAATAGAAGAAAGGGTAGTGAATGGTGGGATGAGGAAACAAAGAAGGTTGTAGAAGAGAAGAAGCGAGCATTCACAGATTGGTTACAAAAGAGGACGGGGGAGTCATATGAGACGTACAAAGAAAAGAAAAGAGAAGTAAAGCAAAAGGTAAAGGAGGCAAAGAGGAGAGCAGATGTGAAATGGGGTAGGAGTATGACAGAAAATTTTGAAAGTAATAAAAAGATGTTTTGGAAAGAAATTAAGAGAGGAAGAGGAGGCGAATCAAGTAGGGAAGAAAAGGTAAAAGGTACAGATGGAGAGATGATAATGGAAGAGATGGCAGTAAGGGGAAGATGGGCAGAATATTTTAGGGAGTTGCTAAATGTGAAGGAGGATAGGGAAGGAAAGATAGCTGCAGTGGGAAATGCGAAGAAAATGAGAGTGATGAGAGAGGAGAATGGAGGAGAAATAAGGAAGGATGAGGTGAAGGCAGTTGTAAAGATGATGAAAGCAGGTAAGGCATCTGGTCTGGATGGATGCCATGCAGAATGTCTGAAAAAGGGAGGTTCAGTGATGGTGGACTGGTTGGTGAGGTTATTTAATGTATGCTGGAGAGAGGGTAGAGTACCGGAGGACTGGAGAAGTGCCTGTATAGTTCCTCTTTACAAGGGAAAAGGGGACAAGTGTGAATGTAGTAGTTTCAGAGGGATTAGCCTGTTAAGTGTAGTAGGGAAGGCTTATGGGAGGATCTTAATTGAGAGGATTAGGAGAGGAACAGAAGGAGTAATTAGTGAGGAACAGTGTGGATTTAGGACAGGTAGAGGTTGTGTAGATCAGATCTTTGTGGTAAGACAGATATGTGAGAAAGCTATAGGAAAGGGGAAGGATGTTTTTTGGGCTTTTATGGATCTGGAAAAGGCTTATGATAGGGTAGACAGAAAGGCACTGTGGGAGGTTATGCAGATTTATGGGATAGGAGGAAAGCTTTTGGGAGCTGTCAAGAGTTTTTATGAGAGTAGTAGAGCTTGTGTCAGGATTAGAAATGGAGAGAGTGAGTGGTTTGAAGTAAAGGTGGGACTTCGTCAAGGATGCGTTATGTCACCCTGGCTGTTCAACTTATACATGGATGGGGTGGTGCGAGAGGTGAATGCTAGGGTAGTGGGTCAGGGATTGGAGATGGTTAAAGAAAATGGAGAAAAGTGTGAGGTGAGCCAGCTGTTGTTTGCGGACGACACTGCGCTTGTGGCAGGGTCAGAGGAGGGATTGAGGAAGCTGGTGGCAGAGTTTGGGAGAGTATGTGATAGAAGAAAGCTAAAGATAAATGTGGGTAAAAGTAAGGTGATGAGATGTACAAGGGGTGAAAGTGGCAGTAGACTGGAAGTGAACATTAAGGGAGAGCGACTGGAGGAAGTGGATAGTTTTAGATACTTGGGTGCAAGTGTAGCAGGAAAAGGTGGAGTGAAGGTGGAGGTAGAATGTAGATTGAGAGAAGCGAGTAAATGCCTTGGTGGATTAAAGAGTGTAATGAGGAATAGACATTTGGGAATGGATGCGAAGAGGAGACTGTATGAATGAGTGATTGTGCCAACAGCACTGTATGGGGCAGAAACGTGGAACATAAGAGAAGAAGAGAGAAGGAGTTTGAATGTGTTTGAGATGAGGTGTCTGAGAAGTATGGTGGGGGTTACTAGGCTGGATAGAGTGAGAAATGAGGAGGTGAGGAGGAGAACAGGGGTGAAAAAGGATTTGGGAGATAGGTTTGATGAAAGAATATTAGGATGGTTTGGACACATGGAAAGAATGAGTGAAGAAAGACTAGTAAAAGAGGTATGGAAGACAGATGGGGAGGAAGTAAACATGTGGGGACGTCCTAGGATGAGGTGGATGGTTGGGGTGAAGGGGTCTTTGGGGAAGAGGGGAATGTCTGTTGAGGAAGGAAGGGAGAGGACGGAAGACAGAGGTGAGTGGAGAATGGTTGTATATGGATGATGTTGTGATTGCATGAGGAGGAATGGGCGGGGGTGGGGTGGGGGGTGGGGTAGTATGTGTGAGTAAATTTTGACGCAGCCCGAAGGGATTTCTCCCCGTCCTCTCCTTATATGCAAGGGGGACGGAGAGGGGGGGGGGGTCGCCGATTAAATGAAGCGGCCTTGCTGTGGATGTGCTGTGTCTTGCGACACTGCTTCTGACCCAGGGCGGTGGGCAGGGTGCAGGGATGACCCGTCATCCAGGAGATGCTCAGATGAGAGGGAGGGTGGGAGGGGTGTGGAGTGTATTTAGGGATGAAATGGGTGGGAGTGTTTTTATGCCTTTCCCTTTTTGGCTACCTCCCTTGGAAGGGGGAAAAAGCCTGGGTATATGTATGTATGTAATAATAATAATGATAATAATAATAATAATGATAATAATAATAATAATAATAATAATAATAATAATAATAATAATAATAATAATAATAATAATAATAATAATAATAATAATAATAATAATAATAATAATAATAATAATAATAATAATGTTAATAATAATGATGATAATAATAATAATAATAATAATAATAATAATAATAATGATAATAATAATAATGATAATAATAATAATAATAATAATAATAATAATAATAATAATAATAATAATAATAATAATAATAATAATAATAATAATAATAATAATAATAATAATAATAATAATAGTAATAATAATAATAATAATAATAAAAATAATAATACTACTACTAATAATGAACATAATAATAATAGTAATAATAGTAATAATGATAATAATAATGATAATGATAATAATAATAGTAATAATAATAATAATAATAATAATAATAATAATAATAATAATAATAATAATAATAATAATAATAATAATAATAATAATAATAATAATAATAATAATGATAATAATAATAATAAAACTAAATTACGTATTGACCGCAAAAGTGTTGTTCAGTTAATATCTTAGAGACCAAGGCCATGCAAGAATTTTCTTACGATAAAAAACTAATCCCCACTGAAAAAAAAATCTCTTCTAACTTCTATCTTTTTATTCTTCTTTTACCCCTGGACGACCTCACGGACAAAAACTAAAAATAAGAAAAGAATTCCTGGTACGTTATACCTCATTTTGAATATAGACTAAGGGCCTGTTCACAATATACTTCTTCCATTATCTGCTGACCCATAAGATGTGGCCAGCAAAACCAGCAGCGTTGCCACGTCTAAACCATCTTGAAAGAAAACGGGGGAGACACCGTTTTCTTTATATTTGCATGTATGACCGGTATAGAGACTGCAAGTGGCCCGAAGAAAGTTGGCGGGGCAACGTCGCCTGACCTGAGATGCCACATCGCTTAACTAGTCTTTTCTTTTCTTTATATGTATAGCGGTTACTCATATCACCTACCATTTAATGAAAAAATCAACATGCATTTAGAATATTCCATGTTAATATACTCAGGGTAGTGGACAGCTTCCGGTATATGGTGAATGTTTTGATTCAGTAGGTGACAACACGGCAGACACCTTGTGGGTCACGAGATAATTGAAATAGTATAGCGGTTTGAGCTGCGCGGAAGCCGCGGCGGTACCATATAGTCATGGGTTTTTTTCGCGGTTGTGTGTGAATGCCTCTACTGACTTACATTGTAAATGAACGGCCGCTGCTGAAGCCGCTAGTATGAACAGGGCCATATGGGAGGCGTTAAATCCGTGACGTCATTACAGACAGCTAACCTCACTCGGCTTAAAGCGGACTCTACATGTTCAATATTATTGCACAATATTCCGTATTGTACAATATCATTGATAATATAGGGATGATATAGAAGAACTACACGTGTTTGGCCTGTACGTTTGATGTCTTCAATATATTGTGTTATCAATACCATCCCTACATCGTCAATAATATTGCACAATACGGAATATTGCGCAATAATATTGATCGTATAGGGTCCGCTTAAAACTGACAAAAACGGCGCCCTTACGGTTTCCTTACTTTTCGGAAGGTAGGGAGACAAGGGGCGTAACAAAAAGAGTAATAATCTACAGCAGATTGTGCTACACGTCATATCTCTACAGGAAATAGGAGCCGAGATAAGGAGTCTGTCGGTGTCGGAGTATCTCAAAGGTTTGTTATCAGTGCAACCCAACTCAGAATAAAAGAACCCTATTTTCCCATTCGACCTTTTATCGCGACACATCATCAACACCGTCTCCTCACAACCTGGTTTAAAGTTCCTAAAGCTGTAACATGACAATATAAGACAAGAGCCGGCACTACATATACTAAAATGTACAACTCTCGAGCTCTCTCTGGTGGCTTAATCGGAAGCGCTCTGGTGTTGCATTCACCTAGTTGTGGGTTCGAATCCCCAACTCCTCTCCGATTTCCAGCAGTGATTGTTAGCTACCAGCCCCAACAGTCTTTAAAACGTAAAAAAAGGGGGGGGGGCAAAGGAAACGTCTTCGACAGCAGCTACTTAGCGCCTCCTGACGTAGGCTCCTTAACCTTTCATGTGACATTACAGCTTTGCGCGGGTAAACCTGATTTTCTTGCGCACGAGCCCTAACGCTGTCCCTGCGTAGGACAAGTAGTGCGTCAGTCACTTTACATCACGAAGCGAGACTTACTGTACATCTTTTCCTTTTGCATTACAGACCAAGGCGAGTGACAACTAACAACAACGATCGAAGATGGCAGGAAGCTCGCTGGAGCGCCTGGTACTTGTGGCAGTGGTTCTGCTGGCCTCTGCCTTTGCCCTGACCTCAGCAGATCCCAGGAACGCTAGACCTGGAGGTGAGTGACCAGTACCTTGGCTATCCAACTCCAATCCCACTATCATCGTTTTAAGTAACATGCTTATTTTCCTTAATGTTTGGTCCAGGTTTGTACCAAAACTAACGCTCCCATTTTGTTGTCTTCAGAACATGAGCCTCCATCGCCACATCTCGACTCCCGCCAGGGACGACGCGTCTGTTACTACGAGTCGTGGGGAGTATACCGTCCAGGGGAGGGAAGCTACACCATAGAGGACATCCCCGCCGACCTGTGCACACATCTCATATACTCCTTCTGCGGCCTCTCCAACGTCACCTGGGAAGTCCTCGTCCTTGACCCTGAGGTAAAGTTTCTATTGGAAAGCATGACGGTGGGCGGTTCTGGGACTGTGTAACAAGAGGAATTAGATTGATCCATGGAAGTATGCTGGTATATGAGAGTTCTCTATAAAAAGGTTCCTTAATGCTCATGACTTTGATATAGGGACTAAAGGTTTTACTATTTTTAATATAGAGATTAAAAGCTTCACTATAACTAGTATAGACACTAAAAGTCTCATTACATGGAGGTTAGAAAGAAGGAATGTTATCAAGTCACATTTGAATGGGTAGAAAGAATACCAAATGCGGGTCTTTTGAACATGATCACTTCGCTACCTAAGGGGTGTCAATGAGATTTATGGAATAGTATGACGGCAGACAGAATGAGGGAAAATACGCAACCTTGTTAGCCTATTAGTCTTCAAAGAGTTGCATGAAACTGCCTTTAGTAAAAACTTCGTTCTTTCAAATGTACTATTACAAAGCTTGGGAATGCATTGGTAGGTTTTAGGTTCATGCCTTTAGTGGCTCTCATTCCATACCATCAGTAATTCAATTCTATGATCCTCTTGCAGCTTGACATCAACCAAAACGGGTATCAACGATTTGTGGCACTTAAGGAGAAGTTCCCCAACATAAAGACAGCCATAGCGGTTGGTGGCTGGGCCGAGGGAGGAAAGAAGTACTCCCAGATGGTCGGCAGCAAAGAACGCAGGGATTCATTCATCAGGAGCGTTGTCCGTAAGTGTTTGGCTCCTCCATTCTTATGTTCTTCTGTTCAAAGCGATCGGCTCTCATCTCGAGTGTTGTCCGTAAGTGTGTCAGGAATGTAGGGGATGTGGGCCTGGCTGAAGGCAAACTCTGGAGTAGTTTGAATTCTATCTAAGTTGGGCGGCTGAGAACGGGTAAAAATTCGCTTCTGGCCGCATAACAAAATCCAAAATAGTCAGTACGAACATTAACTTTAATTGCAAACTTCCCTGACAAGCTAGGCAACCTATGGGAGAGGTAAGTCAGGTCATTAATGGAGGCTAATGCTATTTCTCCACCTCCCCTCCCTCCACCTAAATCCTCTGAAAAAAGGACTCCTTTCTTTTCCATCTTGCTTTGTGACGTTCGTCCCGTTTTTAATGACAGTTTTGATGCAGCCTTTTTCACCATATTTGGTCATTCCCTCCTTGCTGAGTTCCACTCCGTCAGAAGGCTGTCATCCAGAAGAGAAAGGGGTAGATTTAGGTTTTGCGAGGTTGTCACCCGCTCGGATCTCAACCTTGCGGCGGACCTGAGCAGTTCCTACATGAAATCAGGAGGTGGTGTCCACAGGATGCCACTGTTTGGGGTGGCGGTGGCCGCAGGAGATCAGAATGTGAGGGCGCCCCTCAACTTAAGGCAGCTCCAAGGGGCTGAGGGTTGCCTCGGAAAGAGAGACGGTGAGGTGTCGCGCCAGTCCTTCGGAGGTGAGTGGCGGGTCGAGGCCGAGATGAAGTGTTGTCATTGGAGTTAGAGAGGGCTCTATGGGGAGACTACCCCAAGCGATGAGAGACGTATGGGATTTATAGTCACCAATGCTTTCAGGGGCACATCACTTTGGTAAGACAAGTCTCCTTCTTGATTCCTGCTCTTGTCTCGCTCCTGTCGGCGTCTCCTTTATCCTACAGAAATGCTGACAGACTACGGCTTCGACGGGCTCGATCTGGACTGGGAATACCCCGGCGCCACGGACCGCGGTGGCACATATGCCGACAAGAAGAACTTCCTCACGTTTGTATGTTGTCTCAACTTAATTCTAGAGTTCGTAAAGAGAGAGAGAGAGAGAGAGAGAGAGAGAGAGAGAGAGAGAGAGAGAGAGAGAGAGAGAGAGAGAGAGAGAGAGAGAGAGAGAGAGAGAGAGAGAGAGAGAGAGGGAGAGAGGAGAGAGAGAGAGAGAGAGGGAGAGAGAGAGAGAGAGAGAGAGAGAGAGAGAGAGAGAGAGAGAGAGAGAGAGAGAGAGAGAGAGAGAGAGAGAATGTGTGAGAGTATTCGTGTAATTATATTATACGAGATTTCGTCGATCACAATTGACCAGCGTTTATATCACCGACACATCATGCCTAACAGTTCTCACATACGTAATAATTTATTCTCCTTAAGTCTGACCCCCCTAAATAAACAAACTAACAAATAGATAAATTAATCAACCAACGAATAAAATAGGTCAATAAAACACCTGTTTTCCAAAAACACCAATCTTCTTCGTGTGCATCACAAAGATGCTTTGCGCTAAGCGTTCCTTCACCTTATCCTGTCCTCTCGCAGGTACGAGAACTGCGAGAAGCCTTCACCTCAGTTGGGCTCGGTTGGGAGATCACCTGCGCCGTGCCCGTGGCCAAGTTCCGATTACAGGAGGGCTACCATGTGCCCGAGCTGTGCGGGTGAGCTTTAGCATTGGTACTTGCCAGTGGGTGTGATATTGAAAGTTGTCGACAAGTCTGTCAAAATAAACACCATATGAGGATGGAGCTTTTGTTAACTATGACGTTTCGCTGATCAGGTAGATAAATGTAACAAGCGAAACGTCGAACTAATGAAGGCTCCATCCTCACATGTTTTATATTTGACAATTATCTTGGAATAGCATTCCCTATGCCCATACTTACATTCCAAAGCGTTATCCTTTTTAATGAACAGATCGACTTGTATGTTTGTCGTGGTTATCTTAAGGTAACTTACTAATTCTTGGAAGTCCCCGATGCAGGATCATATCTATCCTCTTTAGGCCTATGGGGCACAGGTCTGACTATCTATCTTGGTGATTCCATTCTCCCATGTGGATTCTCCTACACACGCCTGTAAACACCATGTGCTCACAAATGACCAATAAGGTGTGAGCACTAACTCAGGACAGCTTAGGAAACTCTGAACAGTGTCACACTAATTCCTTCCATTTCTCAACTTGTGTGTCAGCAACATCCCCATCAATGAGTGGTTATTTTTTTTAACACAGTCTTATTATCCCTCCCCCTCTTTCTCTCTCTTTATCACTCTTGAAAAGCTTGCTGGACGCTATCCATCTGACGACCTACGATCTACGTGGGAACTGGTGCGGATTCGCAGACGTGCACTCGATGCTTTATCGGCGACCAAAGCTAGACCAGTGGGCATACGAGAAACTTAACGTGGTTGGTACTGTTATGCATGCCTCCCCCCCCACACACACACCACCTTTAACAGATAGACATAGAGACAAGACCCTCTTGGCTACATCTACTCTCACCTACCACTTCATACTTGATTAAAAATGTAGTACAGGTTGAGAATCCTTTATCCGAAATTCCAAAAACAGAAAACTTCCGAGAACCGAACACTTTTCGAGTGAGGACGATCCTCTACAATTGGAGAAGCTAACAACAAAAGACTTCATATATAGCAAATTATATATTTCTTGGGGGGAAACGTTCGTATGACTGGTATTCAATGATAACATTTAAAGTTCAGATTACAAGAACAATAAAAGAAAATTTCGTTATATCAGACGGTTGTTTTCCCACTTAATGTTTTCGACCTTATTTTCGCACAGACTGAAGTCGAATCTATAAACTAGTGAGGAAGTAAATTAGGTGAGGTACACAAACGTTATTGTTTATATTCATGTAAAATCTGAGCGTTGAAAACACATGTATAACCTTGAAATAATTATGAATATGTACATAACTACCTTCAGCGTTCCTGTATAGGCTGATTTATTATATGTAAATCAACCCCACTCCCAGGCTACCCCAGTTGTCGATATAGAATCAACACATATTCTGAAAACCGAAAAGAATCCGAACTCGGATTTGTCTCTGGCCCAAAGCGTTTCGAATAAAGGATTCTGAAGCTGTAGTATTAAATACTTCATGGTATTTTACGAATGAATAATCCCTGGATACAAAACACAAAATGTGACATGAAATTCAAAGTGGAGTATAGATATCTGCTGTACTATTGTGGAAGTTCTTGGGTGCCACAATAAGCAAACGTCAGATCCATCTGCTATATAAAAAATCAGTGAACTTTATGTATTGTGAAAAAAAAAATCCATAATAGTCCTTAGTCGAGGATAACAGTTAAAAGGAAAGACAATTGCTAATGGTAGAACCCTTATTGACTCTTGAGATTAATGGAGTTCATGTTCAGTACATATACTGTACATTTCTGTCTCATTATATGCTATTACATTCTCTCACATGCAATACCGCCAGAACGATGGAGTACTTCTGTGGGAGGAGTTTGGATGCCCAAGAGATAAGCTGGTGGTGGGCACACCCTTCTATGGACGAACCTACACTCTGGGCAGCCCAGACAACAACGGCCTCCACGCAAACATCAAAAAATGGGAAGGAGGAGGAAATGCTGGTCCTTACACCGGTGCCAAAGGAACACTGGCTTACTTTGAGGTAAGAAATAACTAATGAAATGTGGAAACTAAAACCTGTGCTATAGGATGACATATGAATTTGAATTGAAGTCATATACATACTCTTAAATTAGATTGGAGGTGGTCACTTTGTATCCTACTTGATTTCTTACCAGATCTGTAGCATGATGATTGAAGATACCAACTGGTCTAAGTGTTACGATGATATTGGGCTCGTTCCATACACTCATAATGGTAACGTATCCACTATTTTCTTCTTTATTCCCACAGTCAGAACTACAAATACAATAAATACTCACAGTGTTTCCACTATAAAACAGAACAATATCATTAACCTGGCATTATTCTGCAGGGGACCAATGGGTTGGATATGAAGATCCAGACAGCTTAAAACTTAAGATGGACTACATTAGAGATGTGGGTTTCCTTGGTGCCATGACCTGGGCTATTGACCAAGATGACTTCAACAACTGGTGTGGACTAGGAAAGAACCCAATGATGACGTGAGTAGAAAAAAATTAATTTCAAAAACTATATTATTGGAAAGGGAATCTGAATCTTTTACAAACACCAGGGATTTTCAACCTGTGTTTTTATATATCCTATACTTATGTATTGTTGTTATTCATCCTCCTGAGAACCAATTCAATAATGAATCTGATCATTTGTCATCCAATAATTCCCATTGGTTTTTGATTTGTGGTGTCCCATTTATGAAACTCTAGTTCTCTTGCATCTCATATTTGTATATTGCTGTTGCTCATCCTCGATTAGACCAATTCAATTGTAAATTTTATCATTAAACATCCATTTATGAGTTTTATTATCTATCATCCACTACTTCCCAATATTCTTTTATCTGTGGTATCCCATTTATGAAACTCTGGTTTCTTGTATCTCATGTTTGTATATTGCTGTTGCTCATCCTCGATTAGACCAATTCAATAGTGAATTTAATCATTTAACATCCATTTATGAACTCTGATCCCTAGTAGGGTCTATGGACCTCAGTTTGAGAATCACTGTTTTACATGACTTGATATATAATATGAAATCATGGATATGACACACAACATTAATTAATTCTTGCAGTGTCCTCTATGAAGGAATGAAGGACTATATTGTTCCTGACGTTCCCGATGTAACAACGTCAACGACAGAAGGAGTAAGCTTCCTTAACTTTATTAATAAATAAGCCATTTAATATCCTCATAAGCTATACACCACGTTTGATCGACATGTGACTAATGGATATATTCTATGGCCCACAGGTATGGACACCACCCACTACAACAACTACTACATGGGACCCTAATGTTAGTACAACCCCAAGCACAACCACCACGCCTGGTCCCACTCTTCCCCCAGGTGTAATCAACTGTACTGTTCAGGACTACTTCCCCCATGTAATGTGTGATAAGGTAATACACTAATATCAGTAAATGATCTTTGAGGCTTTCCTTTAGATCTCTCAGGGAAGAAACTTTGGACTATGGTTTGTGTTGTATTAGTGTGAATGTGTTCCTGTGATATGTGCTAACAAGAGGAGATGGACGAGGAGGAAGCAAGCAGATACTACTCTTGTGAAAATATGGGGAAAATAATCAGAGTTGATTGAGGCCTTGGGGGACATATAGGTGAGAGTGTTGGCTCTCTCTATGGTCCATGTATCTATCTAAGTATACACCAAAATGTTTCTTTCCCTTTGTAAAGGAGGTAGGCAGTCAAGGCAAGCACTCACCCACCCAACACTTTATCTTTGTATATAGATATAGACTATTGAGACAGATTCATTCAATTTTTTCCAACAGGAGTGTGGTAAGTGCTAAACACACTGTACTTTCTGGTAGGAGTTTATTGCGTAGGTCTACATACAAGCATGGTCGGAAACAATCTGTCACCAGCGAATACTAGGGGTCCCAGCCTTGCCATCATGACGCGCTCATGCCCTACTTCCGGCCATACTTGTGTGTAGACCTACACAATAAACTCCTACCAGAAAGTACAGTGTGTTTGGCACTTACCACAGGAGCGACTTCCCATATATGGACTACTGAGACCCATTATTTTTTCTTTCTTACCAGTACTATTGGTGCTTCAATGGAGTTGCCCATGAAGAGCAGTGTCCACCAGGTCTTGTGTGGAACCAGGGCATCATTTCCTGTGACTGGCCTTACAACGTTGACACCTCTGATTGTACCATGCCATCCCGTGCGAAACAACCGAAGACTGCCAAAGTAGCTGCGCCAAAGGAAGCCAAAAAGGAAGAACCTCCTCACAAGGATCACGTTGTCCACAAAACGAAATCCCATCACGTGACTAAGCCCAAACACATCGAGAAGAAGCATGATGATACACATGGCAAACACCCTAATCATGTCTAACAAGAAGGACAATATCTGAATTTGAAGTGTAACTTTGCTATTGTTACCAACTAGTAACAAATACTTTTTTCGATAGAAACTACTGTAAAACAACTCATAAGTAAAACTAGGTACTGATGTCAGTGCCAGAAATAAATATCTACATTAATTTTTACCTCAATTCTATCTTGATTCTTCCTCAATTATTGGCTTAGAATGTAAGGCAATAAGGACTTGAAAGCCCACTTTAATTCAGTACCTACCGATATTTTCCATTGACAAACCATATATATATATATATATATATATATATATATATATATATATATATATATATATATATATATATATATATATATATGTGTGTGTGTGTGTAGGGAAAGTAAAATTTAACTGCGTGCATCTAAAGGTTTCATTAACCTTTTGATAGGCTGAGGGTACCTCTACAGATTACAGATTAACAAAAATGGCTGGAGGTGGAAGAAATACTACATATTCCGAGTCTCCGACGTATAAGACGACCTTCACATAAAACTAAAATTTCTGTCTGTATTTCATTACATTAATTTATAAAAAATATATAAGAAGTTCTTTGAATTATCAAGCCATCTGTGATTCACCACAGCCTTGGATCACGTGTTGGACACGTGATTGACGGCTATTACCCTCTCGGGTGAGCTCAGGGCTCGTATATGGCCCTATCTGAGGGTAATGCATCTTACACAATAATATGCCCAAATCCTTGCCATGGTTCCTTTAGAGAAGAAATTTTGTAATGATCAAATAGTGTCAAACCTTGGAAAACAAGAGAAAAGTAAATGAAAGAAGCGGGCGGAGCAGAGACGATGTAAACAAAGGAAGTCAAACAAAAGCCAAGCGCTAACCTGATCCTGAGTGTGGTTCAGTGGAAGACTGCACTGCAAAGACTATTTTTATAGTCTGACATGGGTTGCCGCGTTTTTCTACACTGCCGTGTAGAACGGGAGTGTTGCCATACCTGGGCATTAATTTTTCTCGGACGTGTGCAGACTTCCACAGCAAGATATACTTGTCAAACTTTGACAAAATGTTGGTTCTAGTTTTTTTTATTCTTGAATGTATATAAGGCCCCCATGCCCTAACATATTCAGTAAGATATAAAAGATATATATATTTTTTTATCGCTAAAAGAAAGCTGAAACTTTAGCGTAGATTTTTTTTCTACACCGTAAAAATATTTCTTTGTCGCGGCTCGTGCCGCTTAAATTCTTCTTATCGCTTAAGAAACCTGCACAGCGAAGCTATAGCGATAATCCCATACCACACTCCTGGTCATATGGCCATTTCCCGAAGGTTGAGTGTGGTTTGAATTTTCGGCCAAAATCATCGGAAATTTAAAAATTCCCAGCTCTGTGCAGGCATGCGCATTGTCGACCCCACCTCCCCCTCCCTATCCCCTCCCTTCTTACCCGGCTAGCTCGAGCCGGGCGTCGCGTCACTTCAATGAGAAATGAAGGCTTCGCCTGTGGGAGGAGGGAGGGACCCTAAATCTGTGCAGGTTTCTTAAGCCGATAAGAAGAATTTAAGCGGCACGAGCCGCGACAAAGAAATATTATCGGCTGAAAGAAACCTGCACAGCGAAGCTATGCATGAGACGAGGACAGGTGGGAGGAGAGGTGAAGCCTGAATCAAACCGTTATTACGTGTGTCTTTCCTATGGGAGACTTATTCATTTTATCACTCAGTAGAGGGGAGAAAGAAACGTCAAGTACCCACGCCGAAGAATGTGATATGCACAACATTGCACTGTTCACACAATGCGTAAATTATACGAAATTTGTATCCTGTTCAACGGTTCCTGGCCCCTCCCCACTCCTCGGTCGCCCTTTGCCCCCTCCACTTTTTTGAGATGAGAGGGGTGGAGCCGTTTCCATGGCGACACATGGGACAGGGGCGACCGAGTGGTAGAGACACCGTGTCCCCAAGGGAGTCGTCGATGTCCAGTCCCTAGGTCCCGCACCCAAACCACAGAGTGGGTGCGGAGAAACTCCAGCGATGCCACAAAGTCCCTGATGCTGTGGGCGTTCGGGGCATGGCCCGGGTCGGCTCTCTCCCAAAAAGCGGAAGGGCAGGTGCGCCCGGACCTCGGGGTTAGGGGAATCCTAAATTTCGAGTTGTAGAAGAGATGATCCTCAGAAATCTCTTCCGTGTGGTCCACGTAGTCTTCGAACGCACGGACCGGGCGCAGTGGATGTGGGCGTCCTCCCTCCCGGAAGGATTGTATTCTGAGAGGGCCGATCATATCGTCCGCTCGGCCGTTCCTGGCCAGGAATGTTGGTGATGGAGAGAGGGTTAGGGCCGAGCTGTCCTCCTCCAGTTTGGAGACGGACGGGTGGCGGGTGATTGCCGCCAGCTGTGAAGCCCTGTAGTCCGTAGTCAAGGCGAGCAGAAAGGCGACGCGTCGAGGGAAGTGTTCTTCCACCATGATGGCCCTTTCGAACGCAAGGTACAGCAGAACACGATGAAAGGACCAGGCCAGGACCGGTTGATGTCTCGGCTCTCTCGAGGCGCTGATCCCCTTCATTAGGAGGGTTCACGCCCTCTGTGGCACTCGGATGTTCATGCCAAAGAGTAGCGGATCAGTGAGGGCTGTATAGTGAGGCAAGATAGTCGCCGGTGCCCTGTTGGTGGAGGTAGCCAGCCAAGTCAGGAAGTCCGGGACCATGCTGGCGGAGATGGTCACCATCGCGCGTCTCCGAAGGCAGTTCCGGAATCTCCGTCAGCAGGACCCACACTGCCGCACTGAGGACGGAAGGTGAGCTCTGAGCATCTTGTCTGCTGCCTCTGTAGAGAAGAGTTGGCTGAGAGCTCCCCGTAGAAACTCCAATTATCAAGTTGGAGTGACGCTTGGAGAGGCGCGGTAAAGCTGTTGGCTAGGCAGGCTGACCCCAGTAGAAGGGGAGAAGGGCCCCATCTCATTAGCTCCCCGAACCACGGCTGGGTTAGCCAGTAGGGAGCTATCAGGAGGACCTGACCCTTGAAGGATCTGAGGGTCTGCATCACCTTCAGGAGGACTAGTGTCGCTGGAGGAGGAAAATGAATACGTACCTCCAGCTGTTCCAGTCCTCCGTGAAGGCGTCTGGGACTCCTGTGCGTGTCCTTTGGATGCAGGTGAGGTAAAGGGGGAGCTGGGTCGTGTTTGGGGAGGCAAACAGGTCCACCTCTGAGGTGCCGTAGCGGAGGGAGAACGACTCGAACACTTGTGGGCGTAGTTGCTACACTACGTAGATCTCTTGAAACCTGGATAGAGCGACCGGCGTAGGGCCCCCGACCGAAGCCAGGGACGCAACAACCTGTGGAGTGCTGAGGGTCTCGGCCCGGGCAGGTCACGCGGGAGAAGCAGTATGCTCCTGTCGACCTCCCGGACCAGCCGTCGGCGCCCCAAGCGGCTCAGTGGAAGGGCCGGGGTCGCGAAGTTGAGGCAACCCCCCCCCCCCCCGCCACCGAAGGAGGGAGGACGTGTGAGAGAAGCACGCTCTTTTGGCGCAGGGGAGCACCCGAAGGACGCTGACTGTGTCCCACTCAATCCCGAGCCAATAAAGTCTCTGTGTGGGAGCAAGGGCAGACCCGTCCCAGTCCACCCCGAACTCCACGTCCGCCAACACACTCAGAGCCACTGAGATGTCGGCCGATGCACCCTCCCCGGTGGGCAAATGCATCAACTAGCCGTCTAGGAACATGAGTGTGGAGACGCTTGCTTCCGTCCAACGTACGCCTACCACTCTCACTAGTTTCGTGAAGATCCTCGGGGTAAGCGAGAAACCGAAAGGGAGTATGCGAGGCCAAGTTCGTTTACGAGCGACCTCGTCCGTGGGCGTTAGTCAAGAGGCTTCGTCCTGGGTGAAGACGTTCCCTGAGCGTCTCCTACGAAGACGGGCCTGGACCCTCGGTATGTATCCAACTCACCCCAAGTCTTCCCGCGGGAAGTCCTCGAAGCCCGTGGCGAGCGTCTTCATCCAATAGTGTGCTATGGCAATTTGTGACGTCTCATCACCCACAAGCGGACTTCTATATGTTTAATACCTAGCGACATCATGTGATTATACTGTGACGTCACCGGATTGATCATGGCGCCATAGGATCGTCTCGTGACGTCACAGGGACACAAATTGACGTCATAGGACTACATCGTGACGTCAATTTATCACATAATGACGTCATCTTATCATACCGTGACATCACTGAGTCACAGTGAGCGTTAAAATAAATTTTGACATGGTAAAATTCTGGACCATCATGACTGTAGATTAAATTAAGTTGAATAGGAAAAGTCATGTTCATTTCGACCTAAGTCACAGTGAGCGTCGAAATTAATTTTAACATGGTAAAATTCTCGACCATCATGACTGTAGATTAAATTAAGTTGAATAGGAAAAGTCATGTTCATGTTGACCTGAGTCACAGTGGGCATTGAATTAGTTTAACATGGTAAAATTCTTGACCATCATGACTACAGATTAGCTTAAGTTGAATAGGAAAAGTCATGTTCATTTCGACCTAAGTCACAGTGAGCGTCGAAATTAATTTTAACATGGTAAAATTCTCGACCATCATGACTGTAGATTAAATTAAGTTGAATAGGAAAAGTCATGTTCATGTTGACCTGAGTCACAGTGGGCGTTGAATTAGTTTAACATAGAAAAATTCTTGACCATCATGACTACAGATTAGCTTAAGTTGAATAGGAAAAGTCATGTTCATTTCGACCTAAGTCACAGTGAGCGTCGAAATTAATTTTAACATGGTAAAATTCTCGACCATCATGACTGTAGATTAAATTAAGTTGAATAGGAAAAGTCATGTTCATGTCGACCTGAGTCCCAGTGGGCGTTGAATTAATTTAACATGGTAAAATTCTTGACCATCATGACTACAGATTAGCTTAAGTTGAATAGGAAAAGTCATGTTCATTTCGACCTAAGTCACAGTGAGCGTCGAAATCAATTTTAACATGGTAAAATTCTCGACCATCATGACTGTAGATTAGCTCAAGTTGAATAGGAAAAGTCATGTCCATTTCCACCTGAGTCACTGTGAGCGTCGAAATTAATTTTAACATGGTAAAATTCTCGACCATCATGACTGTAGATTAGCTCAAGTTGAATAGGAAAAGTCATGGTCATTTCGACCTGAGTCACAGTGAGCGTTGAAATTAATTTTAACATGGTAAAGTTCTTGACCATCATGACTATAGATTAGCTTAAGTTGAATAGGAAAAGTCATGTCCATTTCGACCTGAGTCACAGTGCGCGTCGAAATTAATTTTAACATGGTAAAATTCTCGACCATCATGACTGTAGATTAGCTTAAGTTGAATAGGAAAAGTCATGGTCATTTCGATCTGAGTTACAGTGAGCGTTGAAATTAATTTCAACATGGTAAAATTCTTGACCATCATGACTATATATTAACTTAAGTTGAATAGGAGAAGTCATGTCCATTTCGACCTGTGTTTTTTTTTCAAGGTCAAGGCATTTTATTTATGTAATACCTAGCACTTTGCGCCAACTTAAACTGTACTATTTAAAACTGATTTTCCTCTTCTCATTACACTAAATGATTGTAGTTTCTTTGAACTAATTTATACTCATTTTAACTAACACTAGACTCCCTAAGTCTAAAGTTCTTTTGTGTTTTACTTGGGGGTGGAACATCAGGTAAGTCATCTTTAAACTCAAGCCAAGTGAAGTTGATAAGAGGTTGGCTGTGGCTCATGAGAAGGACTGGGTGGTGATTTTTTTTTTTTTTTTTTTTTTTTTTTTTTTTTTTTTTTTTTAAGAAACTTGGAAGGAGGGTGGTGCCGTGAGGCGTTAGAAGACCATTGAAGGTCGGAGGTATGGGGCTGCCGAGGCCTGATGATCCTCGGGGAGCCACCCTCCGTATCATAAGACACGTCCCCTTGTCCTCCAAGAGGCCCGGGTTCTTACCACGGACGACTTGAGGACGTATGGGGAACGGAGTACGAGTGGAAAAGGTCAAAGTCTACGCCTAGGGCCTGACAAAGAAAGTTATAAGGCGTTAAAGGACCATTATTGGTCGAAGGTATGGGGCTGCCGAGGCCTGATGACCCTCGGGGCGTCACCCTCCGTATCATAGGACACGTCCCCTTGTCCTCCGAGAGGCCCGGATTCTTACCACGGACGACTCGAAGACGTATGGGGAACGGATTACGAGTGGAAAAGGTCAAAGTCTACGCCTAGGGCCTCACAAAGGGAGCCATTAAGGCGTTAGAGGACCATTATTGGTCGGATGTATGGGGCTGCCGAGAGGCCTGATGACCCTCGGGGGCACCCCCTCCGTACCATAGGACACGTCCCCCTGTCTTCAAAGAGGCCCGGGTTCTTACCGCGGACGACCCGAAGACGTATGGGGAACGGATTACGATCGTATAAGGTCAAAGTCTACGCCTAGGGCCTGACGAAGCAAGCTATGAGGCTGTTAGAGGACCATTGATGACCGGAGGTTTGGGGCTGCCGAGAGGCCTGATGACCCTGGGGGGCGCCACACTCCGTACCATAAGACACGTCCCCCTGTCTTCAAAGAGGCCCGGGTTCTTACCACGGACGGCCTGAAGACGGGGACGTATTGCGATCGTATATGGTCAAAGTCTACGCCTAGGGCCTGATACAAACCATGGGGCAATAGAGGACCGATGATGGTCAGAAGTATGGCGCTGCCGAGAGGCCTGATGACCCTGGGGGGCGCCACACTCCGTACCATAAGACACGTCCCCCTGTCTTCAAAGAGGCCCGGGTTCTTACCACGGACGGCCTGGAGACGGGGACGTATTGCGATCGTATATGGTCAAAGTCTACGCCTAGGGCCTGATACAACCCGTGAGGCAATAGAGGACCGATGATGGTCGGAGGTATGGCGCTGCCGAGAGGCCCGATGACCCTGGGGGGCGCCACACTCCGTACCATAAGACACGTCCCCCTGTCTTCAAAGAGGCCCGGGTTCTTACCACGGACGGCCTGGAGACGGACGTATTGCGATCGTATATGGTCAAAGTCTACGCCTAGGGGCTGATACAAACCGTGAGGCAACAGAGGACCGATGATGGTCGGAGGTATGGCGCTGCCGAGAGGCCTGATGACCCTGGAGGCGCCACACTCCGTACCATAAGACACGTCCCCTGTCCTCCGAGAGGACCCGGGTTGTTTACCAGGGACGGCTCGAAGACGGGGACGGATTGTGCTCGTATAAAATCAAAGTCGAAGAATGGGACAAACCAGCAGCCAAGCGGAAAGCGATAAAACTAACAGACGATTAACCAGCAGGAAACGGGACCGCCTGCTCCCATGTGGGCAGCGAGTTAACCACTCCGTCCCGTTTCCGCGATCTAAGTGACGCGACGCCCGGCTCGAGCTAGCCGGGTAAGAAGGGAGGGGATAGGGAGGGGGAGGTGGGGTCGACAATGCGCATGCCTGCACAGAGCCGGGAATTTTAAATTTCCGATGATTTTGGCGGAAAATTCAAACCACACTCAACCTTCGGGAAATGGCCATATGACCAGGAGTGTGGTATGGGATTATCGCTATAGCTTCGCTGTGCAGGTTTCTTTCAGCCGATAACGTATCTTTTGGGGTGCAATATTTCATAAGTAACACAATTACCAATAAAAGTCATATTTTGATGTACCATTTATTATTTGATAACTAGTTCTATGATTTTTAAACAAAAGTTTGAGTTTTTGAATGTTTTGAACAGCCCACTGATATGTAGAAAAAAATTCCTCATGCCCTTGTGCAGTTGCCACATGCCGCTATTTTTCAACGTTTTGGTACAAAATTCTACGAAACGGCAACCCTACGCCAGTACACTGTCTGTTGCTATTTTTTCAGTGCTGGGGGATCAAGAAATTATTACATCAGTCCTTGTGATTTATCTATACTAAAATTCAATATCTAAAAATCTAGTACAGTAGAAAAATAAAATCAACACAGTACGAGTATAAATGAATAAACAAAACAGCTTTCGCAGTTCAAAGGTCACAATACACAAGTGAGATACTTTTTTTTTCTCAAAACTCCAAGGAAAGTAAATAAACAAGCATTGCCGATCATTCCCATTAAATATTTTTGCTCTTAAAATTGAATTTAGGCAACAGAAACTATTTTTCAACTTTGATTAGACCGTCTCCACTTCGAAAACAGCTTCGGCTATCATCAGAAAATTTCGGAAGTGTGACGTATCAGTAGCCAAACTTCGCTGCTCACCCGCCATTGTTAAACATTGAATCTATTGAATAGTTGTGAGAAAATTGAATAGATTATGGTCTATTGTGTAGCTGCCGAGTATAAAAACGATTAAGGAATATACCAACAGATCCAACACTGCAAATTCTCAGTGCTCTAAGGAAGAAACCTATTACCACTTCTGTTTTTGTTCTTTCATCATGTGCGCTGTAGAAGTGTATTAAATCGTCTTTATTTGTGGGCTTCCTGTAAACTCTGAAAAGAGATTCTTTACAGTTTTTTATTATTTCGGAGTCCAGAAAAGGTAGGCGGCCGTGAGACTCAACCTCAGTAGTGAGCTGAATATGAAACCTGAGGTACTCCTTACCTCTAATGGCCCTCCTCAGCCACCCCTCTAATAGTTCCTTCTCCCTTGCCTGTCAAACCTTGTGATTAATTTCATACCTGGCTCAGAGAATGGAGTTTAGCGTGCTAGGCTTGTGGGGGAAGGGGGGCCCCCCCTTGCCCTAGTAGGGCCCCTTACTGAGGATAACCGTTGCCCAGCCCCACGGAGTGAGGTGTTTTTAAAACAACACACAGTGTTTAGCGGTAGAAAACTTGCGCTACGCGAAAGTATCCTTTGGTAAGGAGTACCTCAGGTTTGTATCAGGGAAATATTAATTTTCCTGCGAAAATTACATTTTTCCAATCTCACACTCTTTTTTGAACCAGGCCTGTTTCTGTTTCCTTCCATTAATCTTTACATATTTGTTCAGTCCCAGGTTGTAAATGTCAAGAAAGGTTCCCATTTTCTTATTATTCCCATGGTATGCATATATGTATTAATGTGTATACAGAATGGAACACTAAGATTAATGACAGGATTCACCATAACCACCCCTATTGGATACCTGCATACAGAAACCGAAATCCTCCCCATAGAAAACTACTTGAAAATGAACAGGAACTCACCAAAACCCTACACACTATACACCCTGCACACTATGTTTTAGAAGCACCTTTAACAGAATGAAAAAAAAAAAATAAATAAACAGGACCATATTACTCAAATATTATAAGAGACTGCTTATACCACAGAAAACATCTGGAGAAAAAGCACATACACTTAAATCACTAAACAAGTGCTTCAAGACAGTCCATCAAACTCAATACTCCAAAAACAACCCCCAGACATAAGCCCCATAGAAAGAACCCTCCCGCACCTGATAACCACACTTGCATGATTGTGCTCATGACACCATTTAGCAATAAAACAGTAACACTGTTGATGAATTTATATTGGATAAGACAGAATATAGGTGTTGGAATGCAGTTCACATCAAAATAGATTGTTTTGAAATAAGGACGCATAATTCAAATTATGCGCCATACAAGTATATTCAACCAGGGAATCACTGATGGAAAGGCCAGTGGTTATGCGAGTGTTTTCATTGACATAACTAAATCATAGGATATTTTCAGACAGCAATTGAAGAGCTAAAATGGCCAATTCAGGAACGGGCAAGGAGTGGCAGCTTTTAATGAAGAATAGTAAGGAGCGTCTGCAGTATATGTACACACCGGATGAGAACAGTGACCTAGACATTGTATTTCCAGAGTATGAGTTAACCTTCAAGGTAGGTCTGGGGGGACTCGCATTCAAAATTTCCTCCTTCAGGAAGGTGGATGAGGCTTTCATACTAGTTGCCCAAAGAAGACTTTGAAGTAATCCATGACTCCCCCAGGCCCACAGGGTGATCCTGTCTATGAGCTCCTCTGTGTTTGGCACCATGCTGATGGGACCCCTGGCTACTGAGAAGGAGCTCATCCTTCCAAAGGATTCCCCTCATGCTTTCCAGAAACTTTTGGATCACATTTACGTGGATCAGATGGATCTAGAGTCTGTTAAACAGGCTCTTGAGGTGTATGCCATTGCCCACAAGTACCGGATGTTCTCTGCAAGGGAGACTTGTATGTGTGGTATGTTGACATACCACTCGGCCAGGACTGGCACAGAGCTGGGCTATATTAAACACAGGTGGGTTGGCTCTCTTTATTATGTCTCAAATGTTTCGGAGTCTGACTATAAGGGGACACTGAACTGTGGCAAGTACTTACTCTGGAGATTGCCTTACACGTGGCGTATGGACTGCTTCACTGTCAGCTGACACCGCGTCGCGTCTGTTCCCTGGACCTACACGATTGAACTGACCTTCAGTGCTTGGAGTCCTTGCCTTTTAAAGCTGCCCAGCGGCCAGATGCTATGCGTGGTCCAATCAACTTCTAGGCCTACCCCACGCGGTCTACGGTGGGCGGAATCAGCCCGGACAAGGGTGCGTTCATTGTCCGCGTGGGCACTCCGTGTGGGCACTGACCAGCATTCCGCGTGGGCACTGACCAAACCACGCTACTTCTTGGCGCCAAACCAGGTCCAAGCCACGCCACTCTTTGGCGCCAAACCAGGTCCAAGCCACGCCACTCTCTGGGTCACCATACGCGCCAAAACCAACTTGCCACATTCCTCCCCCCGCCAAAAAGTCAACGACTACCGAAACAACAAAAAAACAATCTACTCTGGCGTGAGGGAAAAATCGATGCGTACGCGTCAGGAGGTAACACACCAAAGTGCGTTCCCTAAAGACAGCAATCACATCGATGAAAAAACCCTTCGCGACACACGTGCCAACAAAAAATATAATGGTAATGCAAAAAAAAAAAAAAAAAAAAAAAAAAAAAAATAGGAAGAAGAGAACGGAGCAGATGTGTTGGTCGTGCGTAGGCGTGAGGTCCTTCTGTCAACGTGGTGGGAACTCCGCGCTGGTGCTCATAATGCTGCTGGCTGCAATTTTGTCCTTCGTAGATCTGTAAAAAATATCAGCAGCATTAACTTTTGCACAGGAGGGGTATATGCGTGGATCATAACCACAATGGATATGTACAGAATACACTATTATCAAGAGTCATTATTATCAAGAAAATTGCTAACAGTAGGATAATAATGCACTACGCGCCTTGCCAGTGATCTCATAGAGCTGTTCCATGCTCCACGTTCTCGCCTGTGATGATGCGACGTGCTGTTCCATGGTGGTCCCCCGCTGGCAGGAAATTGCTGTTCCGACTCGGGGTGAATGGGGAATATGTGGAGAAGTACAAAAAGAGACGGCAGAAATTTGTTTCCATGGATGGCGTGGGCGCCGACATAAAAAAGAAAAAAAGAAAAAAAAAGAAAGATTTTTTTTTTTTTATCAAAGATTGTGTTTATTAATCATTATTATTATTATTATTACTATTATTATTAAAAAAAAATTGGGGGGGGGCCTTGCAAACCAAATATGGACAAAAGAAGAAGACCTGAAAATGAGAAAAACATAGTTCTAATGATCATCTCACGTGCTATGTGACACACGGAGCAGTTATAAGACCTTTGAATCGGCGTGCTAATGTGAGCCGCCATTATCCTCCTGGAGGTCCAGGGGTTCCTTCTCGTGTGTGGGGAATGCTCTCCTTACGTTTTTGTTCTCACACACAGAGAGATTTCCTTCTTGCCGGATTCTGTCCGTGTGGACAGAGAACTCACGTCCTGATTTTATATTTTTAATTGAGTATATTACATCACTCACCCTTTTGGTGATCCTATATGGGCCCTGGAACAATGGTTGTAGCTTTTTACTTACCCCCTGTTTAGGTCTTGTTGTGACATAAACTCTATCACCAAGGGCAAGCTGTTTTATGCGTGTCCTCGGCCGTTTGGTGTGCCTTTCAACTGTGGCAGCTTCGATGAACTGTTGACACCGGTCAAAACATGAATTTGCTACGGCCATTGTTTCGGCCGATAACTTGTCCATATTATACAATGGGACATTTGGCCTCGTGAACTCCGTTATAGGGAGGACAGGGTCTCTGTGGAACAAGAGGAAATACGGGGAATCCCGCAGGACTCTATGATATGCAGAATTGTAGGCTAAGACCGCTAAAGGGAGCATTTGATCCCAGCCTGTTTGATTGTCCTGCACAAGGGACCGTAAGATTTTTATGATGGTGCCATTGACTCTCTTAACGATCCCGTTGCTCGAGGGATGGCAAGGAGTGATCTTGTGATGCTTGATGTTCGCCATTTCCATCACCTCTTTGAACGTGTCGTTTATGAATTCTCCTCCCCCATCAGAGATCACCTGTCTCGGAGCACCATGTATTGCCAGGACGTGGTCCAGGAAGGCTTTGGCTACAATCCGCGCTTCTTTAGAGTTGATTGGTACAGCAACCAAGAAGCGGGTCAGAACATCGACAACTGTCAAAATGTATTTCGCACCATGTAAGGTGGTGATTAATGGGCCAATAAGGTCAACATGGACCCTTTCAAATGGAGTGTTTACGTCAGGGAACTGTCTAAGTGGAGCTGGGAGGTCATAGGAAGGTTTACACATGATGCAGATTTTGCATTTCTTTAAGAATTCCTTCACATCCTCCGTCATTCTCGGCCAAAATGCAAATTTTTGTAGCCGTTCCAGAGTAACTTGGACTCCGCCATGGCCCGCCATGGCCCGCCATAGGAAGGCAATGTGCAATACGTAAGGCTGCTGCCTTTGCTCCTTCAGGGCATACCAGTCGAAGCTCCTCTAACTGGTACGCATTTCTACGCGCATGATATAGGAGTCCGTCGGGTAGGAGTCGAAACTCCCCTATCGGAACTCGTAAGCGCGGAATTTTAGGAACTCCTGACGTGGCCCCTCGGAGGTACTCTTTAATCCGACCCCAATCAGGGTGGGCATCTTGCTCCTTGCAGATGGTTACCTGGTCTCACGTGATGGTATCCTCCTCAGAATTTGGCTCAGAGTTACCCCGTCCACGCGTGGATATGTGGGAAATTATGAAATCATCTATAGGATGGTCAGCCCCCCGTATCCGAGAGAGTGCGTCCGCGACAACATTCAGTCTTCCTGGGATATATGTGACTTCGATATCGAAGTCGGCGATCGCCATTTGCCACCGGAGAATCCGAGTGTTTGTGCCCTTAGCAGTGAAGAGCCAGACCAACGGTCTGTGATCGATCAAAAGTCTTACCGGGTATCCCATAATCAGCGGGCGATTGATCCCGAGACCGTACACTGCCGCTAACGCCTCCCTCTCTATTGTACTGTAACGACGCTCGTGTTCGTTCAGAGTGCGATTGAAATAGGGGAGTTGGCGTCTCCTACCTTCGTCATCCTCTTGCTGAACCACGCCCCCAATCGCCGAATCACTGGCGTCAGTAGTAAGCAAGAATTTCCTATTAAAGTTAGGATAAGGAAGGACCACTGTGGATGACAAATGGGACTTGAGGAACTCAAATGCATCTAACTGAGGAGGTGTCCAAGGACCAAGCTCAGGATTCTTGTGCTTCCCTGCTACGTCACCCTTTGTCATATCTACCAGAGGCAAGGAAATGGCCGCAAAGTTCGGAATGAATTTGCGGTAGTATCCCGCTAAACCGAGAAATGAAAGTAGCTCTTTCATACGCACCGGCCGGGGAAAAGTTTTGATAGCTTGGACTTTATCATTCTGAGGCTTTATCCCTTCCTGGGATATAACATGACCCAGGTAAGCGACCTCCTTCTGGAAGAAATGACATTTCTCCAACCTCAAAGAGAGGCTTGCCTCTTGCAATCTCCGAAGGACATCCTCAAGATTCTTGAGGTGGTCGACCCAAGATGTTCCCAGAACGATAATATCGTCCATGTACACCATCGCACTAACCCCTAACAGGCCCGAGAGCACCTGGTTCATCACTCTCTGAAAGCACGATGGAGCGTCTTTAAGCCCAAAAGGAGAGACGTAAACTCGTAATGCCCTTCAGGCGTCGAGAACGCCGTTTTCTCACAGCTACCTTCCGCTAATGGGATTTGAAGATACCCTTGCTTGAGATCAAGCAGTGAGAATATGACGCTGGAGCAGAGATTTCGAAGCATGGAGTCAATGTGTGGAAGAGGAAACCTATCATCAAGGATGTGTCTGTTTAGAGCACGAAAATCAAGACAAAGACGAAGGCTTTTATCCTTCTTAACAACCGGAACAACAGGAGCATTGTAAGGAGAACGATATGGGCGAATGATCCCCTTAGTGAGCATATCACTAATCTGTTCCCTTATCTCCGCTCTATACATCTCAGGAATGGGATAAGATTTGCGGTAGACTGGAGGTCCAATGGTCCGGATCTCGTGTAGGAAGTGAGGCGTCACAGTAAGTGGATCCCCTGGCAAGGCGAAAACATCGCCATATTTGACCACTAAACCGGTCAGAGCAACGTATTCCTTGGTATGCCTATTTGGAAAAAATTTCCCAAATTACAAAGGATTACAAAGGCGGAGCATGCCGACAGGAGACCTTTTGATCCATATCTAGGTCGGATGCGAAAAAAAAAATCATATCAATAATAAAACAATAAATAAAAACTATAATAATGTAAATAACAAATAAAATACATAAATAAATGCATAGGTATAGTTAAATAATAAACAAACAGGTAAATAGTAAATAATAATAAATTGACATATAACTAATAATAAATGAAAATCAGACAGACAAATGATAACAAAACAAAAACAAATAATATAACATAAATTATAATCATTACAGCATCTTACTTAGGTATTTTTCTAACTGATTCTTAAAGCTTCGAACTGAACTACATTGCACTACCTGTTCAGGAAGTTTATTCCATTCATTTACTACACGGTTGGCAAAGTTGTTTCTACCTACTTCTAAATTGAATCTATTTCCGGATAGTCTGAGACCATTGTTTCTTGTCTGATTCTCATTCAATGTGAAAATTTTGTCACTTTTGATGTTGTCAATTCCCTTTAAAATCTTAAAGACCTGTATCAAGTCACCTCTGAGTCTACGCTTTTTTAGGGAAAACAGATTCACGTGATTTAGTCGATTTTCGTATGATTTATTTTTGATATTTGGAATCAGTTTTGTGGCTCGCCGTTGTACTTTTTCCAGTCTGTCAATGTCTTTAATGAGATTCGGTGACCATACAGAAACAGCATATTCCAAATGTGGACGAACTAACGATTTATATAGCTTGTTAATGAGTGATGGACTTTTGAAATCAAAAGATCGCGCAATCAGATCTAGAATCTTATTTGCTTTCTCAGAGGCTGAAATACATTGCTTGGATGATTTGAGGTAGTTACTATTGATTACTCCGATATCTTTTTCACTTTCCTCTTTTGTTAAATAATTACCAAATAAATTGTAATCGTACTTACTGTTATATAAACCTATGTGCATAATCTTGCATTTAATTGTGTTATTTTTCATTAGACACTTTTCAGTCCATTGCTGTATTTGATCTAAATCTTCTTGAATATATTATTTGTTTGAGTGATCTTTTGACACTGAGCACAGTTTTGTATCATCAGCAAATTTGGAAACAGTAGATTTTAGTCCATGGTCTATATCATTTATATATACTATGAATAGAAGTGGCCCAAGAACGGAACCCTGAGGAACTCCACTTGCAACATTCTTCCATCCAGAAGTTTTTCCATTTAAAACAACTCTCTGTTTTCGACCATTCAACCAATTACTAGTCCAACCTAATAGGCTACCACTTATTCCATGCAAAGCTAATTTAGTAAGTAGTCTTTCGTGTGGGACGGTATCAAAAGCTTTTGCAAAGTCTAGATATATCAAATCTATATTGTTTCTTTTGTCATAATTCGAGATAACTGTGTTGTAGAATTCGAGTTAGTCACGCATGAACGTTTCCGTCTGAAACCATGCTGGCTATCATTTATCAAACGGTTACTTTCTAAATGATGTTCGATAGCATCTCTGATGATAGTTTCCATTATTTTTCCTACGATTGAAGTCAAACTGATAGGCCTATAGTTATTTGGTTTCTTTTTGTCACCTTTTTTGAATATGGGAGTAACGTTAGCTAGCTTCCATTCTCTTGGGACATCTCCGGATATGATTGATTTCTTGAAAATAATTTCTAATGGAACAACAATCTCATTTTTCATTTCCTTTAAGATTCTTGGATGCCAACCGTCAGGGCCTGGTGTTTTATTAACTTTGAGTTTGTCTATACACCTTTTAATTTTTTCTTTTGTTATATTTACCGTAGTGAGTAAGTTTACCCCAGACTTTTCACAGGTTTCAGTTTGGAATTCACTTTGAGGTGTTTCGTTTACGAATACCGAGCTAAAATAATTGTTTAAGATATTACACATTCCTTCATTTGAATATTCAAGTTGACCGTCAGCAGATAATATTGGACCAATGTGATTCCTAACAACCTTTTTATCTCTAATGTAACTATAGAATTCTTTGGGATTCTCTTTGGATTTATCAGCGATGTTCATTTCGTATTGTCGTTTTCTTTTCCATATTGTCTTTTTTTAAATCGTTCTATATTGATACATAATTTTCATAGTCATTAGATGCACCCGAGCACTTATATTTCTTATAAGCCTGTCTCTTTTTAGCAATACTTTTTTCAGTTTCTTTGTCGAGCCACTTTGGGCGAGCCTGATTTGGGGGACGTCTGTCCTTAGAAGGAATGTAAGTATGAATCATCTTAGTGAACGTATTTTGAAATATTTCCCACATCTGATCTACAGGTCTTTCGTTTAATTTTGCCTCCCAATCTGTAAGCTGAAGCTCCTGACGTAGTCCTATGAACTGAGCTTTACTGAAATCGGGTATTTTAGAAACAAGTATCTATTCTAAAATTGTTTAGGAGTTTGAATCTAACTAAGTTGTGATCGCTATTTAAAACAGATTCACCGACTTCTACATCAGTTACCATGCTTTCGCGGCTAGTGATCAAAAGATCGAGTAAGTTTCCATGTCTTGTGGGCTCTTTTACATGCTGAATTAAGTAATTGTCACCAAGAAAATCAATCAAGCGACTACCTATATGGCCATGTTCAAGGGTCATCCAATCAATGTCAGTAAAATTGAAATCACCCATTATCAATAAATCCCGGTTGCAGAAACTAGACAGTTCTTGAAATAACAGTTGGTCGTCTGCTAATGATAATGTCTTTGGCCTATATATTACACCTGTATTCATTTTTTGTCCATTTGTTTGGGTTAACTCAACCCACAAACTATCATATGCATCCTGTTTCACTTTCTCTAAAACAAAACACCCCCACCTTTCTTGTGGTTTCTATCCTGATGAAAGTGTTTAAATCCCGCAATATTAAATTCAGCTTCGAACTCTGTACCATTTAACCATGTCTCAGTTATTCCTATCACCACGCGAGCTATCCACTACGTTCGATGCCTGCACCGTTCCCACTGAGACGTTAGTTCCACCGTCTACTAACGCAATCTCACCTAAGAGGGTAAGTTCCCCAACCACTTGGTCTTTGGGAATCTCACTGGTATCTGTGCTCAAATTCAGGAATGGAACTCTGTACCAAGCCTTCCCATTTCCATTCTGAGCAGCTCTACTACTCCCTGACCGAGCAAGCTGGCGCCTTCGACGTATGGGCATGCTGTAAACAGCGCCGAGACGACCTGACCTGCGGGAGCAAGCTTGTCTGCTTTCTCAAGAAACAGGGTTATGGTGCCTCCTGAAAAGCCCAATGAGCCTCACCGGTCTTGACCGGGAATGTGGCTTTCTTACTTACCCCCTGAAGACTATCTTGCTCTTCGCACACGGCGATGAACGGTGTTGAGGACTGGACCGTTCTCGTGAGGATAACAGGGATATCCTTGTCGTTCACCTTGAACGTGAGAGGAGTAAAGGTCAACGACAACTTATGAGCCGCGAGGAAATCGAACCCAAGGATGAGTTTTGACGGAAGACCATCAGCAGGGATGTTAAAGAAAGAATGGCCGAACGGAAACCCAGCGAGACGAAAAGGAACGTCAACCTTGCCAAGATTTGGCATCTCTGCTCCGTCGGCCACTATGATTCTAGTGGTACCGACCTGGGAGCCTTCTACGGTGGCAGGCAAAATGCTCTTATGAATAAGAGATACTGCCGCTCCCGTATCCAGGAGAGCACAAACCGACTTCGGAGCATGGGGCACCAACAATGTGACATCGACCATGGCTAAGCCGCCACCAGTGGTGTGGGAGCTGGCCAAATCGACGTGGATAACTTCCACGTGCGGCCGTCGCTCGACCATTACCTCTGGGTATATTTCCCCTTGCGCTGGCCGTTTTTTGACGAGCCACTCTCCGCGAGACTTCTCTGAGCCTCGTGGTCAACACTCGTATGAGCGGTTTCGCTCTTCCAAATCCGCCCCGCACCCTTGCATGAGTGGCAATCTGTGCACTCACGACCGCGTGGCCTATAGTAGCAAGCATCGGTCTCTGTGGCCCACCTTTTTACAGTGGGTGCAAAATGG
>NC_134793.1:4735742-4740742 GCF_046742065.1 Oratosquilla oratoria
CTACATTATGTATATATTGTAAGGTAAATCATAGTGCTAGATATAAAGAATGTGAGTCATTTAAAAAGGAAAAAAACAGCTATAGAGAAAGCTCAAGCAGAACATCTAAGCATTGGCCAGGCAAAAAGACTTGTTCAGTAGACCTCAATACAGTGATGTTCTAAAAAATGGAAATTCAATTAAGAATCAATCTATAAAATTCAATCCCAATCCCTCTGAGCTTGAAGTGCATTCAACTTCTCAGACTTCATATCGGAAAGATTCATCTTCCCCTCTCCAGGGGACTCCAAAGGCCTCTCAGAAGGCCTCTCAGGCAGCTATACTGCCTGATCTGGGTAATTCCCAGAATGACACCTTGATCAAAACCCCTCTCCAGGGGACTTCTCAGGCCTTACTAAAGACCTCCCAGGCAGCTTTACCGCCTGATCTGGGTAATTCCCAGAATGACCCCTTGATCAAAACCCCTCTCCAGGGAACTTCTCAGGCCTCACTAAAGACCTCCCAGGCAGCTTTGCCGCCTGATCTGGGTAATTCCCAGAATAACCCCTTGTCCAAAACCCCTCTCCAGGGAACTTCTCAGGCCTCACGAAAGACCTTTCAGACAGCTTTACCACCTGATCTGGATAACTCCCACAATGACACCTTGATCAAAGCAACTCGTACAGCTCAGGTGCAAGATGTGGAGATGGAGCCTCAAAGACAAAAGAGACCCCGTACTCCCTCACCATCAACTAAATCTTCACATCATGGTAGGACACCAAAGAAAGGAAATAGCAGAACTCTCGAGAACCTGTCATATTCCTCTACAAAACATAAACAGAATCTTCCCAAAACAAACCATTCCATACCTGGAAAACCAAATAAAAAACCATCCAATAACAAATAATGGCCCTATGTCAATGGAACATGCGAGGTTTCCATTCAAATAGAGAACAGATACGGGTTCTTTTTAAAGAACATAATTTAGCCGTCATTTGTCTACAAGAAACTAAACTGGACAATGTTATACCCAACTGTGGACACAACTTTACATTCTACAAATCTGCACCTCCTGTAGGTAAACGTGCTCATTGTGGCACAAGTATTATTTTGACCAAGTCATTACCACAAAAAGCTGGACAATTAAACACGATACTACAAGTTTGTGCAACACAAATCTTCATTAATAAATGGATCACTTTGTGCTCCCTATATCTAGAACCTGACTTAGAATCTCGATTAGTGGACAGAGATGGTAATCCAAGGCAATTAGAAGTTAACGATTTACAATCACTTTTAAACCAGCTACCTCAACCTTTCATTTTAATGGGGGATTTTAATGCAAAACATACATTATGGGGTGAAAATAGATGCGACCATCGTGGACTTTTAATTGAAGAACTACTAGACTATAATGATATAACAAAAGAAAAAATTAAAAGGTGTATAGACAAACTTAAAGTTAATAAAACACCAGGGCCTGACGGTTGGCATCCAAGAATCTTAAAGGAAATGAAAAATGAGATTGTTGTTCCATTAGAAATTATTTTCAAGAAATCCATCATATCCGGAGATGTCCCAAGAGAATGGAAGCTAGCTAACGTTACTTCCATATTCAAAAAAGGTGACAAAAAGAAACCAAATAACTATAGGCCTATAAGTTTGACTTCAATCGTAGGAAAAATAATGGAAACTATCATCAGAGATGCTATCGAACATCATTTAGAAAGTAACCGTTTGATAAATGATAGCCAGCATGGTTTCAGACGGAAACGTTCTTGCGTGACTAACTTACTCGAATTCTACAACACAGTTATCTCGAATTATGACAAAAGAAACAATATAAATTTAATATATCTAGACTTTGCAAAAGCTTTTGATACCGTCCCACACGAAAGACTACTTACTAAACTAGCTTTGCATGGAATAAGTGGTAGCCTATTAGGTTGGACTAGTAATTGGTTGAATGGTCGAAAACAGAGAGTTGTTTTAAATGGAAAAACTTCTGGATGGAAAAGTGTTGCAAGTGGAGTTCCTCAGGGTTCCGTTCTTGGGCCACTTCTATTCATAGTATATATAAAATGATATAGACCATGGACTAAAATCTACTGTTTCCAAATTTGCTGATGATACAAAACTGTGCGGAGTGGCAAATGATCACTCAAACCAATTAGATATTCAAGAAGATTTAGATCAATTACAGCAATGGTCTGAAAAGTGGCTAATGAAATTTAACACAAGTAAATGCAAGGTAATGCACATAGGTAAAAATAACAGTAAGTACGATTACAAGTTATTTGGAAATTCGTTAACAAAAGTGGATAGTGAAAAAGATCTCGGCGTAATTATCAGTAACGACCTCAAATCATCCAAGAAGTGTATTTCAGCCTCTGAGAAAGCAAATAAGATTCTGGGACTGATTGCGCGATCTTTTGATTTCAAAAGTCCATCACTCATTAACAAGCTATATAAATCGTTAGTTCGTCCACATTTGGAATATGCTGTTTCCGTATGGTCACCGAATCTCATTAAAGACATTGACAGACTGGAAAAAGTACAACGGCGAGCCACAAAACTGATTCCAAATATCAAAAATAAATCATACGAAAATCGACTAAAGCACATGAATCTGTTTTCCCTAAAAAAGCGTAGACTCAGAGGTGACTTGATACAGGTCATCAAAAGTGACCAAATTTTCACATTGAATGAAAATCAGACAAGAAACAATGGTCTCAAACTGTCTGGAAATAGATTCAATTTGGAGGTAGGTAGAAAAAACTTTGCCAACCGGGTAGTTAATGAATGGAATAAACTTCCTGCACAGGTAGTGCAATGTAGTTCAGTTCGAAGCTTTAAGAATCATTTAGATAAATACCTAAGTAAGATGCTGTAATGATTATAATTTATCTTATATTATTTGTTTTTGTTTTGTTATCATTTGTCTGTCTGATTTTCATTTATTATTAGTTATGTGTCAATTTATTATTATTTACTATTTACCTGTTTGTTTATTATTTTAACTATACCTATGCATTTATTTATGTATTTTATTTTTCATTTACATTATTATAGTTTTTATTTATTATTTTATTATTAATATGATTTTTTTTTTGCATCCGACCTAGATATGGATCAAAAGGTCTCCTGTCGGCATGCTCCGCCTTTGTAATCCTTTGTTTTAATGAACGATGGTTCCCCCACAAGGTTTGATGTAGTCCACAACTCCATTTCTGCAATTGATCTTACAATATGCTCATCATCTTTAAGATTAGATTATCAGTAGTCAGTGGATGATAATACCTATGGAAGTGACCATTTTCCTATACATCTTAAGTATGTCCAAAATATACCCTCCCCATGTTTGCCCAAATGGAAGACAAAGGAAGTAAATTGGCAACACTATGAAAGATCCACCAAAGTCACTCGTAAAACTAATGATTTCCCTAGTCCTTCAGGTGCATACGAATATCTAACTAGTATAATGACTGGAGGAGCTATGCTATCAATTCCCAAAACAACAGGGAAACCTCGACGTCCACTGATACCATGGTGGAATAGTAATTGTGCCTTGAGCAGAAAAATGACTAGAGCCTGTTACAAACGTTATCGAAGACGTCCAATCCTGATAAACAGGTTGATATACAAGAGAAACCTTGCTAAACAAAAGCAAATTTTCAAAGAACCAAGGAGAGAGACGTTCATAAGATACATATCAGAATTAAAGTATAATTCCCCACTTATTTTAGTTTGGGACAAAATACGCAAACTATCAGGGAATTTTTCCCCCTCCCCCCTGCCCATTCTAAAAATCAACTTAGTTGTTATATCAGATACAAGAGAAGTGGCAGAGGCATTTGCACAGCACTACTCAAATATCTCAAGTGCCAGTCACTACTCCCCTGAATTCCACAGTATAAGGAACACAACAGTAGTTAATCCGCCTGCTTGCACTAATGCTGAGGCATATAACACTCCATTTAACATCATCGAATTTGAACATGCCTTATCTTTATCTTCTCCAACAGCACCTGGAGAAGATGATATCACATATGCAATGATTTCCCATCTACCTCGGGAGTCTAAAAAATTCTTTATTGATGTTTTTAATGAATTTTGGTGTTCAGGAACCTCTTATAAGTTGTGGACAAACTCTGTTATAGTTCCATTTTTGAAACCTGGAAAAGACCCTAGTGATCCCAAAAGTTACAGGCCTATAGCTCTTACCAGCTGTATTTTTAAGATCTATGAACGAATGGTGAATATTCGTTTGGTGTGGCTCCTAGAATCAAAGAATTTATTATCAGAGAGGCAATATGGCTTCCGCAAAAACAGAAGTACTTTGGATCCCCTATCATATCTCACACGTGAGATACAAAATGCTTTTGCTATCCGAAATCAGACCGTTGCAGTGTTCTTCGATTTGGAAAAAGCTTTTGACACTACCTGGAGAGCCGGTATTTTAAAACAGCTAGCAGGTTGGAATATCGGTGGCAATATGTTTAACTTTGCCAAAGATTTTTGATCAAATCTATATTTAAAAGTGCGAATAGGCTCTACCCTATCATCAGAATATCTACAGGAAGAAGGTATTCCACAAGGAAGTGTCCTTAGCCCAACCTTCTTTAGTGTTGCCATTAATGGCAACAACTCCCTGTCGGAGTAATTGGCCAAGCATTCGCAGATGATATTGTTTTTATATGTAGTAAATCTACTGCAGTTGAAGCCTGTATCAAAATTCAGAATGCAATTAATGCTGCTACTAAATGGGCAAATAATAAAGGATTTAAATTCTCTACCGAAAAAACTAAAGCTATACGCTTTTGTAGAACACAAAAAAGGGAAGTAATCCCAACATTATTTTTAGAAGACTCAATTATAATATATGAAGACAAAGTTAAATATTTAGGAATTGTTTTTGACAAAAAAATTAACTTTTGCTGACCATATAAATGAGACAGCAGTTAATGTCAAACAACGATGTAACATTCTTAAAGTTGTTAGTGGCACGAATTTTGGAGCTG
>NC_134793.1:4745742-4755742 GCF_046742065.1 Oratosquilla oratoria
GTCCATAACTAGGTCGGGTGCGGAAAAAATTATTATGATAATAGAAAAATAAAAAAATAAATAAAAATGTTAACAATATGAAAATAATAAATAAAGTAAATAAATACACAGGTATAGTTAAATAGTAAACAAACAGGTAAATAGTAAATAATAATAAATTAACAGATAACTGATAAATGAAAATCAAGCAAATAATAATAAACAAACAAATAATAACAAACAAATAAACAAATAATATAAAATAGATGTCAGTCATAACAGCACCTTGCTTACGTGTTTATCTAAACGATTCTTAAAGCTTCGAACAGAACTACATTACACTGCCTCTGCAGGAAGTTTATTCCATTCATTAACTACAAGGTTGGCAAAGTTGTTACTACCTACTTCCAAATTAAATCTATTTCCTGACAGCTTGAGACCCTTGTTTCTTATCGGATTCTCATTCAGTGTGAAAATTTTGTCAATTTTGACGTTTTCAATTCCTTTCAGAATCTTAAAGACCTTTATCAAGTCACCTCTGAGTCTACGCTCTTTTAGGGAGAACAGATTCATATGCTTTTATCGATTTTCGTATGATTTATTTTTGATATTTGTATTTCTTCCAATCTGACAATGTGATATAGACGAAATTAACCTGTTCTTCGACGATTTTCATATTACGATTATTTTTGTCTTTAATTAAAGACTTTATTTAAAAGAAAACTTTCCCTTAGAGAATTAAATATATTTCAATTACATCTTCATTCTGTTATTTTCTAGCTCCCATCAAACGATTCTATTCAACGTAGAAATGTCCTTCCTGAAGTAAAGTGATCAATTTGAATTCCGAGTAAGATTACAAAAAAAAAAAAAGAATGTACAAATCTAACCTTTATACACTCAGTACCAACTTCTAGTGCTCAGCCACTGCCAAGCTCCAGAGGTTGAGCTCCACTGGCCGAGCTCCAGAGGCCGAGCACCAAAGGCGGAGCTCCAGAGGCCGACCTTTAGAGGCCGAGCTCCAGAGGCCGGGCTCCAGAGGCCGAGCTCCACAGGCCGAGTCCCGAGGCCGAGCTCCAGAGGCCGAGCTCCTGATGCCGAGCTCCCGAGGCCGAGCTTCACAGGCCGAGCTCCACAGGCCGACTTCCCGAGGCCGAGCTCCATAGGCCAAGCTCCCGAGGCCGAGCTCCAGAGGCCGAGCTCCACAAGCCGAGCTCTACAGACCAAGCTCTACAGGCCGAACTCCACAGGCAGAGCTCCAGAGGCCAATCTCCCGAGGCCGAGCTCGACAGGCCGAGCTCCCGAGGATGAGCTCCAGAGGCCGAGCTCCAGAGGCTGAGCTCCACAGGCCTAGCTCCCGAGGACGAGCTACAGAGGCCGAGCTCCAGCGGCCGAGCTCCACAGGCCGAACTACAGAGGCCGAGCTCCACAGGCCGAGCTCCCGAGACCGAGCTTGAAAGGCCGAGCTCCACAGGCCGAGCTCCACAGGCCGAGCTACAGAGGCCGAGCTCCACAGGCCGAGCTCCAAGGGCCAAGCTCCCAAGGAAGAGCTCCGGAGGCCGAGCTTCAAAGGCCGAGCTCCACAGGCCGAGCTCCACAGGCCGAGCTTCCCAGGACGAGCTGCAGAGGCCGAGCTCCACAGGCCGAGCTCCACAGGCCGAGCTCCACAGGCCGAGCTACAGAGCCCGAGCTCCCGAGACCGAGCTTCAAAGGCTGAGCTCCACAGGCCAAGCTCCACACGCCGACCTCCAGAGGCCGAGCTCCACAGGCCGAGTTCCACAGGCCGAGCTCCACAGGCCTAGCTCCACAGGCCGAGTTCCCTAGGCCGAGTTCCCGAGGCCGATGTCCAGAGGTCGAGCTTCCGAGGCCAAGCTCCTGAGGTCGAGCCTCAAAGGCCCAACCCCACAGGCCGAGCTCCAAAGGTTGAGCTCCACAGGCCGAGCTCCCGAGGCCAAGCTCCACAGGCCGAGCTCAAAAGGGAGAGCCCCCGAGGCCAAGCTCTTGTGGCCGAGCTCCACAGGCCGAGCTCCCGAGGCCGAGCTCCAGAGGCCGAGCTACCGAAACCGAGCTCCAAAGGCCGAGCTCCATAGGCCGAGCTCCATAGGACGAGCTCCATAATCCGAGCTACTCAGGCCGAGCTCCCGAGGCCGAACTCCAGAGGCCGAGCTCTACAGGCCGAGCTCCTGAGGCCAAGCTCCATGTGCCGAGCTCCCGATCCCGATCTCCCGAGGCCGAGATCCTGAGGCCAATCTACAGAGGCTGAGCTCCACAGGCCGAGCAACAGAGTCTAAGCTCCCGAGGCCGAGCTCCCGAGGCCGAGCTCCCGAGTTCGAGCTCACGAGGCCGAGCTCCCGAGGCCGAGCTCCACAGTCCGAGCTCCAGAGGCCGAGCTCCACAAGCCGAGCTCCGTAGATCGAGCTCCAGAGGGCGAGCTCCAGAGACCGAGCTCCACAGGCCGAGCTCCAAAGGCCGAGTTCCACAGATCAAGCTCTACAGGCCGAGCTCCACTGGACGAGCTCCACAGGCAGAGCTCCATAGGCCGAGCTCCATAGGACGAGCTCACGAGGCCGAGCTCCCGAGGCAGGGCTGCACAGGCCGAGCTCAACAGGCCGAGCTCAAGAGGCCGAGCTCCCGAGGCCGAGATCTACAGGCCGAGCTCCACAGGCCGAGCTCCACAGGCCGAGCTCCACAGGCCGAGCTCCATAGGCCGAGCTCTAGAGGCCGAGCTCCAAAGGCCGAGTTCCACAGGCCCAGCTCCACAGGCCTAGCTCATGAGGCCGAGCTCCCGAGGCAGGGCTGCACAGGCCGAGCTCAAGAGGCCGAGCTCAAGAGGCCGAGCTCCCGAGGCCGAGATCTACAGGCCGAGCTCCACATGCCGAGCTCCACAGGCCGAGCTCCACAGGCCGAGCTCCATAGGCCGAGCTCCACGAGCCGAGCTCCAAAGGCCGAGTTCCACAGGCCCAGCTCCAAAGGCCGAGCTCCAAAGGCCGAGCTCCACAGGTCGAGTTCCAGAGGCCGAGCTCCACAGGCCGAGCTCCACAGGCCAAGCTCCCGAGGCCGAGTTTCAGAGTATGAGCTCTCTAGGCCGAACTCCACAGGCTGAGCTCCATAGGCCGAGCGCCAAAGGCCGAGCTCTATAGGTCGAGCTCCAGAGTCCGAGCTCCCAAAGCCGAGCTCCAGAGGCCAAGCTCCACAGGCCGAGCTCCCGAGGCCAAGCTCCACAGGCCGAGCTCCCGAGCCCGAACTCCCGAGGCCGAGCTCCCGAGGCCGAGCTACAGAGGTCGAGCTCCAAAGGCCGAGCTACAGAGGCCGAGCTCCAGAGGCCGAGCTCCCGAGTCCGAGCTCCCGAGGCCGAGCTCTACAGGCCGAGCTCCTGAGGCCGAGCTCCAGAGGCCGAGCTCCCGAGGCCGGGCTCCACAGTCCGAGCTCCACAGTCCGAGCTCCACAAGCCGAGCTGCACAGGCCGAGCTCCACAGGCCGAGCTCCACAGGCGGGGCTCCAGATGTCGAGGTTCAGAGGCCGAGCTCCAGAGGCCGAGCTCCAGAGGCCGAGTTCCACAGGCCAAGCTCTACAGGCCGAGCTCACGAGGCCAAGCTGCCGAGGGCGAGTTTCATAGGCCGAGCTTCAAATCCCGAGCTCCAGAGGCCGATTTCCCCAGGCCGAGCTCTACAGGCCGAGCTCCCGAGGCCGATGCTACAGAGACCGAGCTCCCGAGGACGAGTTCCACAGGCCTTGGGAGCTCGGCCTTTGGAGCTCTGCCTGTGGAGCTCGTCCTGTGGAGCTCGGCCTGTAGAGCTCGGCCTGTGGAACTCTGCCTGTGGAGTTCGGCCTGTGGAGCTCGGTCTCTGGAGCTCGGCCTCTAGAGCTCGATCTATGGAGCTCGGCCTGTGGAGCTCGGCCTCTGGAGCTCGGACTGTGGAGCTCGGCCTCGAGAGCTCGGCCTCGTGATTTCGACCTCGTGAGTTCGACCTCGGGAGCTCGGTTTCGGGAGCTCGGCCTCGGGAGCTCGGCCTCGGGAGCTCTGCCTCGGGAGCTCGGCCTCGGGAGCTTGGACTCTGTAGCTCGGCCTGTGGAGCTCGGCCTCTGTAGCTTGGCCTCAGGAGCTCGGCCTCGGGAGATCGGGATCGGGAGCTCGGCACGTGGAGCTTGGCCTCGGGAGCTCGGCCTGTGGAGCTCGGCCTCTGGAGTTCGGCCTCGGGAGCTCGGCCTGAGGAGCTCGGCCTATGGAGCTCGGCCTATGGAGCTCGGCCTATGGAGCTCGGCCTTTGGAGCTCGGTTTCGGGAGCTCGGCCTCGGGAGCTCGGCCTCTGGAGCTCGTTTTCGGTAGCTCGGCCTCTCGATCTCGGCCTGTGGAGCTCGGCCTGTGGAGCTCGGCCTCAGGAGCTCGGCCTCGGGGGTTCGCCCTTTTGAGCTCGGCCTGTGGAGCTCGGCCTGTGAAGCTCGGCCTCGGGAGCTCGGCCTGTGGAGCTCGGCCTCGGGAGCTCGGCCTCGGGAGCTCGGCCTCGGGAGCTCGGCCTGTGGAGCTCTTCCTGTGGAGCTCGGCCTAGGGAGCTCGGCCTCTGGAGCTCATCCTCGGGAGCTCGGCATGTGGAGCTCGGCCTCGGGAGACTGGCCTCTGGAGCTCTGCTTGTGAAGTTCGGCCTGTAGAGCTCGGCCTGTGGAGCTCGGCTTGTGGAGCTCGGCCTCTGGAGCTCGGCCTCGGGAGCTCGGACAGTGGATCTTGGCCTCGGGAGGTCGGCCTGTGGAGCTCGTTTTGTGAAACTCGTCCTGTGGAGCTCGGCTTCTGTAGCTCGGCCTCTGGAACTCGGCCTCGGGAGCTCGGCCTTGGTAGCTCGGCCTCAGGAGCTCGGCCTCGGGAGCTCTACCTCAGGAGCTCGGCCTCTGGAGCTCGGCCTAGGGACTCGGCCTGTGGAGCTCGGCCTCTGGAGCTCGGCCTCTGCAGCTCGGCCTCTGGAGCTCGGCCTCTGGAGCTCCGCCTTTGGTGCTCGGGCTAAGGAGCTCGGCCAGTGGAGCTCAACCTCTGGACCTTGCAGTGGCTGAGCACTAGAAGTTGGTACTGAGTGTTAAAAGGTTAGATTTGTAATCTTACTCGGAATTCAAATTGATCACTTTACTTCAGGAAGAACATTTTTACGTTGAATAGAATCGTTTGATGGGAGCAGGAAGATAACAGAATGAAGATGTAATTGATATACATTTAATTCTCTAAGGGAAAGTTTTCTTTTATATAAAGTCTTTAGTTAAAGACAAAAATAATCGTAATATGAAAATCGTCGAAGAACAGGTAAATCTCGTCTATATCACATTGTCAGATTGGAAGAAATACAACGGCGAGTCACAAAACTGATTCCAAATATCAAAAATAAATCATACGAAAATCGATTAAAGCATATGAATCTGTTTTCCCTAAAAGAGCGTAGACTCAGAGGTGACTTGATAAAGGTCTTTAAGATTCTGGAAGGAATTGAAAACGTCAAAAGTGACAAAATTTTCACACTGAATGAGAATCCGATAAGAAACAAGGGTCTCAAGCTGTCAGGAAATAGATTTAATTTGGAAGTAGGTAGAAACAACTTTGCCAACCGTGTGGTTAATGAATGGAATAAACTTCCTGCAGAGGCAGTGCAATGTAGTTCAGTTCGAAGCTTTAAGAATCGTTTAGATAAACACCTAAGCAAGATGCTGTAATCACTTACATCTATTTTATATTATCTTTTTATTTGTTATTATTTGTTTGTTTATTATTATTTGCTTGCTTTTCATTTATCAGTTATCTGTTAATTTATTATTATTTACTATTTACCTGTTTCTTTACTATTTAACTACACCTGTGTATTTATTTACTTTATCTATTATTTTTCATATTATTAACATTTTTATTTATTTTTTTATTTATTTATTATTATAATAATTTTTTCCGCACCCGACCTAGTTATGGACCAAAAGGTCTCCTGTCGGCATGGTTCTCCGTTGTAATCTCATGTCTTTAGGAACACCATTCATTTAAGCTTCCAGTACGCTTTCTTTGGTCTTCCTCCTTCTACCCTCGCCTCTTCTTCCTCCTCCTCTTCTCTTCTTTTCCTCGTCCTCCTCTCTTCTCTCCATTCCCATGTATCTTTTCCAACCCCTTCTTTTGTAGTTTTGCCTCCTCCATCATTATCTTCTTCCATTTTGTTAAAAAAAAAAAATCTATTACATATGTGATATCTATTACAGCGCACATCTTAGAAAGGGTCATTTTATTGTATTATATATCATTGTCTGGGTGTTTTTTTAAATATCCATTTGTTTAAAATGAAAAAATGGACAATAAAAACACACACACACACACACACACACACACACACACACACACACACACACACACACACACACACACACACACACACACACACACACAGACACACACACACACACACATAGACACACACACACACACACACACACACACACACACACACACACACACACACACACACACACACACACACACACACACACACACACACACACTCACACACACACACACACACACACACACACACACACACACACACACACACACACACACACACACACACACACACACACACACACACACACACACACACACACACACACACACACACACACACACATATATATCATATATATGTATATATATTATATATATGTATATATAGATATATATATATATTATATAATACATATTATATATACATATATATATATATATATAAATATATATATATGTGTATATATATATATATATATACATCTATAAATATATCTATATATCTATAAATATATATATATATATATATATATATACATCTATAAATATCTATATATATATATATATATGTATATATATATATATAAATATGTATATATATATATATACATCTATATATATATGTATATATATGAATATATATATATGTATATATATACATATCCATATATGTATATATGTATATATATATATATATGTATATATATACATATATATATGTTTTGATGATGTAAATATATATTGTCCATACTCTTATTTGTTTGTCATATCAGAATCTGAGCTTTTGTGTCTGATAGAAGATTCTCCAGGTTTTTGAATCGTGGAGGACGTAGAATTTGTGAGGATCAGCATGTTGAACGCAAGCACGAATTTAAATTGGCGAAACAAAGAGAACTGGAGGGAAAGTTGCCCAAGAGTCTTTCGAGAAGCCGACAGAAAAAATTGGAGAGAAGTAAGAGGACGTACCAGCGAGAACGCTGACGACCTCAGGAAAATGCCTTATCGTTCTCTCAAAGGCCACAAAAATTTTCCATTTCTTCCTCATATTCAAGAGAACTGGAGGGAAACGAGTCCAAGAGGCTTTCGGGACGTCGAAAAGAAAAATTGGAGAGAAAAAGGACAACGTACCAGCGAGAACGCTGACGAGGTCGGACAAATAGCCTATCGTTCTCTCAGAGTCCCCATCCTTTTTCCAGTTCCTCCTGAGACCGTGCCCTTTAAACCTCCTGAAAAGTGGCTCACACCTTCTGAACCAAGTGGGAAAGAAGCTGTACCAGCTTGAAACTGGAATAAACTTGTGCTTCTCACTATTCTTTTTATACATTTGCTAGTATTTGTGGGCAACTGTTATTTTCCCTTGGTGGAGAGATTTTTTGCTCCTTTTTGACACTCCTTAAGAAAAAATGGGTGAGTTCCAAAAGGAAAGAATCTTCATGCTTCTGCAGCCATGGTCGAAGTGGACTTTGAAGTTTCGGAAACCTTGAAAAATAGGAGACTAGAAAGTCTCTTTTAATTTGGCTTCAAGTAGGAAAAAGTATCGGCAAGGAAAGAATCTTCAGGCTTCTGCAGACATGGTCGAAGTGGACTTTGAAGTTCCTAAAAGTTGAAAAATCAGAGACTAGAAAGTCTCTTTTCATTTGGCTGCGAGGAGGAAGAGGTATCGGCTCTATGTGGTCCTGAAATCGCTTTACGTCATATATGTCAGGGTTTTTGGAAGCAGCATGGGACCCTCATTTTGTTGTAAAAAAAAAAAAAAAAAAAAAAAAAAAAAAAAAAAAAAAAAAAAAAAAAAAAAAAAAAAAAAAAAAAAAAAAAAAAAAAAAAAAAAAAAATCCTTTCGTAAAAAACAACCGGTACGGCCGGTCAACCTTTTCTCATGTCTTAGGTCCCGAGTGTGACCAAGGACAGTATAAGATCATATTTCTTTCATTCTTTTTCAAGAAAGCTTAACAGGTCAAAAAGCGGGACTCGAGTAAAAAGACTTGTTATATCAAAGCTAACCAATTTGAAGTCAAAAGAGATGTTGTGTCCAAGTGGTTTGTCTTTCAAATCAACATTATCCTTAATATGTGATTTTGAAAAGATCCTATATTTCTCTCAGTTCCCAAAATTTTTCCAGTTCCTCCTCCGACTATACCCTTTAAACCTGCGAAGGAGTGGCTCACACCTTATCAACTAAGTGGGAAGGAAGCTGCACCCGCTTGAAACTGGAAAGAAACTTGTGTTGTCCAGTTTTTTTTTTATACATTTTCTAGTATTAGTGGGGAACTGTAATTTTGCCTTGGTGAAGAAATTTTTTGCTACTTTTTGACCTCGATGCCTCCTCTTTAAGAAAAAATGGGTGAGTACGAGAAGGAAAGAATCTTCAGGCTTATGCAGATAAGGTCGAAGTGGACTTTTCAAGTTCCAGAAAATTGAACAATCAGACACTAGAAAGTCTCTTTAAATTCAGCTGCGAGGAGGAAAAGGTATTGGCTCTCTGTGGTCCTAAAATCGCTTTACATCATATATGTCAGGGTTTCTGGGAGCACCAAGGAACCCTCAACTTTTCCTTATGTGTTAGGTCCCTTCTGAGTGTGCGCCTTTTGCTAAAAAAAAAGAAAGAAAAAAAAAGAAAAAAAAAAGTAGAAGATGAGCAAATAGTTCAGGAGATGAACATGATCGTATGAATTATATAAACAAATAAAAAATAGATATAGAATAACAGAAAATAAATTATTTTCATTTTTATTTGACTCTGGAATATTTTTTCCTTCCATAGACAACTGGATTTCCTAGTGGGTAATAAAAGATTGAATGGTGTGTTTTATAAAAATGAAATGTATATATATATATATATATATATATATATATATATATATATATATATATATATATATATATATATATGTTTTTTATTGTCAAACAATTTTAGCAATGTGATGCGATAAAAAGTTAAGAATATTTCAATTCATTATTAATTTACCACAAGCTCCTTACATATAATCCTTTACTATGGTAACGAACTTTATGCCCTTTGTATATTTGGGAGACAACACAGCCAACATAGTAGGTCTCTATTCTGAAGGAAGTTTCATTCGATCGAGAACCCCTTTATGTTGGAGTACGCTCAGTCCTCAGTCAGCAAAAAGAAGACCATGTTGAAGGAACTCCTTTTAACTCCGACGAGAGTTTTTGTTTCGTCTTAGACCAATTCGTACTACTTGACCCCTGAAAACTGTTTTTAGATAGCTAAGTTGCATAACTTCATAAAAGTTTGGCCAAATCTATGTGAGTGATTGTTTGTGGGGCATGAGAAATTATTTATGATCGTTCTGAATAATTTATAAAGAAGTATTCATATTTTTATTAAAAACCGTAACTTAGCAACAGTAATTTTGTTTTTTGAAGTGACCACTTTGAAAAATCGACTGCATCTTCCGTGGCACATGGTTGAAGTGAGTATGAGCTTCAATTTAACCATTATTTTCGATCGATATAATTGTATAAATGATTTTATTCATTATACCGTAAGGACCCTGTGTAACCATGTTCACATTAGTGTAAAGACTTCATTGACTCCACAAAATTGTTCTGGTAATAACAGAAATAACAAACAATACTCTGGACTTTACATTAACAATTCCTATTTTATGTACGTATGCATGTGACCATAGAATACAGTGATATACGGTTGTGGAAGAATATTTTGTATTGTATTTTCTTCTTGGAGATATAGGTTATTAG
>NC_134793.1:4763242-4775742 GCF_046742065.1 Oratosquilla oratoria
CTCTGCAGGAAGTTTATTCCATTCATTAACCACACGGTTGGCAAAGTTGTTTCTACCTACTTCCAAATTAAATCTGTTTCCTGACAGTTTGAGACCCTTGTTTCTTATCGGATTCTCATTCAGTGTGAAAACTTTGTCACTTTTGATGTTTTCAATTCCTTTCAGAATCTTAAAGACCTTTATCAAGTCACCTCTGAGTCTACGCTCTTTTAGGGAAAACAGATTCATATGCTTTAATCGATTTTCGTATGATTTATTTTTTATATTTGGAATCAGTTCTGTGGCTCGCCGTTGTATTTCTTCCAATCTGACAATGTGATATAGACGAGATTAACCTGTTCTTCGACGATTTTCATATTACGATTATTTTTGTCTTTAACTAAAGACTTTATTTAAAAGAAAACTTTCCCTTAGAGAATAAAATGTATTTCTATTCAACGTAGAAATGTCCTTCCTGAAGTAAAGTGGTCAATTTGAATTCCGAGTAATTTTACAAAAAAAAAAAAAAAAGTACAAATCTAACCTTTTAACACTCAGTACCAACTTCTAGTGCTCAGCCACTGCCGATCTCGAGAGGTTGAGCTCCACTGGCCGAGCTCCACAGGCCGAGCTCGAGAGGCCGAGCTCCAGAGGCCGAGCTCCAGAGGCCGAGCTCCACAGGCCGAGTCCCAAGGCCGAGCTCCAAAGGCCGAGCTTCCAAGGCCGAGCTCCCGAGGCCGAGCTCCTGAGGCCGAACTACCAAGGCCGAGCTCCCGAGGCCGAGCTCCAGAGGCCGAGCTACAGAGGCCGAGCTCAAGAGGCCGACCTCCCGAGACCGAGCTCCACAGACCGAGCTCCAGAGGCCGAGCTCCAGAGGCCAATCTCCCGAGGCCAATCTCCCGAGGATGAGCTCCAGAGGCCGAGCTCCCAAGGCCGTGCTCCCGAGGCCTAGCTCCACAGGCCGAGCTACAGAGGCCGAGCTCCAGAGGAAGAGCTCCAGAGGCCGAGCTCCAGAGGCCGAGCTACCGAAATCGAGCTCCAAAGGCCGATCTCCACAGCCCGAGCTCCACAGGTAGAGCTCCACAGGCCGAGCTCCACAGGCCGAGATCCCGAGCCCAATCTCCCGAGACCGAGCTCCCGAGGCCGAGCTACAGAGGCCGAGCTCTAGAGGCTGATCTCCCGAGGCCGAGCTCCCGAGAACGAGCTCCCAAGGCAAACCTCCCGAGCTACAGAGGCCGAGCTACACAGGCCGAGCTCCACAGGCTGAGCTCCCGAGGCCGAGCTCCCGAGGCCGAGCTCCAGAGGCCAGGCCACCGAGGCCGAGCTCCCGAGGCCGAGCTCACGAGGCCGAGATCCCGAGGCCGGGGTCCACAGGCCGAGCTCCACAGGCCGAACTCCCGAGGCCGAGCTCCACAGGCCGAGCTCCACAGGCCGAGCTCCACAGGCCGAGCTCCACAGGACGAGCTCCATAGGCCGAGATCCACAGGCCGAGCTCTACAGGCCGAGCTCCACAGGCCGAGTTCCATAAGCCGAGCTCCACAGACCGAGCTCCACAGGCCGAGCTCCTCAGGACGAGCTCCACAGGCCGAGCTCCACAGGCCGAGCTCCCGAGCCCGATCTCCCGAGGCCGATCTCCCGAGGCCGATCTCCCGAGGCCGATCTCCCGCGGCCGAGCTACACAGACTGAGCTCCTGAAGTCGAGCTCCCGAGGCCGAGCTCCCGAGGCCGAGCTCCAGAGGACAAGCTAACGAGGCCGAGATCCTGAGGCCGGGCTCCACAGGCCGACCTCCACAGGCAGAGCTCCAGAGGCTGAGCTCCATAGGCCGAGCTCCATAGGCCGAGGTCCACAGGCCGAGCTCCAAAGGCCGAGCTCAAGGGGCCGATCTAAAGGGCCGAGTTCCACAGGCCGAGCTCCACAGGCTGAGCTCCACATTCCGAGCTCCTCAGGCCGAGCTCCCGAGGCCGAGCTCCACAGCTCGAGCTCTCGAGCCCGATCTCCCGAGGCCGAGCTCTAGAGGCCGATCTAAAGGGCCGAGCTCCACAGATTGAGCTTCCAAACCCGAGCTCCCGAGGCCGAGCTGCAGAGGTAAAGCCTCCGAGGCCGAGTTCCCGAGGCCGAGTTCCCGAGGCCGAGTTCCCGAGGCCGAGATCACGAGACCGAGATCCCGAGGCCGGGCTCCACAGGCCGAGCATCAGAGGCCGAGCTAAAAAGGTCGATCTCCACATGCTGAGCTCCATAGGCCAAGCTCCACAGGCCGACCTCCAAAGGCCGAGCTCCACAGGCGGAGCTCCAGAGGCCGGGCTCCAGATGTCGAGCTACAGAGGCCGAGCTCCACAGGCCGAGCTCTAGAGGCCGAGTTCCATACGCCGAGCTCCACAGGCCGAGCTCCCGGGGCCAAGCTTCCGAGGCCGAGCTCCCGAGGCCCAGCTCCCGAGGCCCAGTTCCCGAGGCTGAGCTCCCGAGGTCGAGCTTACGAGGCCGAGATCCCGAGGCCGGGCTCCATAGGCCGAGCTCCACAGGCCTAGCTCCATTAGCCGAGCTCCATTGGCCGAGATCCACAGGCCGAGCTCACGAGGAAAAGCTACCCGAGGCCGGAGCTCCACAGGACGAGCTCCAGAAGCCGAGCTCCAGAGGCCGAGCTCCCGATGCTGAGCTCCAGAGGGCGAGCTCCAGAGGGCGAGCTCCAGAGACCGAGCTTCACAGGCCGAGCTCCACAGTCCGAGCTCCATAGGCCGTGTTCCATAGGCTAAGCTTCACAAGCCGAGCTCCACAGGCCGGGCTCCAGATGTCGAGCTACAAAGGACGAGCTCCATAGGCCGAGTTCCACAGGCCGAGCTCCACAGACGAGCTCCACAAGCCGAGCTACAGAGGACGAGCTTCACAGGCCGTGCTCTCCAGGCCGAGCTCTCGAGGCTGAGCTCACGAGGCCCTAATTCCCGAGGCCGGGCTCCACAGGCCGAGCTCCAGAGGCCGAGCTAAAAAGGCCGAGCTCCCGAGCCCGATATCCCGAGGCCGATCTCCCGAGGCCGAGCTCCACAGGCCGAGCTCCCGAAAAAAAAAACTCGGGAGCTCGGTCTGTGGAAATTGGCCTCTGGAGCTCGGCTTCTGGAGCTTGGCATCTGGAGCTCGGCCTCTGCAGCTCGGCCTGTGGAGCTGGGCCTGTGGAGCTCGGCCGTTGTAGCTCGGCCTGTGGACCTCGGCCTATGTAGCTCGAGCTATGGAGCTCGGCCTGTGGTGCTCGACCTCTGTAGCTCGGCCTGTGGAGTTCGCCTGTAGAGCTCGGCCTGTGGAGCTCGGCCTGTGGAGCTCGGCCTGTGGAGTTCGACCTGTGGAGCTCGGCTTCTGGAGCTCGTCCTCGGGATCTCGGCCTGTGGAGCTCGGTCTCGGGAGGTCGGCCTCGGGAGCTCAGCCTCTGTAGCTCGGCCTGTGGAGCTCGGCCTGTGGAGCTCGGCCTGTGGAGCTCGGCCTTTGAAGGTCGCCCTAGGGACCTCAGCCTGTGGAGCTCGGCTTTTAAAGCTCGGCCTCTGTCGGCCTGTGGAGCTCGGCCTCTGTTGCTCGGCCTCTGGAGCTCGGCCTCTGGAGCTCGGTCTCTGTAGCTCGTCCTCGGGATCTCGGCCTGTGGAGCTCGGCCTGTGGAGCTCGGCCTAGGGAGCTCGGCCTAGGGAGCTCATCCTCGGGAGCTCGGCCTGTGGAGCTCGGCCTCTGGAGCTCGGCCTCGGGAGCTCGGCCTCGGGAGCTCGTCCTCGGGAGCTCGGCCTCGGGAGCTCGACCTCGGGATATTGGCCTCGGGAGCCCGGCCTCTGGACTTCGGCCTGGGGAACTCGCCCTCTGGAACTCGGCCTGTGGAGCTAGGCCTTTGGAGTTCGCCCTGTGGAGCTCGGCCTGTGGAGCTCGGCCTTTGAAGCTCGGCCTCGGGAGCTCGGCCTATTGTGTTCGGCCTGTAGAGCTCGGGCTGTGGATCGCGGCCCTTGTAGCTCGGCCTCGGCATCTCGGCCTGTGGAGCTCGGCCTCGGGAGCTCGGACTCGGGAGCTCGGCCTCGGGAGCTCGGCCTCGGGAGCTCGGCCTGTGGAGCTCGGCCTGTTGAGCTCGGCCTCTGTAGCTCGTCCTCGGGAGCTCGGCCTGTGGAGCTCGACCTGTGGAGCTGTGCCTTTGAAGGTCGGCCTTAGGAGCTCGGCCTTGGGAGCTCGGCCTGTGGAGCTCGGCCTCTGTAGCTTGTCCTCGGGAGCTCGGCCTCTGTAGCTTGTCCTCGGGAGCTCGGCCTGTGGAGCTCGGCCTGTGGAACTCGGCCTTTGAAGCCCGGACTCGGGAGCTCGGCCTCTGGAGCTCGGCCTCTGTAGCTCGGCCTTGGGAGCTCGGCCTGTCGAGCTCGGCCTCTGTAGCTCGTCATCGGGAGCTCGGCCTGTGGAGCTCGGCCTGTGGAGCTCGGCCTAGGGAACTCGGCCTCTGGATTTCATCCTCGGGAGCTCGGCCTGTGGAGCTCGGCCTCGGTAGCTCGGCCTGTGGAGCTCAGCCTTGGGAGCTCGGCCTCGGGAGCTCGGCCTGTGGAGCTCGGCCTTGGTAGCTCGGCCTTTGGAGCTCGGCCTCGGGATCTCGGCCTCGGGATCTCGGCCTCGGAAGCTCGGCCTCGGGAGCTCGGCCTCTGGAGCTCGGCCTCTCGAGCTCGGCCTCTGGAGCTCGGCCTCTGGAGCTCGGCCTCTGGAGCTCGGCCTCTCGAGCTCGGCCTGTGGAGCTCGGCCAGTGGAGCTCAACCTCTCGAGATCGGCAGTGGCTGAACACTAGAAGTTGGTACTGAGTGTTAAGAGGTTAGATTTGTACTTTTTTTTTTTTTTTTTGTAAAATTACTCGGAATTCAAATTGATCACTTTACTTCAGGAAGGACATTTCTACGTTGAATGGAATCGTTTGATGGGAGCAGGAAAATAACAGAATGAAGATGTAATTGAAATACATTTAATTCTCTAAGGGAAAGTTTTCTTTTAAATAAAGTCTTTAGTTAAAGACAAAAATAATCGTAATATGAAAATCGTCGAAGAACAGGTTAATCTCGTCTATATCACATTGTCAGATTGGAAGAAATACAACGGCGAGCCACACAACTGATTCCAGATATCAAAAATAAATCATTCGAAAATCGATTAAAGCATATGAATCTGTTTTCCCTAAAAGAGCGTAGACTCAGAGGTGACTTGATAAAGGTCTTTAAGATTCTGAAGGGAGTTGAAAACATCAAAAGTGACAAAATTTCACACTGAATGAGAATCCGATAAAAAAAAATAAGGGTCTCAAACTGTCAGGAAACAGATTTAATTTGGAAGTAGGTAGAAACAACTTCGCCAACCGTGTGGTTAATGAATGGAATAAACTTTCTGCAGAGGCAGTGCAATGTAGTTCAGTTCGAAGCTTTAAGAATCGTTTAGATAAACACCTAAACAAGATGCTGTAATGAAAACATCTATTTGATATTATTTGTTTATTTGTTTGTTATTATTTGTTTGTTTATTATTATTTGCTTGATTTTCATTTATCAGTTATCTGTCAATTTATTATTATTTACTATTTACCTGTTTGTTTACTATTTAACTACACCTGTGTATTTATTTACTTTATTTATTATTCTTTATATTATTACAATTTTTATCTATTTTTCTTTTATTTATTTATTATAATAACTTTTTCCGCACCCGACCTACTTATGGACCAAAAGGTTTCGTGTTGGCATAGTCCTCCTTTGTAATCTCATGTCTTTAGGAACACCATTCAATTAAGCTTCCAATACTTTTTCTTTGGTCTTCCTCCTTCTACTCTCGCCTACTCTTCCTCCTCTTCTCCTCTCTTCCTCGTCCTCCTCTCTTCTCTCTATTCCCATGTATCTTCTCCAACCCCATCTTTTGTAGTTTTGCCTCCATCATTATCTATTTCTATTTTGTAATATATATATATATATATATATATATATATATATATATATATATATATATATATATATATATATATATATTACATATGTGATATCTATTACAGCGCACATCTTAGAATGGGTCATTTTGTTGTATTATATATCATAGTCTAGGTATTTTTAAAAAATACCCATTTGTTTCAAATGAAAAAAATTGACATAAATACTCGCACATGATATATATATATATATATATATATATATATATATATATATATATATGTATATGTAAATATATATATGTATATATAACTATATATATATATATATATATATATATATACATATATATATATATATATATATATATATTCCTCTTCTTTTCATTCGTTTGGTTTTCTTCGTCCATTCCACCTACCTTCCCGTACCACATCTTTAGGTTCTTGTCTGCTTTCTAAATTCACGTTTAAGTTTTTTTTTTCCTTTACATTTTCTTTCCCACTTTTTTTTTTTTTTACATTTTCTCCCCCTCCTCCTCCTCCTCCTCCTCCTCTTCCTCCTTCTCTTCCTCCTCTTTTTCCTTGTCCTCCCTCTCCTCCTTCTCCTCTTCCTATTCCCTCTCCTCTTCCTTCTCTTCCTCCTCCTCCTCCTCCTTCTCCTATTCCTTCTCCTTTCCCTCCTCTATCTCCTCCTCCTCTTCATCCTTCTCCTCATCCTCTTCTTCCTTCTCCTCCTTCTCCTCCTCTACCTCCTCTTCCTCCTCCTTCTCCATCTCCTCCTTTTCCTCCCTCTTCTTCGCTCCTCCTCCTTCTTTTCCTTCTCGTTTTCCTCCTCCTCTTCTTCCTCCTTCTCCTTCTCATTCTCTTCCTTCTCCACCTCCTCTTCCTTCTTCTTCTTCTCCTCCTTCTCCTCCTTCACTTCCATACAACCAACCGTTGCAGATGTATAACTTATTGTTGCCTATTGTATTTCTACTTACAATAGTACGCTGACAAGGAAGATAATGCTTCGTAAGTAGAATTGTATTAATACAATAACAACAACTAAAGATGTATTTGCATGTTTCTGATACGGTCTGTGTCTAGGAGACGAAAAGAAGAGAGAGAGAGAGAGAGAGAGAGAGAGAGAGAGAGAGAGAGAGAGAGAGAGAGAGAGAGAGAGAGAGAGAGAGAGAGAGAGAGAGATACTGAGATATATAGGTAAATAGATACATAGGCAGATATCTATCTAAATATATATATATATATATATATATATATATATATATATATATCTATATATATTTTTATATGTATATATATTTATATATATATCTATTTATAAATATGGGGGGGTAGTGAATGGATAGGGGGTCCCTCACCCTTTTCCTTTGTGAACTCCCCTATCACTATCCTTCATATTTGCTACCCTACTCTCCTTTTTCACCATCTTTCTCTAATACTTGTTAAGGAAGGTTCTGGTATCTTGGTGCCTCCCAAGCTACATGTCTGAACCCAGTCAAGTGGGGATGGATACCGCGAGGTCACTACTCCCTGCGAGGGCCGAAAGCTCACCGACTGGGGATTGCATGTTTGCGAGGCAGGTACTAGACCACCGACTTCCTTTCTCCCTAGCCAGTACACATGCAGAGTGACTACGCCGGACCCATCCTAAATGGGACAAAACAAAAGAGGACAAACTTCCGGCTTGACAAAGTCTCTAACTCGCCTCCGAGACCCTGCATGTGTAAATAGTCGTTTCTGGAACTTCCCGACTCTGCAGAGACTTTTCTTTTATTGCTTGAGGCATCAGGCAACTGCAGTATCTTCTTCTATGTACTGATCATTCCTTCTCAATATATGGTGTGGCTTATAAATATATACGATCATGGCGGCTGTTGACGCTACACATTCTAAACCCCCACCACTACCTGATCCTCCTCCTAAACCCCCCGATCACTCTCCTAACATTGCCACCCCAGGAGTAGGAGCTCATAAAAAACCTGAAGATAACCTGCCATGTACTGTACCAAATGGAGACGAGAGAATTCTTTATATTAATTCTCTCCCCTCAGACTTGAATTGTTCCAAATTTTTGGAGATGTTTGGAAAGTTCGGAGAAATGAAAGTTATAAAGTATTGTGAAACTAGAAATTTTGAATCTTGGAGAATATGGATAGAATTTGCTTCTCATGAGGATGCCGTTAATGCTTTTAAGCATACATCTTCGGAGAGCTTAAAATGCAATTTAATTCAAAAAGTTCCCCACAATATTAAAGTGGACTTATTCTATCCAGATAAAGTTAATGAGGAAACAACAGAGAGAAGTGCTGAGAGGACACCTCTACCTGCCAGGTGGCTAATTGTTTCAACAAATTCAGAATTTCGTAATATCTTCCATTTCAAAAAACATTTGAGATCAATGGTAGGAACAATTAACAACTCTGATATTACCAGGTTCGGAAATAACAGATTTTTGGTTTCTACAAGGTCTTATAGACAAGGGCACATGATTTCTAAACTTAAAAACACAGTTATAATAAAAGAGGTCAAACCACACTATAATTTTAGCTATGCCAAGGGAGTAGATTTCAGTCAAGATTTATATGACCTGTCTGATGAGGAACTACTTGAAATGTGTGATGATAAAATTTGGAAATTTTTCAAGGTACCATAGTAAAAAATTATTATTTTTATATTTAAAAATGATCATTTAAAAAGGAAAAAGCAGCTATAGAGAAAGCTCAAGCAGAACATCTAAGCATTGGCCAGGCAAAAAGACTTGTTCAGTAGACCTCAATACGGTGATGTTCTAAAAAAATGGAAATTCAATTAAGAATCAACCTATAAAATCCAATCCCAATCCAAAACTTCAGCCTTTCCCCTCTGAGGTTGAAGTGCATTCAACTTCTCAGACTTCATCTCGGAAAGCTTCTCCAGGGGACTCCAAAGGCCTCTCAGAAGGACTTTCAGGCAGCTGTACTGCCTGGTTTGGGTAATTCCCAGAATGACACCTTGATCAAACCCCTCTCCAGGGGACTTCTCAGGCCTCACTAAAGACCTCCCAGGCAGCTTTGCCGCCTGATCTGGGTATTTCCCAGAATAACCCCTTGACCAAAACCCCTCTCCAGGGAACTTCTCAGGCCTCACGAAAGACCTTTCAGACAGCTTTACCACCTGATCTGGATAACTCCCACAATGACACCTTGATCAAAGCAACTCGTACAGCTCAGGTGCAAGATGTGGATATGGAGCCTCAAAGACAAAAGAGACCCCGTACTCCCTCACCATCAACTAAATCTTCACATCATGGTAGGACACCAAAGAAAGGAAATAGCAGAACTCTCGAGAACCTGTCATATTCCCTTACAAAACATAAACAGAATCTTTCCAAAACAAACCATTCCATACCTGGAAAACCAAATAAAAAACCATCCAATAACAAATAATGGCCCTATGTCAATGGAACATGCGAGGTTTCCATTCAAATAGAGAACAGATCTGGGTTCTTTTTAAAGAACATCGAATTTGAACATGCCTGATCTTTATCTTCACCAACAGCACCTGGAGAAGATGATATCACATATGCAATGATTTCCCATCTACCTCGGGAGTCTAAAAAATTCTTTATTTATGTTTTTAATTAATTTTGGTGTTCAGGAACCTCTTATAAGTTGTGGAAAAACTCTGTTATAGTTCCATTTTTGAAACCTGGAAAAGACCCTAGTGTTCCCAAAAGTTACAGGCCTATAGCTCTCACCAACTGTATTTTTAAGTTCTATGAACGAATGGTGAATATTTGTTTGGTGTGGCTCCTAGAATCAAAGAATTTATTATCAGAGAGGCAATATGGCTTCCGCAAAAACAGAAGTACTTTAAATCCCCTATCATATCTCACACGTGAGATACAAAATGCTTTTGCAATCCAAAATCAGACCATTGCAGTGTTCTTCGATTTGGAAAAAGCTTTTGACACTACCTGGAGAGCCGGTATTTTAAAACAGCTAGCAGATTGGAATATCGGTGGCAATATGTTTAACTTTGCCAAAGATTTTTGATCAAATCTATATTTAAAAGTGCAAATAGGCTCTACCCTATCATCAGAATATCTACAGAAAGAAGGTATTCCACAAGGAAGTGTCCTTAGCCCAACCTTCTTTAGTGTTGCCATTAAAGGATTACTTGAACAACTCCCTGTCGGAGTAATTGGCCAAGCATTCGCAGATGATATTGTTTTTATATGTAGTAAATCTACTGCAGTTGAAGCCTGTTTCAATATTCAGAATACAATTAATGCTGCTACTAAATGGGCAAATAATAAAGGATTTAAATTCTCTACCGAAAAAACTAAAGCTATACGCTTTTGTAGAACACAAAAAAGGGAAGTAATCCCAACATTATTTTCAGAAGACTCAATTTTAATATATGAAGACAAAGTTAAATATTTAGGAATTGTTTTTGACAAAAAATGAACTTTTGCTGACCATATAAATGAGACAGCAGTTAATGTCAAACAACGATGTAACATTCTTAAAGTTGTTAGTGGCATGAATTTTGGAGCTGACCGTACTACACTATTAAGATTATATCAAGCCATATGCCTAAGTAAGATTGATTATGGCTCTCAGGTTTATGCCTCAGCATGTAAGACACTATTGAAAAAACTGGATGTAGTACACAACATGGCGCTACGCATTTGTACTGGGGCTTTTAAGACTTCTCCTGTTGAAAGTCTTTATGTGGACTCTGGTTTTCCCCCTCTTTCCATTCGAAGGGAAGAACAGGGTCTCAGATATATGTCAAGAGCACTAACTACACATTCTAATCCAAACTACAAGTATATAAAACAACCTATCGACAGAGCACCCACTAAACCTACTTTGCCTAAGCCCCTTGAAGTGAGATTAAACAATAGTACAAGAGAGGTAGGCCTTATTCCTCCTCTAGTTATGGAAATCACTTTTGCAAAACACCCTTCGTGGTGTAGGCCCCCTATAAACATTTGCCAAATGAAAGAGAGCAAAAAGATCAACTCAAGTGCTCAATTGAAAAGTAACTTCTTAGCCCGTATTTCTGAACACAAAAAACTCGATTACTGTATACACCGATGGGTCAAAAACGGCTACTGGAACTGGATGTGCTATCATCCTTGGAGAAATATAATTAAAAGGAGCCTTCCCAATCAATTTTCAATTTTTAATGCAGAAATTTATGCTATCTATAGCTGTCTAAAACTTATTTTTAACACAAGCAGAAATGAGGATTCATATATTATTTATTATGATTCCCAAAGTGCATTGACAGCGCTACAAGGAGTGATACCACCTAATCAACTTATCCAAGAGGTGCAGAATTGGCTGGTCCTCCTGCACTCTCGAAAACAAGTTGACATAAAGTTCTGCTGGGTTCCTTCACACGTGGGAATTCGTGGAAATGAGCAAGCTGATACAGCTGCCAAACAGGCAGCTTCCACCCTGGGTTTCCGCTCTATAAAGGTTCCCTGCGAAGACCTAATTTTTTTTATTAGATCATACTGTAGGATCTGGTGGCAGGACCAATGGTCCAACACGAACAGCAATTTTAAACTAAAGTCAATCAGACCTTCTGTCAGCCCCTGGACCTATACAGGGATGGACAGAAGGTCCAGCATAGTTTTAACACGCCTACGTATAGGGCACACATACCTAACCCACAAGTACCTCCTAACTAGTGGAATCGAGAGACAGGTCCCCCAGTGCTCCAATTGTAATATTAATATCACAGTGAGGCATATACTTACCGAATGTCCTCTCTATTCTGATCAAAGAAGAAAATTCAGTTTAGCCAATAAACCGCTAACAAGTATTTTAGGAATGGATACCCCTGTAGGAAAGGTTTGCAAATTCTTAAAAGATGAGTAGAGAAGTAAACCTTACTTGTTATGAATGTGAAAAGTAGCATCTACATATTTTAAATGTATAGAATAACTTTTATGATTTTATAACTAAAATAGATTGTATATTAGTAATTTAATGTATAGATAACTGGTTGACATATATGCGCTGAATGGCCTTTGGCTCCGGCGCGTGGCAAATAGCCACAAACTTCATAAATTCCTAAAATTCTCTCTCTCTCTTTCTCTCTTTATAATATTGAAAAAGTACAAGTGTTGGATGAACACGGGGAGGCCGTGGATGCGCATATAAGTACCCCCTTCCCCGCCCCTTACCCCCAGACCTGGGGGGGGGGGAAGGGCGGGGGAAGTGGGGTGGAAGGGGTTCCTTTTGTCTTGTTATCAACCATATAAGGAAGAGAATTATTGAAGAAAGGTCAAGCCGATGTCATGCTGAATTGGTTATTTATATTCTGGAAAAGCATTTCCTTAAGTCTTCAGTTTCCAGCATTTTCGTTTTCCTAATACCATTCGAAGTTAAATGACGGTGAAGGGCATTCCGATACGAGTCGGTCATAGAGGGAACTGAAGTAGGGGCTGGGAATGGATTCAATTACACAGTTCGGAGAAGTCATGTTTGTCGCCGGACAAGTGAGGAATGGAATGATACGTGACTCGAGTACGAAATGGAGAAGGAGGAGCCATCAGAGGCCGGATATAGACGTAGGAATGACAATGAGGGCCATGGAGGGCAGTGTCGCTACGAAGCTCGA
>NC_134793.1:4778242-4833779 GCF_046742065.1 Oratosquilla oratoria
ACCATCCTTGCACACTTTAAGACTCCCTCCTTGAACCATCCCCATTCCTCCTCCACACCCATCTCTGCTCTATCCTTAACTCCCTCCCACTCCTTCAGCTTCTTTTCGTACTCCTTCTCCTTTTCCTTTTCATTCAAGGAGTTCACTCTAAGAACCTCCCTACCTTTTGTCCCTTTCCTCCTTCTCCATCTATCCTCCACTCTCAACTTACCTTGTGGCAGGGTCAGAGGAGGGATTGAGGAAGCTGCCTGTCTCTCTTTCTCTCTCTCTCTCTCTCTCTCTCTCTCTATCTATCTATCTATCTATCTATCTATCTATCTATCTATCTATCTGTCTGTCTATCTATCTATCTATCTATCTCTCTCTCTTTCTCTATCTATCTGTCTATCTATCTATCTATCTATCTATCTATCTATCTATCTATCTATCTATCTATCTATCTATCTATCTATCTATCTATCTATCTATCTATCTATCTATCTATCTATCTATATATCTTTCTATCTATCTATCTATCGATCGATCTACCTATCTGTATCTATCTGTCTATATATCTCTCTGCCTATGTATCTGTTTACCTATCTATCTCTCTCTCTCTCTCTCTCTCTCTCTCTCTCTCTCTCTCTCTCTCTCTCTCTCTCTCTCTCTCTCTCTCTCTCTCTCTCTCTCTCTCTCTCTCTCTCTCTCTCTCTCTTCTTTCCGTCTCCTAGACACAGACCGTATCAGAAACATGCTTTAGTTGTTGTTATTGTATTAATACAATTCTACTTACGAATCATCATCTTCCTTGTTAGCATACTATTGTATGTAGAAATACAATAGGCAACAACAAGTTATACATCTGCAACGGTTGGTTGTATGGAAGTGAAGGAGGAGAAGGAGGAGAAGAAGAAGAAGGAAGAGGAGGTGGAGAAGAAAGAGAAGGAGGAGGAGGAAGAAGAGGAGGAGGAGGAGGATGCGAAGGAAAAGAAGGAGGAGGAGGCGAAGAAGAGGTAGGAAAAGGAGGAGGTGGAGAAGGAGGAGGAAGAGGAGGAAGAGGAGGAGAAGGAGGAGGAGAAGGAAGAGGAGGAGGAAGAGAAGGAAGATGACAGGGAATAGGAAGAGGAGAAGGAGGAGAAGGAGGACAAGGAAAAAGAGGAGGAAGAGAAGGAGGAGGAGGAGGAGGAAGAGGAGGAGGAGGAGGAGGAGGGGGAGGAAGAATGAGAAAGAAAATGTAAGAAAAAAAAATTAAACGTGAATTTAGAAGGCGGACAAGAACCTAAACACGTGGTACGGGAAAGTAGGTGAAATGGAAGAAGAAAACCGAATGAATGAAAAGAAGAGGAATATATATATATATATATATATATATATATATATATATATATATATATATATATATATATATATATATATATATATATATATATATATATATATATATCATGTGCTAGTATTTTTTTCATTTTTTTTTCATTTTGAATAAATGAGTATCTTGAAAAATACCCAGACTATGATATATAATACAATAAAATGACCCATTCTAAAATATGCGCTGTAATATATATCACATATGTAATATATATATATATATATATATATATATATATATATATATATATATATATATATATATATATATATGTATATATATATATATATATATATTTATATATATATATTTATATATATATATACAAAATAGAAGAAGATAATGATGGAAGAGGCAAAACTACAAAAGAAGGGGTTGGAGAAGATGCATGGGAATGGAGAGAAGAGAGGAGGACGAGGAAGAGAAGAGAAGAGGAGGATTAAGAAGAGGCGAGGGTAGAAGGAGGAAGACCAAAGAAAGCGTACTGGAAGCTTAAATGAATGTTGTTCCTAAAGACATGAGATTACAACGGAGGACCAAGCCGACAGGAAACCTTTTGGTCCATAACTAGGTTGGGTGCAGAAAAAATTAATATAATAATAAATAAATAAAAGAAAAATAAATAACAATTGTAATAACATAAAAAATAATAAATAAAGTAAATAAATACATAGGTATAGTTAAATAATAAACAAACAGGTAAATAGTAAATGATAATAAATTAACAGATAACTGATAAATGAAAATCAAGCAAATAATAATAAAGAAACAAATAATAACAAACAAATAAACAAATAATATAAAATAGATGTCAATCATTACAGCATCTTGTTTAGGTGTTAACTAAACGATTCTTAAAGCTTCGAACTGAACTACATTGCACTGCCTCTGCAGGAAGGTTATTCCATTCATTAACCACAAGGTTGGCGAAGTCGTTTCTACCTACTTCCAAATTAAATCTATTTCCTGACAGTTTGAGACCCTTATTTTTTTTTTATCGGATTCTCATTCATTGTGAAAATTTTGTCACTTTTGATGTTTTCAATTCCCTTCAGAATCTTAAAGACCTTTATCAAGTCACTTCTGAGTCTACGCTCTTTTAGGGAAAGCAGATTCATATGCTTTAATCGATTTTCGAATGATTTATTTTTGATATTTGGAATCAGTTTTGTGGCTCGTAGTTGTATTTCTTCCAATCTGACAATGCGATATAGACGAGATTAACCTGTTCTTCGACGATTTTCATATTACGATTATTTTTGTCTTTAACTAAAGACTTTATTTAAAAGAAAACTTTCCCTTAGAGAATTAAATGTATTTCAATTATATCTTCATTCTGTTATTTTCCTACTCTCATCAAACGATTCCATTCAACGTAGAAATGTCCTTCCTAAAGTAAAGTGATCAATTTGAATTCCGAGTAATTAAAAAAAAAAAAAAAAGTACAAATCTAACCTCTTAACACTCAGTACCAACTTCTAGTGCTCAGCCACTGCCGATCTCCAGAGGTTGAGCTCCAGAGTCCGAGCTCCAAAGGCCGAGCTCCCGAGGCCGAGCTCCAGAGGCCGAGCTCCCGAGGCCGAGCTCCCGAGGCCGAGCTTCCGAGGCCGAGCTCCAAAGGCCGAGCTACCAAGGCCGAGCTCCCGAGGCCGAGCTCCCGAGGCCGAGCTCCCGAGCCGAGCTCCACAGGCCGAGCTCCAGAGGCCGAACTCCACAGGCCGAGCTCCCGAGGATGAGATCCAGAGGCCGAGCTCCCTAAGCCGAGCTCCACAGGCCGATCTCTACAGGCCGAGCTCCCGATGACGAGCTAAAGAGGCCGAGCTCTCCAGGCCGAGCTCCAGAGGCCGAGCTACTGAGTCCGAGCTCCCAAGGCCGAGCTCCCGAGTCCGGGCTTCAAAGGCCGAACTCCACAGGCCGAGCTCCACAGGTCGAACTCCCGAGGACAAGCTACAGAGGCCGTGCTCCACGATCCGAGCTCCCAAGGCCGAGCTCCCGAGGCCGACCTTCAAAGGCCGAGCCCCACAGGTCGAGCTCCACAGGCCGAGCTCCCAAGGACGAGCTACAGAGGCCGAGCTCAATAGGCCGAGCTCCACAGGCCGAGCTCCCGAGGCCGAGCTCACGAGGCCGAGCTCCATATGCCGAGATCCCGAGGCCGAGCTACAAAGGCCGCGATCCACAGCCCGAGGTCTACAGGCCGAACACCATAGGCCGAGCTCCCGAGGCCGAGCTTCAAAGGCTGAGCTGCACAGGCCAAGCTCCACAGGCCGACCTCCACAGGCCGAGCTCCACAGGCCGAGCTCCACAGGCCGAGCTCCAAAGGCCTAGCTCCACAGGCCGAGTTCCCGAGGCCGAGTTCCCCAGGCCGAAGTCCAGAGGCCGAGCTCCCGAGGCCAAGCTCCCGAGGTCGAGCTCCCGAGGCCGAGCTCCCGAGGCCGAGCTCCCGAGGCCGAGCTTCCTAGGCCGAGATCCTGAGGCCGAGCTATCAAGGCCGAGCTCCCGAGGCCGAGCTCCCTAGGCGGAGCTCCACAGGCCGAGCTCCACAGGCCGAGCTCCACAGGCCGAGGTCTCGAGGACGAGCTAGAGAGGCCGAGCTCCAGAGGCCGAGCTCCAGAGGCCGAGCTCCACAGGCCGAGCTCCAGAGGCCGAGCTTTAAAGGCCGAGCTCCACAGGCCGAGCTCCACAGACCGAGCTCACGAGGACGAGCTACAGAGGCCGAGCTCCACAGGCCGAGCTCCCAAGGCCGAGCTCCCGAGAACGACCTTCAAAGGCCGAGCTCCACAGGCCGAGCTTCCGAGGACGAGCTACAGAGGCCGAGCTCCACAGGCTGAGCTACAGAGGCCGAGCTCTCGAGGCCGAGCTCCACAGGCTGAGGTCCCGAGGCCGAGCTACAAAGGCCGAGCTCCACAGCCCGAGCTCCATAGGCCGAACACCATAGGTCAAGCTCCCGAGGCCGAGCTTCAAATGCTGAGCTCCACAGGCCAAGCTCCATGGGGCGATCTACAGAGGCCAACTCCACAGGCCGAGATCCACAGGCCGAACTCCACAGGCCTAACAGGCCGAGTTCCCGAGGCCGAAGTCCACAGGCCGAGCTCCCGAGGCCAAGCCCTCCAGGTCGAGCAACAAAGGCCCACCTCCACAGACCGAGCTCCAAAGGCTGAGCTCCACAGGCCGAGCTTCAGAGGCCGAGCTCCCGAGGCCGAGCTCCACAGGCCGAGCTCCACAGGCCGAGCTCAAAAGGGCGAGCCCCCGAGGCCGAGCTCAAAAGGGCGAGCTCCCGAGGCAGAGCTCCTGAGGCCGAGCTCCACAGGCCGAGCTCCCGAGGCCGAACTCCAGAGGCCGAGCTACCGAGAACGAGCTCCAGAGGCCGAGCTCCCGTAACCAAGCTCCAAAGGCCGAGCTCCATAGGCCGAGCTCCATAGGCCGAGCTCCATAGGCCGAGCTTCTCAAACCGAGCTCCCGAGGCAGACCTCCAGAGGCCGAGCTCCACAGGCCGAGCTCCCGAGGCCAAGCTCCACTTGCCGAGCTCCCGAGCCCGATCTCCCGAGGCCGAGCTCCTGAGGCCAAGTTACAGAGGCCGAGCTCCACAGGCCGAGCTACAGAGGCCAAGCTCCCGAGGCCGAGCTCCCGAGGCCGAGCTCCCGAAGCCGAGCTCACAAGGTTGAACTCACGAGGCCGAGTTTGCGAGTCCGAGCTCGAGAGTCCGAGCTCCACAGGCCGAACTCCATAGGCCGAGCTCCATAGGCCGAGCTCCAGAGACCGAGCTCCAGAGGCCGAGCTCCACAGGCCGAGCTCCACAGGCCGAGCTCCACAGGCCGAGCTCTACAGGCCGAGCTCCACAGGACGAGCTCCAGAGGCAGAGCTCCATAGGACGAGGTCCCAATGCCGAGCTCCCGAGGCCAAGCTCCCGAAGCCGAGCTCACGAGGCCGAGATCACGAGGCCGAGCTCCACAGTCCGAGCTCCACAGGCCGAGCTCCACAGGCCAAGCTCCACAGGCCGAGCTCCACAGGCCGAGCTCCACAGGCCGAGCTCCACAAGCCGAGGTCTACAGGCCGAGCTCCACAGGACGAGCTCCACAGGCAGAGCTCCATAGGCCGAGCTCCCAAGTCCGAGCTCACGAGGCCGAGCTCCCGAGGCAGGGCTGCACAGGCCGAGCTCAACAGGCCGAGCTCCAGAGGCCGACCTCCAGAGGCCGAGATCTACAGGCCGAGTTCCACAGGCGAGCTCCACAGGCAGAGTTCCATAGGCCGAGCTCCATAGGCCGAGCTCCACGAGCCGAGCTCCAAAGGCCGAGTTCCACAGGCCCAGCTACAGAGGCCAAGCTCCCGAGGCAGAGCTCCCGAGGCAGAGCTCCCGAGGCCGAGCTCCCGAAGCCGAGCTCCCGAGGTCGAACTCACCAGGCCGAGCTCCCGAGGCCGAGCTCCACATTCCGAGCTCAACAGACCAAACTCCACATACCGAGCTCCAGAGACCGAGCTCCTGAGGCCGAGCTCCAGAGACCGAGATCCACAGTCCGAGCTCCACAGGCCAAACTCCACAGGCCGAGCTCCACAGGCCGAGCTCCACAGGCCGATCTCAACAGGCCGAGCTCTACAGACCGAGCCACACAGGACGAGCTCCAGAAGCCGAGCTCCATAATCCGAGCTCCCAAGCCCGAGCTCACGAGGCCGAACTCCCGAGGCATGGCTGCACAGGCCGAGCTCCAGAGTCCGAGCTCCAGAGGCCGAGCTCCAAAGACCGAGATCCACAGGCCGAACTCCACAGGCCGGGCTCCAGATGTAGAGGTACAGAGGCTGAGCTCCAAAGGCCGAGTTCCACAGGCCAAGCTCTACAGGCCGAGCTCACGAGGCCAAGCTCCCGAGGGCGAGTTCCAAAGGCCGAGCTTCAAATCCCGAGTTCCAGATGCCGATTTCCCAGGCCGAGCTCTACAGGCCGAGCTCCCAAGGCCGATGCTACAGAGGCCGAATTCCCGAGGACAAGTTCCACAGGCCAAGCTCCACACGTCGAGCTCCAGAGGCCGAGCTCCAAAGGCCGAGCTTCATAGGCCGAGCTCAACAGACCGAGCTCTAAAGGCTGAGCTCCCCAAGACGAGTTCTAGAGTATGAGCTCACGAAGTCTAGCTGCCGAGGACGAGCTCCAAAGGCAGAGTTCCACAGGCCGAGCTCTATGCCGAGCTCCATAGGCCAAGCTCCAGAGGCCTAGCTCCACAGGCCGACCTCCAGAGGCCGAGCTCCCGAGGCCAAGCTCCTGAGGCCGAGCTCTAGAGTATGAACTCTAGAGGCCGAGCTCCCGAGGCCGAGCTCTGGCCCAGCTCCCGAGTCCGAGCTCTTGAAGCCGAGCTCTCGACGCCGAGCTCCAAAGGCCGAGCTCCACAGGCCGAGCTCCACAGTCCGAGCTCCACAGGCCGAGTTCCACTTGTGGAGGTCCACAGGATGAGCTCCAGAGGCCGAGCTCCACATGCCGAGCTCCACGGGCCGAGTTCCACAAGTCGAGCTCCACAGGCCGAGCTCCACAGGCCGAGCTCTACAGTCTGAGGTGCACAGTCCGAGCTCCACAGGCCGAGCTCCAGAAGCCGAGCTCCACAGGCCGAGCTCCACAGGCCGAGCTCCACAGGCCGAGCTCCACAGGCCGAGCTCCAGAGGCCGAGCTCCACAGGCCGAACTACAGAGGCCGAGCTCCACAGGCCGAGCTCCACAGGCCGAGCTCCACAGGCGGAGCTCCACAGGTCGAGTTCCATTGGCCGAGCTCCCGAGACCGAGCTCCCAAGGACGAGCTCACGAGGACGAGCTCCCGAGCCCGATCTTTCGAGGCCGAGCTCCCGAGGCCGAGCTCCCGAGGCCGAGCTCCCGAGGCCGAGCTCCCAAGGCCGAGCTCAAGAGGTCGAGTTCCCGAGGCCGAGCTCCCGTGGCCGAGCTCCCGAGGCCGAACTTCCGAGGCCGACCTCCCGAAGCCGACCTCCCGAGGCCGACCTCCACAGGCCGAGCTCCACAGGCCGAGCTACACAGGCCGAGCTACACAGGTCGAGCTCCACAGGCCTAGCTCCATAAGCCGAGCTCCACAGCTAAAGTTGCGAGGCCGAGGTCAAGAGGCCGAGTTCCCGAGGCCGAGCTCCTGAGGCTGACCTTTTGAGGCCGAGCCTCAAAGGCCCAACTCCACAGGCCGAGCTCCAGAGGTTGAGCTCCAGAGGCCGAGCTCCATAGGCCGAGCTCCACATACTGAGCTCCACAGGCCTAGCTCCACAGACCGAGCTCAAAAGGGGCGAGCTCCCGAGGCCGAGCTCCTGAACCCGAGCTCTGAATGCCGAGCTCCTGAACCCGAGCTCTGGAGGCCGAGCTCTTGAGGCCGAGCTCTGAAGGCTCTGAAGGCCGAGCTCCTGAACCCGAGCTCTGGAGGCCGAGCTCCTGAACCCGAGCTCTGGAGGCCGAGCTCTTGAGGCCGAGCTGCACAGACCGAGCTCCACAGGCCCAGCTCCACATGCCGAGCTCCATAGGCCGAGCTTCACTGGCCGAGCTCCACAGGCCCAGCTTTCGAGGCCGAGTTCCCGAGCCCGATCTCCCGAGGCCGAGCTATAGAGGACGAGTTTCACAGGCCGAGCTCAAGAGTATGAGCTCACGAGGCCGAGCTCAAGAGTATGAGCTCACGAGGCCGAGCTCTCGAGGACGAGCTCCAAAGGCTGAGCTCCTCAGGCCGAGCTCCACATACCGAGCTCTACAGGCCGACCTCCACAGGCTGAGCTCAAAAGAGCGAGCTCCCGAGGGCGAGCTCCAAAGGCCGAGCTCCAAAACCCGAGCTCAAGGGGCCGAGCTCTAAAGGCCGAGCTCCCGAGACCGAGCTCACGAGGCCAAGCTCCAGAGGCCTAGCTACAGAGGCTGAGCTCCAGAGGCCGAGCTCATGAGTCCGAGCTCCCGAGACCGAGCTCCCGAGGCCGAGCCCCCGACGCCGAACTCCACAGGCCGAGCTCCCGAGCCCAATCCCTCGAGGCCGAGCTCCCAAGGCCGAGCTACAGAAGTCGAGCTCCAGAGGCCGAGCTCCAGAGGCCGAGCTCCAGAGGCCGAGCTCCCGAGGCCGAGATCCACAGGCCGAGCTCCACAGGCCGAGCTCCACAGGTCGAGCTCAAGAGGCCGAGCTCCACAGGCCGAGCTCCAAAGGCCAAGCTGCACAGGCCAAGCTCCATAGGGAGAGCTCCACAGGCCGAGCTCCATTGGCCGAGCTCCCGAGGTCGAACTCACGAGGCCGAGCTCCAAGCCCGATCTTTCTAGGCCGAGCTCCGAAGGCCGATCTCACGAGGCCGAGCTCCACAGGCCGTGTTCCTGAGGTCGAGTTCCCGAGGTCGAGCTCTCAAGTCCGAGCTCCCAAGGCTGAGCTCCAGAGTCCGAGCTCCCGAATCCGACCTCCCGAGGCCGACCTCCCGAGGCCGACCTCCCGTGGCCGACTTTCACAGGCCGAGCTCCACAGGCCGAGCTCCACAGGCCGAGCTACACAGGCCAATCTCCACAGGCCCAGCTCCACAGGCCTAGCTCCATAGGCCGAGCTCCACAGCCCGAGTTCGCGAGGCCGAGATCCCGACGCCGAGCTCCCGAGGCTGACGTTTTGAGGCCGAGCCTCAAAGGCCCAACTCCACAGGCCGAGTTCCAGAGGCTGAGGTCCAGAGGCCGAGTTCCATAAGCCGAGCTCAACATAAGTTCCACAGGCCGAGCTCAACATACCAAGTTCCACAGGCCGAATTCCACAGGCCGAGCTCAAAAGGGCGAGCTCCCGAGGCCGAGCTCCTGACACCGAGCTCCGGAGGCCGAGCTCCCGAGGCCGAGCTTCACAGGCCGAGCTCCACAGGCCTAGCTCCAGAGGCCTAGCTCAACATACCGAGCTCCACAGACCTGAGGCTGAGCTCCTGAAGCCGAGCTCCCGAGGCCGAGCTCCCGAACCCGATCTTCCGAGGCCGAGCTTCCGATGTGTGGGGCTCGGCCTGTGGAGCTCGGCCTGTGGAGCTCGGCCTCGGGGCCTCGGCCTCGGGAGCTCGTCCTCGCGAGCTCCGTTGTGTAGCTCGGCCTGTAGAGCTCGGCCTGTGGAGCTCGGCCTGTGGAGCTCGGCCTGTAGAGCTCGGCCTGTGGAGCTCAGCCTGTGGAGCTCGGCCTGTGGAGCTCGGCTTGTGGAGTTCGGCTTGTGGAGCTCGCCTATAGAGCTCGGCCTGTGGAGCTCGGCCTGTGGAGCTAGGCCTGTGGAGCTCGGCCTGTGGACCTCGGCCTGTGGAGCTCGGCGTGTGGAGCTCAGTCTGTGGAGCTCTACCTGTGGAAATCGGCTTCGGGAGGTCGGCCTCAGGACCTCAGTTTTGGGAGGTCGGCCTGTAGAGCTCGGCCTGGGGAAAACAGACTCTGGAGCTCGGCCTTTGGAGCTTGACCTCTGGAGCTCGGCCTATGGAGCTCGGCATCTGGAGCTCGGCCTCTGGAGCTCGGCCTGTGAAGCTCGGCCTATGTAGCTCGGCCTATGTAGCTCGGCCTGTGGAGCTCGGCCTGTGGAGCTCGGCCTCTGGAGCTCGGCCTCTGGAGCTCAGCCTCAGGAGCTCGGCCTGTGGAGCCCCTGCATCTGGAGCTCGGCCTCGTGAGCTCGGCCTCGGAAGCTTGACTTCGGGAGCTCGGCCTCTGTAGCTCGGTCTCGGGAGCTTGGCCTCGGAAGATCGGGCTCGTGAGCTCGGCCTGTGGAGCTCGGCCTGTGGAGTTCGATGTGTGGAGCTCGGCCTGTGGAGCTCAACCTGTGGAGCTCGGCCTCGTGAGGTCGGCCTCGGGAGCTCTGCCTCGGGAGCTCTGCCTCGGGAGCTTGGCCTCTGTAGCTCGGCCTTTGGAGCTTGGCCTTTGTAGCTCGGCCTCGGGAGATCGGGCTCAGGAGCTCGGCCTGTGTAGCTTGGCCTCGGGAGCTCGGCCTGTGGAGCTTGGCCTCTTGAGCTCGGCTTTTGGAGCTCGGATTCTGGAGCTCGGCCTATGGAGCTCGGCCTTTGGCGCTCGGCCTATGGAGCTATGCCTGTGGAGCTCGGCATCGTGAGCTCATACTAAGGAGCTCGGCCTCTGTAGCTCAGCCTCGTGAGCTCGGCCTCGGGAGCTCGGCTTCGGGAGCTCGGCCTCGGGAGCACGGCCTCGGGAGCTCGGCCTCGGGAGCTCGGCCTGTGTAGCTCGGCCTGTGGATCTTGGCCTCTGTAGCTCGGACTCGTGAGCTCGGCCTCGGGAGATCGGGCTCAGGAGCTCGGACTGTGGAGCTCGGCCTCGGGAGCTAATCCTGTGGAGCTTGGCCTCATGAGCTCAGCTTTGGGAGCTCGGAATCTAGAACTCGGCCTATGGATCTCGGCCTTTGGCGCTCGGCCTCGTGAGCTCATACTCTGGAGCTCGGCCTCAAGAGGTCATACTCTGGAGCTCGGCCTCGGGAGCTCGGCCTGTGGAGCTCGGCCTCAGGAGCTCGGCCTCGGGGGCTCGACCTTTTGAGCTCGGCATTTGGAGCTCGGCCTCGGGAGCTCGGCCTGTGAAGCTCGGCCTGTGGTGCTCAGCCTTTGGAGCTCGGTCTGTGGAGTTGGACCTTTGAGGCTCGACCTCGGGGGCTTGGCCTCAAGAGCTCGGCCTGTGGGCTTCGGCCTCAGGAACTCGGCCTGCTAGGCCTGTGGAGTTCGGCCTGTGGATCTCGGCCTGTGGAGCTCGGCCTCTATAGGGCGCCCCATGGAGCTTGGCCTGTGGAGCTCAGCATTTGAAGCTCGCCCTCGGGAGCTCGACCTATGGTGTTCGGCCTGTGGAGCTCGGGCTGTGAAGCTCGGCCTTGTAGCTCGGCCTCGGGATCTCAGCCTGAGGAGCTCGGCCTCGGGAGCTCGGCCTCTCGAGCTCGGCCTCTGGAGCTCGGCCTCTGGAGCTCGGCCTCTGGAGCTCGGCCTGTGGAGCTCGGCCTCTGGAGCTCGGCCTCTGGAGCTCAACCTCTGGAGATCGGCAGTGGCTGAGCACTAGAAGTTGGTACTGAGTGTTAAGAGGTTAGATTTGTACTTTTTTTTTCTTTTTAATTACTCGGAATTCAAATTGATCACTTTACTTTAGGAAGGACATTTCTACGTTGAATGGAATCGTTTGATGGGAGTAGGAAAATAACAGAATGAAGATATAATTGAAATACATTTAATTCTCTAAGGGAAAGTTTTCTTTTAAATAAAGTCTTTAGTTAAAGACAAAAATAATCGTAATATGAAAATCGTCGAAGAACAGGTTAATCTCGTCTATATCACATTGTCAGATTGGAAGAAATACAACGGCGAGCCACAAAACTGATTCCAGATATGAAAAATAAATCATTCGAAAATCAATTAAAGCATATGAATCTGTTTTCCCTAAAAGAGCGTAGACTCAGAGGTGACTTGATAAAGGTCTTTAAGATTCTGAAGGGAATTGAAAACATCAAAAGTGACAAAATTTTCACAATGAATGAGAATCCGATAAAAAAAATAAGGGTCTCAAACTGTCAGGAAATAGATTTAATTTGGAAGTAGGTAGAAACAACTTCGCCAACCGTGTGGTTAATGAATGGAATAAACTTCCTGCAGAGGCAGTGCAATGTAGTTCAGTTCGAAGCTTTAAGAATCGTTTAGATAAACACCTAAACAAGATGCTGTAATCACTGACATATATTGTATATTATTTGTTTATTTGTTTGTTATTATTTGTTTCTTTATTATTATTTGCTTGATTGTCATTTATCAGTTATCTGTTAATTTATTATTATTTACTATTTACCTGTTTGTTTACTATTTAACTACACCTGTGTATTTATTTACTTTATTTATTATTTTTTATATTATTACAATTTTTATTTATTTTTCTTTTATTTATTTATTATAATAATTTTTTCCGCACCCGACCTACTTATGGACGAAAAGGTTTCCTGTTGGCATAGTCCTCCTTTGTAATCTCATGTCTTTTGGAACACCATTCAATTAAGCTTCCAATACTCTTTCTTTGGTCTTCCTCCTTCTACCCTCGCCTCTTCTTCCTCCTCTTCTCCTCTCTTCCTCGTCCTCCTCTCTTCTCTCTATTCCCATGTATCTTCTCTATATATGTATATATGTATATATATATATATATATACATATATATATATATATACATACATATATATATATATATATATATATATATATATATATGCATATATATATATATATATATATATATATATATATATATTACATATGTGATATCTATTACAGCGTACATCTTAGAATGGGTAATTTTATTGTATTATATATCATAGTCTACGTATTTTTAAAAAATACCCATTTGTTTAAAATGAAAAAATGGACAATAATACTAGCACATGATACACACACACACACACACACACACACACACACACACACACACACACACACACACACACACACACACACACACACACACACACACACACACACACACACACACACATATATATATATATATATATATATATATATATATAAATAAATAAATAAATATATATATATATATATATATATATATATATATATATAAATATATATATATATATGTATAAATATATATATGTATATATATATATATATACATATATATATTCCTCTTTTCATTCATTTGGTTTTCTTCGTCCATATATATATGTATATATATATATATATATATATATATATATATATATATATATATATATATATATATATATATATATATATATATATGGGGGGTAGTGAATGGATAGGGGGTCCCTCACCTTTTTCCTTTGTGAACTCCCCTATCCCTATCCTTCATATTTGCTACCCTACTCTCCTTTTTCACCATCTTTCTCTAATACTTGTTAAGGAAGGTTCTGGAATTTTGGTGCCTCCCAAGCTACATGTCTGAACCCAGTCAAGTGGGGATAGATACCGCGAGGTCACTACTCCCTGCGAGGGCCGAAAGCTCACCGACTGGGGAATGCATATTTGCGAGGCAGGTACTAGGCTACTGACTTCCTTTCTCCATAGCCTAGTGGAATAGTAATTGTGCCTTGAGCAGAAAAATGACCAGAGCCTGTTACAAACGTTATCGAAGACGTCCAATCCTGATAAACAGGTTGATATACAAGAGAAACCTTGCTAAACAAAAGCAAATTTTCAAAGAAGCAAGGAGAGAGACGTTCATAAGATACATATCAGAATTAAAGTATAATTTCCCACTTATTTTAGTTTGGAACAGAATACGCAAACTATCAGGGAAAATTCCCCCCTCCCCCCTGCCCATTCTAAAAATCAACTTAGTTGTTATATCAGATACAAGAGAAGTGGCAGAGGCATTTGCACAGCACTACTCAAATATCTCAAGTGCCAGTCACTACTCCCCTGAATTCCACAGTATAAGGTACACAACAGTAGTTACTCCGCCTGCTCGCACTAATGCTGAGGCATATAACACTCCATTTAACATCATCAAATTTGAACATGCCTTATCTTTATCTTCACCAACAGCACCTGGAGAAGATGATATCACATATGCAATGATTTCCCATCTACCTCGGGAGTCTAAAAAATTCTTTATTGATGTTTTTAATGAATTTTGGTGTTCAGGAACCTCTTATAAGTTGTGGAAAAACTCTGTTATAATTCCATTTTTGAAACCTGGAAAGGACCCTAGTGATCCCAAAAGTTACAGGCCTATAGCCCTTACCAGCTGTATTTTTAAGATCTATGAACGAATGGTGAATATTCGTTTGGTGTGGCTCCTAGAATCAAAGAATTTATTATCAGAGAGGCAATATGGCTTCCGCAAAAACAGAAGTACTTTGGATCCCCTATTATATCTCACACGTGAGATACAAAATGCTTTTGCAATCCGAAATCAGACCATTGCAGTGTTCTTCGATTTGGAAAAAGCTTTTGACACTATCTGGAGAGCCGGTATTTTAAAACAGCTAGCAGATTGGAATATCGGTGTGCAATATGTTTAACTTTGCCAAAGATTTTTTATCAAATCTATATTTAAAAGTGCGAATAGGCTCTACCCTATCATCAGAATATCTACAGGAAGAAGGTATTCCACAAGGAAGTGGCCTTAGCCCAACCTTCTTTAGTGTTGCCATTAATGGCAACAACTCCCTGTCGGAGTAATTGGCCAATCATTCGCAGATGATATTGTTTTTATATGTAGTAAATCTACTGCAGTTGAAGCCTGTATCAAAATTCAGAATGCAATTAAGGCTGCTACTAAATGGGCAAATAATAAAGGATTTAAATTCTCTACCGAAAAAACTAAAGCTATACGCTTTTGTAGAACACAAAAAAGGGAAGTAATCCCAACACTATTTTTAGAAGACTCAATTATAATATATGAAGACAAAGTTAAATATTTAGGAATTGTTTTTGACAAAAAATGAACTTTTGCTGACCATATAAATGAGACAGCAGTTAATGTCAAACAACGATGTAACATTCTTAAAGTTGTTAGTGGCATGAATTTTGGAGCTGACCGTACTACACTATTAAGATTATATCAAGCCATATGCCTAAGTAAGATTGATTATGGCTCTCAGGTTTATGCCTCAGCATGTAAGACACTATTGAAAAAACTGGATGTAGTACACAACATGGCGCTACGCATTTGTACTGGGGCTTTTAAGACTTCTCCTGTTGAAAGTCTTTATGTGGACTCTGGTTTTCCCCCTCTTTCCATTCGAAGGGAAAAACAGGGTCTCAGATATATGTCAAGAGCACTAACTACACATTCTAATCCAAACTACAAGTATATAAAACAACCTATCGACAGAGCACCCACTAAACCTACTTTGCCTAAGCCCCTTGAAGTGAGATTAAACAATAGTACAAGAGAGGTAGGCCTTATTCCTCCTCTAGTTATGGAAATCACTTTTGCAAAATACCCTCCGTGGTGTAGGCCACCTATAAACATTTGCCAAATGAAAGAAAGCAAAAAGATCAACTCAAGTGCTCAATTGAAAAGTAACTTTTTAGCCCGTATTTCTGAACACAAAAAACTCGATTACTGTATACACTGATGGGTCAAAAACGGCTACTGGAACTGGATGTGCTATCATCCTTGGAGAAAAAATAATTAAAAAGAGCCTTCCCAATCAATTCTCAATTTTTAATGCAGAAATTTATGCTATCTATAGCTGTCTAAAACTTATTTTTAACACAAGCAGAAATGAGGATTCATATATTATTTATTGTGATTCCCAAAGTGCATTGACAGCGCTACAAGGATTGATACCCTCTAATCAACTTATCCAAGAGGTGCAGAATTGTCTGGTCCTCCTGCACTCTCGAAAACAAGTTGACATAAAGTTCTGCTGTGTTCCTTCACACGTGGGAATTCGTGGAAATGAGCAAGCTGATACAGCTGCCAAACAGGCAGCTTCCACCCCGGGTTTCCGCTCTATAAAGGTTCCCTGCGAAGACCTAATTTTTTTTTATTAGATCATACTGTAGGATCAGGTGGCAGGACCAATGGTCCAACACGAACAGCAATTTTAAACTAAAGTCAATCAGACCTTCTGTCAGCCCCTGGACCTATACAGGGATGGACAGAAGGTCCAGCATAGTTTTAACACGCCTACGTATAGGGCACACATACCTAACCCACAAGTACCTCCTAACTAGTGGAGCAGAGAGACAGGTCCCCCAGTGCTCCAATTGTAATATTAACATCCTAGTGAGGCATATACTTACTGAATGTCCTCTCTATTCTGATCAAAGAAGAAAATTCAGTTTAGCCAATAAACCGCTAACAAGTATTTTAGGAATGGATACCCCTGTAGGAAAGGTTTGCAAATTTTTAAAAGAGACGATTTTATATGATGATATTTAATTATATAGTTTATGTTTGTTGTGAATGATTAGGATATACTTCTGTTTGTTGTAGATGAGTAGAGAAGTAAACCTTACTTGTTCTGAATGTGAGAAATAGCATCTACATATTTTAAATATATAGAATAACTTTTATGATTTTATAACTAAAATAGATTGTATATTAGTATTTTAATGTATAGATAACTGGTTGACATATATGCGCTGAATGGCCTTTGGCTCCGGCGCGTGGCAAATAGCCACAAACTTCATAAATTCCTAAAATTCTCTCTCTCTCTTTCTCTCTTTATAATATTGAAAAAGTACAAGTGTTGGATGAACACGGGGAGGCCGTGGATGCGCATATAAGTACCCCCTTCCCCGCCCCTTACCCCCAGACCTGGGGGGGAAGGGCGGGGGAGGTGAAGGGGGAGGTGGGGTGGAAGGGGTGCCTTTTGTCTTGTTATCAACCATATAAGGAAGAGAATTATTGAAGAAAGGTCAAGCCGATGTCATGCTGAATTGGTTATTTATGTTCTGGAAAAGCATTTTCGTTTTCCTAATACCATTCGAAGTCACATGGCCTTTGCAGTATTATTATTATTATTAATGATATTTTATCTAATTAACTCGCTACTTTAAAGTATGTGGCACGCATGGGCACAAGAACATTTCCGCTCTATATCAAGTACACATAAAATCTTAGTGTGTGTGTGTGTGTGTGTGTGTGTGTGTGTGTGTGTGTGTATGTGTGTGTGTGTGTGTGTGTGTGTGTGTGTGTGTGTGTGTGTGTGTGTGTGTGTGTGTGTGTGTGTGTGTGTGTGTGTGTGTGTGTGTGTGTGTGTGTGTGTGTGTGTGTGTGTGTGTGTGTGTGTGTGTGCGTGCGTACGTACGTGCTTGCGTGTATGTACACGTAACATGTGACACAAGAATGAAGAGTTTAAATCCTTGGTGTTTCTCTCTTTCTCTCTCCTTCTCTCTCTCTCTCACCATCTTTGTCTTTTCTTTCCTTTTCTTTTCTTAACCTTTGTTGCCCACTTTCCCCTCCTTTATTCTTCTGTGACCATTCTCTTTCTCTCTCTCTCTCTCTCTCTCTCTCTCTCTCTCTCTCTCTCTCTCTCTCTCTCTCTCTCTCTCTCTCTCTCTCTCTCTCTCTCTCTCTCTCTCTCTCTCTCTCTCTCTCTCTCTCTCTCTCTCTCTCTCTCTCTCTCTCTCTCTCTCTCTCTCTCTCTCTCTCTCTCTCTCTCTCTCTCCTCCAATTCCTAACTCTTTGCCGCAGTGGAGGGGCTTAGGGGCAAGCAACCGGATTCTGATGCTTTTTTTTTGGACTTCAGTTGCTTGCTCAACTAATTTTGTTAGGACCTTTTACCTCTTTCTCCAAATTTGTATTCCTTCTCTCCTCTTCTTCTTTCTGAATTGATTTACGATGTACGACTTTTGCTCCCTTTTCGACTATGGCTTGGACTGCTCTTTGGATTTGTTGGAGGGTGGAGAGGACTGACATGCCTCTCCACCCTTAGAATTCGAGTACCTGACGTGCGTGAGCGAGGGGAAAGTCTTATGTCAAACATGGTTCCCAGCACTGGGTCCGATCTCGACGGACTGAGGACGCCTTAGGTGCTGGGAATCATGTGTATAGCCGGGTAGTACCTTCTAGGGATGGTTACATGACATAACAAGCCACATCCCTCCCTTGTTGGGCTCCGAATCATGGGATTTTTGGTGGGTGGAAGGCTACTTGGTTGAATATTTGAAAACCCGTTCTTATGGAGAACAACCCCCCCCCCCTTCTGTTGACGACTCTGGCTTGAATAGGGACACAGTTTTAGATTCCTCCAAGACCACAAATGTTATGAAATTAGAGCCTTATTTCCCTACTCTATCAGATACTGACACTAAGTCTAGGATCAGGAGGACAGGGAAAGGCAATTCAGGAAAAATTGAGATAACGCCAGGAAAATTTGAACCCAACAACTATGCCAAGTTTTTTATTCTGAAAATGAGAGAAGGACAACAAATGACATGTTTTCTGTCAATCGCGAAATCAAGATGAAATGTAGCATCGAACCAAAGATTTCTTACATGAATGATGGCAGTTTACTGGTAGAAGTTGCATCACCTGATGATAGCACTAAAGTCCAAAATATTTCGTCGCTAGATGGTCAAGAAATAGATTGTTTATACAATAAGAGACTGAACCAAGTTAAAGGCGTGATAAGATCTACAGAATTACTTAGATATTCTGAAGAAAAAATCCAAATGGAGTTAAAGGACCATGGAGTAGTAGATGTGAAACAAATGAAGAAGAACATAGGTGGTGTATTAACACCCTTGCCCACGTACGTTCTAACATTTAATCTCCTGAAGCTACCTAACATGATAATGGCTGCGTGGCTTCGACTAAATGTTAGACCATATATTCCATCATGTCGAAGGTGCTTCTATTGCCAAAAATTTGGTCATGTGATTGGGACTTGTAGGAGAAAAATTAAAGGTGAAAATGCAGTCTGTGAAAATTGTGGTTTAGAAGCTCATGGTGAATGCTCTAATTCTCCACACTGCATCAACTGTGGTGAAGATCACCCCGCAAGCTCAAAGAAATGTGATAAATTTACTTTTGAAAAAGAAATTCAGACACTAAGAGCAAAAGAACACTTGAGCTTCAAAGAGGCTAGACAACGAGTAAACGCTATGTTCATTCGACCAGGGGTAAGTTTCTCCTCCATCATTAATAAGCATAAGCCCTTGAATAATAGAATGCCCAACACATCAGATGACGTATCTACACATGAGAAGAGCCTTAATTCAAAATTGACCATTCCTAAAAACTCCGAAATCACTCCTGCAAATAATAGACTTATGAAGAGACGCTTGAGTGATGAAAGAGAAGAATCTCTCTCATCAAAAATCTGTCTTGAAAATACGTTTAACTTGTTGGATGATGAAATGGATTTGGAGGACCCCAAATCCTCCAAACATTCCCTAGTCCCTACCTGTCCTGTATCTCAGGTGGGAACTTCTGTCTCGGCAAGTGCTTTGGTGCTTGCTGGGACCCCTGTCCCGTGCCCATCTCCGGTCCGGGCTGGGACTTCTGTCCCGGCATGTGATCTGGAGCAGGCTGGGACCTCAGCTCCGGCTACCGTTCCCGTGCGGTCTGGAGCTTCTGTCTCGGTTTGCCCTCCGGAGCAAGCTGAGACTTCTATAATGGCTTGCGCTCCAGTGCAGGCCAATAATTCTGCCCTAGGTTGTGCTCTAGCTCAGCCTAAGACATCAGTTTTATCTAACAAACCTACCTTGGATGGCACAGTGGTCCAGGGGAAGAAGTCATCTGTCTCAGCTGGGAATACTGAAGTCATACCAAAATCTGTGGTAAAAGTTCCTAAAGAACAAAGAACATTAAGTAACTCAAGGCGAAACATAAAGGTGCCAATTAAGAACAAGAAGGCATCAGAAAAAGATCAAAATGTAAAAAATCCTGATCCAAGGAAGACTAAAGAGTCTTCCAAATAAAATAAGATAAATTCTCTGCTATTTTGCAGTGGAATTGTCAAGGGTATAGAGCTAAATATGAAGAGCTTAAACATCTAATATATTCTCATTCACCAATATGCATAGCCTTACAAGAGACCATGTTTGGAGAAAACCAAATATTTAGTCCTAGAGAGTACATTATGCATCACTCTCCTATCAACCCTTTACAAGGAAGCCATGGTGGAAGCGCTCTTCTAGTCAGAAATGATATTCCTCATAAAATTTTACCCTTGAATACTCCCTTGGAAGCAGTAGCAATTCAGATTAATATAACTAGAGTATATAACATTTGCTCTCTCTATCTCTCGCCTAATAGAGAATTTTGTAGTAGTGACTTTACTAGTTTATGCAATCAGCTCCCCCAACCGTTTTTTAATTTTGGGAGATATGAATAGTAGGCACCAGTCTTCGGGTGATGTGACATCAAATGCAAAAGGGGAACAGCTTCAGCAAATCATTGAGAACACAGATCTTACTGTTCTTAATACTAATAAACCTACTCATTTTCATATCCAAACAGGGACCTTTTCTTGCATTGACCTATCCCTTGCGAGTCCTAATGCTTTCATGGATTTTGAGTGGGATGTACTTGATGATCTCTTTGGAAGCGATCATTTCCCAGTCATCATTTCAAATGGGAATTCAGTACCTGTTGCTAGAGCTCCCCGTTGGTGTACTGATAGGGCAGATTGGCCTCTTTTCCAAGAACTAAGCAATATAGAGGCAGATGTAAATGACTTGCCAACAGTAAGTGAAGCTATTTTTTATTTGAATAGTATTTTAATAAATGCAGCAAATCATTCAATTCCCAAGACCAGTGGAAAATTTCGTCGGAAGCCTGTTCCCTGGTGAGATATACAGTGTACTATAAGACATAAAGCAATGAGGGCTGCTTTCACCAGATATCGTAGGCATAGGTGCACCGTTTACCTTATATGCATTGACATCTTGTCTCTGTAAATTAATGGAAAAGATGGTCAATGCCAGGTTGGTTTGGTTTCTAGAACGGAGAGGGGTGATCTCTTCTGCTCAATGTGGATTCCGTAGAATGCACTCTTGTACTGATGTACTGATTCGATTGGAAGATTCGATCTGCAATGCTTTATTAACCAAGCAGCATCATATCACTGTCTTTTTTGATCTTGAAAAGGCATATGATACTGCCTGGAGGTATGGCATTTTAAAAGTTCTTCATAACATCGGGTTGAGAGGTGAATTGCCACTTTTTATCAAAGCTTTTTTAAAAAATAGTCTTTTTAAAGTTAGAGTAGGCAATACTCTATCCAAATTAACGGTACAAGAAGAAGGAGTTCCTCAGGGTAGTGTATTAAGCGTAACCCTGTTTGCCCTTAGTATCAATGGTATTACTTCCGTTATTCCGCCTGAAGTAATGTTTACGCTTTTTGTTGACGATTTGTCCTTATCATTTGCGGCATCTAGAATGTCTGTAGCAGAGCAAAAACTACAGTTGACAATCGATAAAGTAGCTAGATGGGCCTCTGAGCATGGATTTCGTTTTTCACCATCAAAAACAGTAGTGATGCATTTCTGCCGCATTAGAGGTCACCATCCTGACCCAGATTTATACCTATATGGTCAGAGAATTTCATGCGTGGAGGAGGCAAAATTTTTGGGTCTGCTATTTGATCCAAAACTATCTTGGGAGCCTCATATTAAAAACCTTAAGATAAAATGCATGAAAGTTTTAGATGTTCTCAAAGTTATTTCCTGTACCAAATGGGGGGCTGATCTACTCCAGTTGCATAAGGCACTGGTTATACCCAAACTTTTATATGGATCTGAAATATATTCGTCAGCAAAAAGCACAAAGCTAGAGAAACTGAATGCTGTTCATCACACTGGGGTGAGGATTGCTACAGGAGCATTCAAGTCCTCACCAATTCCAAGTCTCCTTGTTGATGCTGGGGAATTACCCCTAGTCTTAATGAGGCAGTCCCAGATGATAAAGTACTGGACTAGAGTTCAAAGACTTCCTAACTCCTTAAGTTTTAAAATTATTTTTAATGGCAATTTTAATAATTTTAATAATAAATCTTCATATCCACTTCCCTTTGGACTTAGAGTAAGACATGTTTTAGAAGAATTAGGTTTGCCCCAATTTCAAGTTCTTCCAGTTAAGCATTCAGCATTTCCCCCTTGGAGGCTACCATATGTAGATCACTGCAGCTGCTTAGAAATATCTAAGACTGGAATACCGGAGCCTATGATCAAACAAATATTTCTCGCCCACTTTGAAGATCACAGAAATTCAGTTTGTATATATACAGATGGCTCCAAATCCAATGCTGGCGTTGGATTTGGAGTCGTTTTTCCCAGTTTTAATTGCAGTGGAGCATTGCCTAGCTCTGCTTTAATTTTTACAGCTGAGCTGCATGGAATTCTAATGGCTTTAAAAAGAATAGTAAACCATGCTGGTTTTAGTTTCACAATTTTTAGCGATTCTAAGAGTGTGTTGGAAGCCTTAAGTTCTTATAATCCTACCCATCCATTAGTTTCAGAAATTTTAGAATGGATGCTTTTATTAAGTCGTAAAAGAAAATTAATTAGATTTTGTTGGGTTCCGTCCCATGTCGGTATAATAGGCAACGAGCAGGCTGACAGGTTAGCCAAAGAAGGATCATTAAAACATCCTATTAACAAGGCCCTTCCAGATACCGACTATCAGCCTGAAATTAAGAATGCAATAAAATCTTCCTGGCAATTCTCATGGTCTTTGATCGAATCTAATAAGATGAGAGAAATCACAGACTCGGTTAATCCATGGATATATTTATCCAGCTGTCGTAGAAGAGAAGTGTCAGAGTGTCGCCTCCGAATTGGACACACGAACTTCTCTCACGGCTTTTTAATGAGTGGTAACTACCAGCCTTTTTGCAGTGATTGTTTGGTGCCACTAACGGTTAAACATTTACTGGTCGAATGTCCTAGCTTGGTGGAACAGAGAGAGAGACATTTTAACAGGGACAGGGCTGGGAGTTTTAATTTGAGTTTTATTTTGGGAAAAGACTTGGACGAAGACTCTCTTTTCAGTTTCATTGAAGATGTTGGTTTCTCTAACTTGATCTAATTTTAATATACAGGACATGTTTTATTTTATCTAGTAGTTGATATATATTGAGTTTACTTTCGGTGTCAATAACCCAGTAGTTACGACACCAGATTGAATGCTTATAATCAATCAATCATCCCTGCCTCACACGCTCGTTGGTTCCTCTGCGCAACCTGATATGACCTTTCAGCTCTTTGAGATTACCGTAGGAAATAGTACTCTTCGGTTGTGCAATGTCTACTCTGCTCCCGGTTTGATTAATTTACCAGCCCTTCCTATACCTACAGATAGTGGAATGATCTATATGGGGGATTTTAACGCAAGGCACCCTGCTCTTGGAGACGTATTTCCCACTCCCAACCGCGCTGGCAGGCACCTGCTAGACTACATCCGCCGACATCGCCTAACACGTTGGGATACTGGTGGTGCCACACACACTCGTGGAGGTACTATAGATCACATTATCACTGCAGGTCTTGTGGCATCCAATGTCTTTTGCTCATCTATCCCTTCTCTCTTCTCTGACCATGTTGCTATTAGCCAAACATACTCCATCCTACAGGCTCAAACTTCCATCCCCCATCACCGTGCCCGCATCTCTATCCCTCCTAAATACTGCCCCACATACATTTCGTATATTTCTCACCTCCTTCCCACTTTTGATCTTCTTTCTCCTGACAGCCTATACGATTCACTGGTGAATTCTACACATGACTTCTACACGCACTATGTGCTCCGACCACACATTCAACGTCGCACTAAGACCCGTTCTTGGACACTGGATCAGCGTATTGCCCAAGCGGAAAGAATAGTGGTGGATACTGGGCTTTCCTTTCAAAGGCAGCCAAGCCTGAACACCTGCACCATTATCAGCTGGCCAGGGATGACTTGGTTGCCCTTCAGAAATGCGTGTACACAGAGTCTTGGCAGAAATTTACAGATAGTATTAACCATCAGACTAGTACGGGCACTATGTGGCATCTTATAAAAAAGGTTGTCAAGAAGAAATCCGCCTGCACTCTGCACCACAGTCCGCTTGAGTATGCACAAGATCTTATTACTACCTGGTCAGAGCAGTCACAAACTCGCAACCTTCCTGAGAATGTCCAAGAGGCACTGTCCTCCCACCGCAGCTCTCGTAACCTCCGCCTAATGGGTGCGTTACTACAGACAGATGAAGAAGATGTTTCACCTCCTCTGTCGGTCCTCGACCATTACACTTATATTTGACTTGTAATTCCACTCGTCTCGAGGCCCCTTGCCTTCGTTACGTGAGTTTCACTAAATGTTCAAGTTCTTCTTATGCAGTAGGCCCTATGCCTGAGGTTAAAGAAATTGATTAGTTTTTCTTCTTTCACTGTAATTACACTGTCTTGGTACACTCAGGATCTCTTTCTCTCCACTCTCACACTCTCTCGAGATCCCCGTATCATACGCCAAGCTACCTTCGTTTGACGTCACTAATTTTTCTAATCCAATCTCCTCTGACTTCTCAAATAAATGTCACTCCTTATGGGCGTGACTTTGAATTCATGCACTAATAGTTTTTCCTCCTTCCTCCACCTTTTCTCCAATCCGGAAAGCCGTTACAATGTCACAAGCAATATCGTTTACCTCAGCATTAGTCAAACGAAAAATAACTTTGCGCTCACAGAGTTTTGATTACATCAGCAATTATAAAAACAGTCACCTCCCGTCGGCGCCTCAAATCTTTGTTTGAAAAACAGCGAGTCTGACTAAGCAATCCGCTTGTCCACGACTAAACAATTCGCTGACTCAGCATTTCAATACCCTAGTGTTTCCTAACCTGATTTGCATTCGTACAACTACCGGCCTCTTACAGATGACATCCCATTCACTGAGGACGAGCTACACCGTGCTCTTGCTAGGGTTAAGAATTCTGCCCCTGGTGAGGGCCTCACTTATCAAGTCCTTCGTCTCCTTCAGAATGTTCCTAGTAACCCCCTACTACAGCTCTTCAATCTCTGCCTTCGCCTGGGGCATGTGCCTTCAGCCTGGACCAAAAGCACTATCATTCCTATACCGAAACCTGGCACAAATAAATTTAGGCCTATCTCTCTCACCACCTGTTTTAGCAAAGTGTTTGAACGCATCCTTCTTGCCCGACTGATGCACCGACTACTGGATAAGCTCTCCCCCAGTCTTTATGGTTTCCTTCCGCAACGGAGCACACACCACTGCCTAGTTGAACTCTACACACGTCTCTCCCCCACCAGTGTGGTTGCTTTCTTGGACCTCAAATCTGCCTTCGATATAGCCAACAGGGAAATTATCCTTGACCAACTGGTGAACTTTGGAGTTCGGGGGAACTTACTTAAATGGATTCGAGGTTACCTTTATAATAGAACGTCACGTGTCTACTTCAAGGGGTCGTACAGTTCCTATGAACCATTCGAACTGGGCACCCCGCAGGGAGGTGTGCTAAGTCCCTTCTTATTCAATATCCTGATGCATCGTCTACTCTCCCTCCTTCCTATCATCCCCGGTACTACTATCACCTGCTATGCGGATGACATATGCATCCACTCCACCTCACCACATGACCTTCAGCGCATGCTCCGTGACTTCAACATGGCCGCTACCTCCTGTGGCCTCCTTTTCTCCCCAGAGAAAAGCAGGATTTTTACCTCACGCAATGCCAGAGCTCTGCCTGCATTCACTATGGGTGGTCATGACACCCCTCACTGCACACAGTATACATATCTGGGAGCACCAGTCCGAATCACCCCAGCTACACCTGCGCGTCAACGAATTCACCCCCTCGTGAAAAGCCTTCTTGACCATCTGGAGCCCCGCTTTGCACCTATCAAGTGGCTTGCCAATAATGCTGTAGGTATCTCCATCCCAGTGGCAAGGACTCTCTACATCCTACTGCTTCGGTCAATAGTCGACTATCTATCCCCTGCCTTGTGTCAACTTCCTAAACCAGCGCTCGAGCCACTTGAAAAATTCCAGAATCGAGTTATGAGGTTTATCCTGGGGTGCTCTCTCTCTACCCGTGTTGTGAACATGCAGTTAGAACTCAACCTACCTCCTCTAGTAGAGAGGATTTATGCCATTGTTAAGTGTCTCCACTACCCAAATCTTGCTCCACACTTCACTGATGTCATAAGTGCATCACTGGGTCCGGACGCACCCAGACCCCCACTTCGAGCAGGCGGACATACCCTCATTAGGGTAGTGAGTGATATTCTCCGTGGCCTGGACATCGATGTGCCTGCGAAGGCGGAACCCCCTGATTTACCACCATGGCGTGTCCCCCTCCCCGCTGTCACATTTACACCAACCTCGAAAGCTGCCTATCCCCCCCTGCAGAAACAATTAGCTCTGGAGACTATTGCTGGTATATCTACGTCTGTGCCTATGGCACACCACGTCTACGTAGATGGTTCTGTGCAAGCAGATGGAAGAGCAGCGTGTGCCATCTTCTCCCCAACCTTGGAGCCTCCTGTACCAGATGACTCATGGATTGGCCGCAGACTGCCCACCTCATCGAGCTCCACCTACTGTGAACTGAATGCAATCTTGGATGTTGTGACTCTCCTTATTCGACATCGTGTGAACGGGATAATTATTTGTGACTCCCAATCAGCCCTGCACGCCCTATCCTCGCCAAGACCTATCTGCAGCCGTGTTGTGAATGAAATCCTATGTCGACTTGCTGCTGCAAACGATGCTTCTCTTACCATACCGTTTGTATGGATACCCTCCCACATTGGACTACATGGCAACGACACGGTGGATCGTATCGCTAAGGCGGCCTGTATAGCAGATGGACATGTACGAGATACCGAGCCCTCCCTCCGATGTCTACGAAACATCATCCACTCAGTTGGGTTTGACATGACGATGCGACGCAGAAATGCAGAGAAGGCTAACAGTGTGTCCATACAACATCATGATCACTTTCTCCACAGTCGCTACAAGTATCGCAAACGCGGGTTAACTGTGCGAAAACACAATGTAATTAATGCTCGTCTCAGGATGGGGTATCGGCCCTTGTGGCAGGGTGCCCACACTCTTGACATGCCACAGTACACAACCTGTAAACTATGCGACAGCCCTAATGCTAACAACCTAGAACACTATTGTCTTCAGTGCCCCACAGTAAGAGATCTTCTACCAAGAGGTCAGACCTTCATTCAAATCTGCACGTTCTTACTCGAGGCTGACAACCTTGACATAATACTTACACGTTTTCCTCACTTCGGTGGTTACTGACTGTATTATTGATCAAGTCGAGGAACACTGCAGAAGGGTGAAGTCCTGGGTCGACTACACTTTTCTTCTGCTTCCACAGCTTGTTCAGCCTGGAGGGGGGGGGGCGTCGTTGTATGATATTGGTTACGTCCTCCTGTGATGTTACACAGCCCATTCTGACAAATATTATTGCTGCTCATATCCATTACCGTTTGTTTTCCATTAGAATGCTTATGCACTCACACTCAATTTTAAAATTGTTTAATGTATTTTTTTTCTCCCACCCCTTTGCGCTCCTCTCATCGGCGACCTTCAGTGATACTGTTTACTGTATATGATCCTTACGTATGACTATGTACACTGCCGTTACGACTTTTGTTTATCAAATGTTCGTGCCTACTGTATTATTTACTGAGTCGAGGAGCACCGCAGGAGAATGAGGTCTTGAATCGACAGCTTTCCTCTACTTCCTCAGGTTATTCAACCTGGGGGGGAGGGGCGTCATGTCATGTCCAGTGCGTCCTCTCGTGATGTTACTCGACACATTCTGTCTAGATTTGTTGCTTCCTATAACCATTATTATATGTATTCCAATTGTATGTTTACGTACTCGGACTATACCAAAAGAAGGAAAAGGGGAGGGGGGAGAGATTTTTTTTTTTCTCTCTCTCTTACCTTTTGCGCCCCTCACATCGATGGCCTTAATGATATTGCGCACTATGTATGTCATTTAGGTCTGTCCATGCACACTACCATTATGTCCTATGTCTGTCAAATGTTCGTGATTGTACTGCGCTTGGTTGTGGGACTTATTGTCCTCACTGCAGTCATTTATTACTAAGACTATCACATTGTATTCAATGATATATTGCTATTACAGATATGACATTATTGAGGCTCTGACTCATATGCATTGTACTACTATTGATTGTGTATCCATCTGATGCATTATATTAACATTTTGTACTTGTATATCCATGTACTGACTGACGCCTTGGCGTAATAAATTAATAAAATAAAAATAAATAATCTCTCTCTCTCTCTCTCTCTCTCTCCTAGACACAGACCGTATCGGAAACATGCAAATACATCTTTAGTTGTTGTTATTGTATTAATACAATTCTACTTAAGAAGCATTATCTTCCTTGTCAGCGTACTATTGTATGTAGAAATACAATAGGCAACAATAAGTTATACATCTGCAACGGTTGGTTGTGGAAGTGAAGGAGGAGAAGAAGAAGAAGGAAGAGGAGGTGGAGAAGGAAGAGAAGGAGGAGGAGGAGGAGAAAGAAGAGGAGGAGGAGGAAGACGAGAAGAAAAAGAAGGAGGAGGAGGCGAAGAAGAGGTAGGAAAAGGAGGAGGAGGAGAAGGAGGAGAAAGAGGAGGAAGAGGAGGAGAAGGAGGAGGAGAAGGAAGAGGAAGTTGAGGAGAAGGATGAATAGGAGGAGAAGGAGATAGAGGAGGGAAAGGAGGAGTGGGAGAAGGAGGAGGAGGAGGAGGAAGAGAAGGATGAGGAGAAGGAATAGGAAGAGGAGAAGGAAGAGAGGGAGGACAAGAAAAAAGAGGATGAAGAGAAGGAGGAGGAGGAGGAGGAGGTGGAGGAGGGGAGAAAATGTAAAAGAAGCGAAAGAAAAAAAAAAAAAAAACTTAAACGTGAATTTAGAAAGCAGACAAGAACCTAAAGATGTGGTACGGGAAGGTAGGTGGAATGGACGAAGAAAACCAAACGAATGAAAAGAAGAGGAATATATATATGGGTACCATATAAATTGAAGGTACACCATATAACTGAAGGTAACGTATAGATTGAAGGTACCATATAAAGTGAGGGTACTATATAATACCGGGTACTATAGTGTGGTATTATGATTGCACGTATTGTGATTGTGCGGCGATCGTACTATATGTGGGGTACCATATTGTGCAACGAGTGTATTATACAGAACAAGGTATCGTACTATAAAGTATAAGTACAGCGGTGTATTATCAGTGCGGTATACTTGCAGTGAATAATAATTGTTTACTGTTTCTTGAGTATTTAACCATTGTTTATGAACATTGTATTAATTAGGTTATAATTCCTCACTAGCTGATATGGAGTCTTTTGACATTGCACAATTCATTAAGGGTCCTGGGCTTGCCCTTTTGCAGAACTGTGAAGTACTTAAGGATGACTGGATAGCTTTGGCTAGGTTTTACAAGGTTCAAATTACAGGTAAATCTAACAAGGCTGATATTAAGAAGGCAGTCATTCAAGATTTGATCTCGAAAAAAATTCTGGAGGATAGTGCCAAGGCATTGTGCGATATTGAGCTTCAAGGAGAGACAGAGAGAGATGAGGATAAGGCAGAAATTACTAAGATGGATTTGGAGGTAGAGAAAGAGAGGATAGCTCTAGAGAAATTTAAAGTGGAGAAGGAGTTGGAGTTGGAGAAGGAGAGGATAACACTTGAAAGGCTTAAGGTCGAAACAAACTTGAAGGTTGCAATGATGGAGAAGCAGGGTGTCCAAGGGTTGCTGGAACCTACATTTGATATAAACAGCGTAGTACGCCTTGTCCCTACTTTCCTAGAGGGTGACCCGGAGGAGATTTTCGAGCAGTTCGAAAGTTTGGCAACCACCCTCTCCTGGCCTAAGCCATATTGGTGTGTGCTGGTGCAAACGGCCTTAGTGGGTAAGGCTCGTTCATCGTATTTATCCTTGTCCTCTGACACTAAACTTACAGAGTACATGGTTTCATACATAATACATAGTTTCGTACATAATACATGCACAATGTATAATTTACATAATACATAGTTTATCATAGAAAAAATGCACTCTTGCATAACACCCCCACCTTTAAATTAAACACAATAGTGTTTATAACCGGAATAGTGCATTTTTCAACTACAAGTTCCAAAATAGTAAAATAAACTTATACAATAATTCATAGTACATTACAAGATATCGAGGCAATAAACAACCAGCCTCAACCACACTTAGATTACCATACAGTAGTCGTGACCCTAATACCACAGTACAGAAACCACGATTGTCAGAAGACTTTAGTACGGTCTTGATAAACTGTCTGCAATTACATTATTTTTACCGCTCACATGTTTTATTTCCAGGTTGTATGGCTGTAAAGCTAACCACCACCTTGTCAACCTCATGTTCTTGTTTTTCATATTGTTCACAAAGACAAGAGGGTTATGATCACTATAAACAGTTATTTTTTGTGGGTTATTTCCAACATACACATCAAATTTTTCCAAAGCCATCAACAACGCTGCTGCTTCCTTCTCTATAGTGCTGTAGTGTCTTTGGTATTTATTGAATTTCGCAGACATATAACATACAGGAAACAATATTCCATCATGTTCTTGCATTAACACAGCTCCTGCAGCAACATCACTAGCATCAACATTAATCGTGAAATTTTTGGAGAAATCAGGACCATGCAAGACAGGTTTGGAAGTAAGGATTGACTTTATCTTATCAAAGGCTTCTTGACATTCTAATGTCCATTTAAATTTTACTTTAGGACTTACTAAGTCAGTGAGTGGTTTAGCAAGTTTACTGAAATTAGGGCAGAATCTCCGATAATAACCTGCTACACCTAAGAAACGCTGGACTGCTTTACGGTTGGCAGGAGCAGCTAAAGCCTCTATGGCTTCAACCTTGGCGTGCACAGGTGCAACCGTACCGTAACCCACCTCATGGCCTAAAAAGGTCACCTTTGCATGAGCAAACTCAGTCTTCATTAGATTGACAGTCAACCTAGCCTTCCTTAACCTCTCAAACAAGGACCTCAGGGAATTCAAGTGTTCCTCCCACGTCTGAGAATACACGCACAGATCATCGATGTACACACACACACCTTCCAAGCCTGCAATAACATTAGACATTAGACGTGAAAACTTTGCGGGTGCATTCCGTAAGCCAAATGAAGTTACTTTGTATTGATATAGTCCACTAGGCGTTATGAAACTTGACACACGTTTTGCCTCCTCTGACAGTGGCATTTGATAGTAGCCACTCATTAAATCTAATTTAGTTATAATTTTGGCCTTGCCGATTGAGTCAATTAAGTCATCTATGCGAGGAAGAGGGAAGTTGTCAGCCTTGGTAAGTGCATTAAGTTTTCTGTAATCAGTACACATTCTATACTCCCCATTTCCTTTTGGCACAAGAATACATGGAGCAGCCCAGTCACTCTTACTTGGCTCTGCTAAGTGATTATCAAGAAGAAATGTTACCTCTTTCTGGAGAATGGCTGCCTTATGGGGGGACATTCTATAGGGCTTTTCTCTTACCGGGGCGGCACCTTCCACTAGTTCAATATGATGAACTGCCTCAGTCGTTGGTCTCGGCACATCTCCAAAGATTTCCACAAACTCTTGCAGTAATTCTGAAACATCTGACTGTTGGCTGTCAGACAAATGACACAACTTACTATTTAGATTAGCAAGGACATCAGAATTCTTGAGTTTGTTACCTACTGGGATTTTATCAAGGTCGTCTTCACTTTGCATCTCCACAACTTCTAAACTATTTACAGTACCATCTACCTTCTCCACTGTCTTAGCAGCACTTCCCGAGTCTCTTCTATGGTACTTCTTAATCAAGTTCACATGTACTAACCTTTTTGTTTTCCTGTGATCAGGAGTGGATATCACATAGTTCAAATCTCCCCGTTTACCTACAACTCTGAAAGGTCCCTTGTACCTTGCTTGTAATGGACACTTTCTTACGGGCAAGAACAACAGAACTTCATCCCCAACCTCAAAGTTACGTTCTACTGCATCTTTATCATAATTTTCCTTCATCTTTTCTTGACTTAGTTTTAAATTACATTGTGCAAACCTGTGTACCACATCTAGGTTTTCCTTTAACTTAGACACATACTCAGACAAGTTATCGGCATGCTCCAAGTCTATCCAGCTCTCATGGAGTAGCTTCATGGGTCCTCTTATGTCTCTGCCAAACAATAGTTCACTTGGAGAAAACCCGAGACTAGATTGCTTAGCACATCTGATCGCATATAGAAGGAATGGCAAACCCACATCCCACTCATTTCCAGTCTCATGACCATACTTTGCTAACATTGTTTTAAAGGTTCCATGAAAACGTTCCAAGGCTCCTTGGCTTTGGGCATGATAAGCAGATGCAACATACTGTTTAATCCCAAGAAGAGACATTACTTGCCTGAAGATATTGGATACAAAATTGGTACCTCTGTCGGACTGCACAATCTTCGGTATTCCGAATAGGGTGAAGAACTTTGTCAAGGCTGGCAACACAGTCCTGGCTGTAATGGAACGCAGTGGAATGGCCTCTGGATACCTGGTGGTAGTGCACATTAGTGTTAACATGTACAGATGCCCCTTTTTGGTTTTAGGAAGGGGGCCCACGACATCAATTATCACATGGGTAAAAGGTTCCGGCACCACAGGAATAGGTTGCAACGGTGCAGGAGGAATAACAATGTTAGGCTTACCTATCAACTGGCATGTTTCACACGTTTTACAATATTGTGCTACTTGTCTATGGATACCAGGCCAATAGAAGTACTTGATAATCTTATCCAAAGTTTTCTGCACACCCAGATGTCCTCCTATGTAGTCATGTGAAAGACTGATGACTTTCTCTCGATACACGTCCGGAACGATAACCTGATGAAACTCGCACCAACTCTCATTTGCAGGAACATCTGGCGGCCTATATTTTCTCATTAGTATATCATCACGCGTATAATAACATGTAGCTTCATTTGAGATGTCCTTCTCTTGTATGGCCCTTGCAAATAATGGGATTAATGACCTATCAGCTTTCTGGGCAGATATCAGATTACTACGAGTCATTGGGAGAACACTTAAATCCACACGTTCACTTACATTACTCTGCGCTTCATTCACCTTAACACTAGACAGACTGCACGGCAGAACCCCGGGACTAGGCGAATCCACATCACGATCAGCAAGTTCATCTGGCTTAACAGCAGGTCCTGTACTAGAGTCTACATTAAACAAACTACTAATATCCATATCAGCAGTTTCTTCACTGGTTTTTATCCTTGCTTGGCTGCGAGTAACTGCGCATGCTGGAAAAATATCTCCACACACGCTTTCCAAACCCTCGGCAGGATCCCATTCCAGTGGAGTCGTACTTACCACGGGATTAGGCACAATTAACTTTCCCGCTATATCATTTCCTAGCAAGAAACTCACTCCTTCAACAGGTAAAGTCTCTCCAACTCCAACCAACACAGGCCGAGATAATAATTCGGTTCGGAGGAACAACTTACACAGGGGAACCGTCATCGTCCCCCCAACGCCCTTTATCAATACATGCTCACCCGTCAACGCCTGTTCTACGTCAGGAACAGCGCTTTGTAATACCATACTGAGCGATGCAGCAGTGTCTCGCAACACAGTTACAGACACTCCGGGCCCATCCTCCTCGACAGACACTGTACCAGGGAATACAAATGGGTTAAACAGACTGCGTTCTCTTCCCACATCAAGATCTCCTTTTTCCTTTACATCTGCAGAAAGCAAAGTTACATTAGCAACACGTTTCTCTCTAGTCAACTCAGGACACCTTGCCCTTACGTGCCCAAATTTTTTACAGTAAAAGCAACCAATTTTTGACACGTCTGTATTGCTTTTACCCAGGGTCCAGGTACCTTTACCCTTGTGTACCTTTCCCTCTTGAGGTTGAGAAATGCCTGGAGGGGAAGGAGGCTTACTTGATTTATGCGTTAATGTATAATTTTCCGCCAATGTGGCAGCTCGATCAATTCTACTTACTTCCTTCTCTAGCAAATAGGTTCGAACGTCCGGTGGAATACCCTTAACATACTGTTCCAGTGCAATTAGTTCCTTTAACTCCTCATAAGTTTCAATTCCGCTAGCTGATAGCCATCTATTAAATAATCTATTCACACTGTTACCATACTCGAGGTATGACTGGTGGTTTCCTCTAAAACAGTTTCTAAACTTTTGTCTATAAAATTCTGGAGTGCACAAGTATGCCTTCAACACTATCCTTCACTACCGAATACTGGCTCTGATTTTCAGAGGACAAGGATAAATACGATGAACGAGCCTTACCCACTAAGGCCGTTTGCACCAGCACACACCAATATGGCTTAGGCCAGGAGAGGGTGGTTGCCAAACTTTCGAACTGCTCGAAAAACTCCTCCGGGTCACCCTCTAGGAAAGTAGGGACAAGGCGTACTACGCTGTTTATATCAAATGTAGGTTCCAGCAACCCTTGGACACCCTGCTTCTCCATCATTGCGAGCTTCAAGTTCGTTTCAACCTTAAGCTTTTCAAGTGCTATCCTCTCCTTCTCTAACTCCTTCTCCTTCTCTACTTTAAATCTCTCTAGAGCTATCCTTTCTTTCTCTACCTCCAAATCCATCTTAGTAATTTCTGCCTTATCCTCATCTCTCTCTGTCTCTCCTTGAAGCTCAATATCGCACAATGCCTTGGCACTATCCTCCAGAATTTTTTTCGAGATCAAATCTTGAATGACTGCCTTCTTAATATCAGCCTTGTTAGATTTACCTGTAATTTGAACCTTGTAAAACCTAGCCAAAGCTATCCAGTCATCCTTAAGTACTTCACAGTTCTGCAAAAGGGCAAGCCCAGGACCCTTAATGAATTGTGCAATGTCAAAAGACTCCATATCAGCTAGTGAGGAATTATAACCTAATTAATACAATGTTCATAAACAATGGTTAAATACTCAAGAAACAGTAAACAATTATTATTCACTGCAAGTATACCGCACTGATAATACACCGCTGTACTTATACTTTATAGTACGATACCTTGTTCTGTATAATACACTCGTTGCACAATATGGTACCCCACATATAGTACGATCGCCGCACAATCACAATACGTGCAATCATAATACCACACTATAGTACCCGGTATTATATAGTACCCTCACTTTATATGGTACCTTCAATCTATACGTTACCTTCAGTTATATGGTGTACCTTCAATTTATATGGTACCCCGCATCTCCACCATTTTGTTATGCCAAGACTTCCCAGGGCACGATGATCCCCGAGTATTCTAATTGAGGGCCCCAATATGGCGTAACAAAGTCCGAATTATGAGAGAGGACTTGGGCCCTTAAGTTATGTGTAATTACCAGTCAACTGTTTCTTAAGAGCATTCCACTATATTGTTTCAAATAAAGAGCAACAAAAGAAAATAGATTTAATTATAAATGAAAGCTTATGCATGACAGAACAATTCCAATTTAGAATAAGATGCTGCCGGCGAATGAGAATTGAAACATGGCAAAGCCGGCAGCTTTTTAACAAGAGTATTAAAGAAAATAAAGATCTTTGCACAAGTATAACCATTACCATATAGACAGACACACACGGAATATAATAATCAAATTAATTTACTCACTAGAGACCTAACTGCACTGGAACTAAAAATGTTTAATCTTACTTGACACAGGGTATTCTCACCAGTTCTTACTAGATCGGTCCCTCCAGGCTACTCAAACTAACTCGCCTGGCCGACCGCCCACGTCACCTTCGGCCACCAATAAAGCAAAACTAAAGGCATCCACATTCTTTGTTACAAGATACAAATTTATATCTGACTGTACATGACGATTACATAATTATTCATGTACTAGTGCGTTTAAGCATTCACATTACACCACCATACAAGGAATACATTCATCGTACCTTCGAACAACGTATCACCTAGCAGACGACAGTAGTCGTTGAAGGCGAACGGACAATAAACTTGCATAGTACATGGTTTCATACATAATACATAGTTTCATACATAGTACATAATACATACACAATACATAATTTACATAATACATAGTTTATCATAGACAAAATGCACTCTTGCATAACAATATATATATATATATATATATATATATACATATATATATATACATATATATATATATATATATATTTATATATATATATATATATATATATATATATATATATATATATATATATTACAAAATAGAAATAGATAATGATGGAGACAAAACTACAAAACATGGGGTTGGAGAAGATACATGGGAATAGAGAGAAGAGAGGAGGACGAGGAAGAGAGGAGAAGAGGAGGAAGATGAGGCGAGGGTAGAAGGAGGAAGACCAAAGAAAGAGTTTTGGAAGCTTAAATGAATGGTGTTCCTAAAGACATGAGATTACAAAGGAGGACTATGCCAACAGGAAACCTTTTGGTCCATAAGTAGGGTGCGGAAAAAGTTATTATAATGAATAGATAAAAGAAAAATAAATAAAAAATTGTGATAATATAAAGAATAATAAATAAAGTAAATAAATACACAGGTGTAGTTGAATAGTAAACAAACAGGTAAATAGTAAATAATAATAAATTAACAGATAACTGATAAATGAAAATCAAGCAAATAATAATAAACAAACAAATAATAACAAACAAATAAACAAATAATATAAAATAGATGTCAGTCATTACAGCATCTTGTTTAGGTGTTTATCTAAACGATTCTTAAAGCTTCGAACTGCCTCTGCAGGAAGTTTATTCCATTCATTAACCACACGGTTGGCGAAGTTGTTTCTACCTACTTCCAAATTAAATCAATTTCCTGACAGTTTGAGACCCTTATTTTTTTATCGGATTTTCATTGAGTGTGAAAATTTGTCACTTTTGATGTTTTCAATTCCCTTCAGAATCTTAAAGACCTTTATCAAGTCACCTCTGAGTCTACGCTCTTTTAGGGAAAACAGATTCATATGCTTTAATCGATTTTCGAATGATTTATTTTTCATATCTGGAATCAGTTTTGTGGCTCGCCGTTGTATTTCTTCCAATCTGACAATGTGATATAGACGAGATTAACCTGTTCTTCGACGATTTTCATATTACGATTATTTTTGTCTTTAACTAAAGACTTTATTTAAAAGAAAACTTTCCCTTAGAGAATTAAATGTATTTCAATTACATCTTCATTCTGTTATTTTCTAGCTCCCATCAAACGATTCTATTCAACGTAGAAATGTCCTTCCTGAAGTAAAGTGATCAATTTGAATTCCGAGTAAGATTAAAAAAAAAAAATGTACAAATCTAACCTCTTAGCACTCAGTATCAACTTCTAGTGCTCAGCCACTGCCGATCTCCAGAGGTTGAGCTCCACTGGCCGAGCTCCAAAGGCCGAGCTCCAGAGGCCGAGCTCCCGAGGCCGACCTCCAGAGGCCGAGCTCCAGAGGCCGAGCTCCACAGGCCGACTCCCGAGGCCGACTCCCGAGGCCGAGCTCCCGAGGCCGAGCTCCCAAGGCCGAGCTCCCGAAGCCGAGCTCCTGAGACCGAACTACCAAGGCCGAGCTCCCGAGGCCGAGCTCCATAGGCCGATCTACAGAGTCTGAGCTCCACAGGCCGAGCTCCACAGGCCGAGGTCAAGAGGCCGAGCTCCCGAGACCGAGCTCCACAGACTGAGCTCCCGAGGCCGAGCTCCAGAGGCGAAGCTCCACAAGCCGAGCTCCACAGGTCGAGCTCTACAGGCCGAGCTCCACAGGCAGAGCTCCAGAGGCCAATCTCCTGAGGCCAAGCTCCCGACGATGAGCTCCAGAGGCCGAGCTCCCAAGGCCGTGCTCCCGAGGCAGAGCTACAGAGGCAGAGATCCCGAGGCCGAGCTCCTGAGGCCGAGCTTCAGGCCGACATCCATAGGCCGAGCTCCAGATTCCGAGCTCCAAAAGCCTAGCTCAAGAGGCCAAGCTCCACAGGCCGAGCTCAAGAGGCCAAGCTCCACAGGCTGAGCTCAAGAGGCCAAGCTCCACAGGCCGAGCTCCCCAGCCCGATCTCCCGAGGCCGGGCTCGCGAGGCCGAACTACAGAGGCCAAGCTCCACAGGCCGAGCTACAGAGGCCGAGCTCCCGAGGCCGAGCTCCCGAGGAAGAGCTGCCGAGGCCGAGCTCCCGAAACCGAGCTCCTGAGGTCGAACTCACCAGACCGATCTCCCGAGGCCGAGCTCCACAGTCCGAGCTCAACAGGCCGAGCTCCACAGGCCGAGTTCCAGAGACCGAGCTCCAGAGGCCAAGCTCGAGAGACCGAACTCCACAGGCCGAGCTCCACAGGCCAAGGTCCACAGGCCGAGCTCCACAGGCCAAGCTCCACAGGCCGAGCTCCAGAGGCCGAGCTACACAGGCCAAGCTCTACAGGCCAAGCTCTACAGGCCGAGCTCCACAGGACGAGCTCCAGAGGCCGAGCTCCAAAGGCTGAGCTCCCAAGGCCGAGCTCTAAAGGCTGAGCTCCCAAGGCCGAGCTCACGTGGCCGAGCTCCTGAGGCAGGGCTACACAGGCAGAGCTCAACAGGCCGAGCTCCAGAGGCCGAGCTCCACAGGCCGAACTCCAAAGGCCGAGCTCCACAGGCCAAGCTCTACAGGCCGAGCTCCACAAGCCTAGCTCCACAGGCCGAGCTCCAAGGGCCGAGCTCCAAAGGCTGAGCTCCAGAAGCCGAGGCCGATCTCATGAGGCCGAGATCACGATGCCAAGCTCACGAGGCCAAGCTTACGAGATCTCCCGAGTCTGACCTCCGAGGCCGAGCTACAGAGGCCGAGCTCCACAGGCCGAGCTACAGAGGCCGAGCTCCCGAGGCAGAGCTCCCGAGGCAGAGCTCCCGAGGCCGAGCTCTCGAAACCCAGCTCCCGAGGTCGAACTCACCAGGCCGAGCTTCCGAGGCGGGGCTACACAGTCCGAGCTCCACAGGCCGAGCTCCTCAAGCCGAGCTCCAGAGACCGAGCTCCAGAGGCCAAGCTCCAGAGACCGAGCTCCACAGGCCGAGCTCCACAGGCCAAGCTCCACAGGCCAAGCTCCACAGGCCGAGCTCCAAAGGCCGAGATCCAAAGGCCGAGCTCCCAAGCCCGAGCTCAAGAGGCCGAGCTCCCGAGGCAGGGCTGCACAGGCCGAGCTCAACAGGCCAAGCTCCAGAGGCCGAGCTCCACAGGCCGAACTCCACAGGCCGAGCTCCATAGGCCGAGCTCCACAGGCCGAGCTCCAGAGGCCGAGCTCCAAAGGGCGAGCTCCACAATCCAAGCTCCACTGGCCGAGCTCCACAGGCCGAGCTCCACAGGCAGAGCTCCAAAGGCCGAGCTCCAGAAGCCGAGGCCGAGCTCATGAGGCCGAGCTCACGAGGCCAAGCTCACGAGACCGAGCTCCAGAGGCCGAGCTCCAGATTCCAAGATCTAGAGGCCGAGCTCCAGAGGCCAAGTACCAGAGCCCGAGTTCCACAAGCCAAGCTCTACTACTGGGGCTCCCGAGGCTAAGCTCCCGAGACCGAGCTCCCGAGGCCGAGCTTCAGAGGCCGAGCTCCACAGGACGAGCTCCACAGGCCGAGCTCCAAAGGCCGAGCTCCACAGGCCGAGCTCCACTGGCCGAACTCTACAGGCCCACCTCCACAGGCCTAGTTCCAAAGGCCGAGCTCCACGGTTCGAGCTCCACAAGCCGAGCTCCAAAGGCCGAGCTCCAAAGGCCGAGCTCCAAAGGCCGAGCTCCACAGGCCGAGTTCCAGAGGCCGAGCTCCAGAGGCCGAGCTCCAGAGGCCGAGCTCCAGTGTATGAGCTCACGAGGCCGAGCTCCACAGACTGAGCTCAATAGGCCGAGCGCCAAAGGCCGAGCTCCATAGGCCGAGCTCCAGAGTCCGAGCTCCCAAAGTCGAGCTCCAGAGGCCAAGCTCCACAGGCCGAGCTCCCGCAGCCAAGCCCCACAGGCCCGGCTCCCGAGGCCGAGCTCCCGAGGCCGAGATACAGAGGCCGAGCTCCACAAGCCGAGCTACAGAGGCAGAGCTCCAGAGGTCGAGCTCCAGAGGTCGAGCTCCCGAGGCCGAGTTCCCGAGGCCGAGCTCCAGAGGCCGAGCTCCCGAGACCGAGCTTCACAGTCCGAGCTCCAAAGACCGAGCTCCACAAGCCGAGCTGCACAGGCCGAGCTCCACAGGCCGAGGTCTACAGGCCGAGCTCAACAGGCCGAGCCCCACAGGACGAGCTCCAGAGGCCGAGCTCCAGATCCCGAGATCCAGATGTCGAGCTCCAGAGGTCAGGCTCCAGAGGCCGAGTTCCACAGGCCGAGCTCTACTAGCCGAGCTCCCGAGGCCAAGCACCGAAGGCCGAGCTCCCAAGGCCGAGCTTCAGAGGGCGAGCTCCCGAGGACGAGCAACAGAGGCCGAGCTACAGAGGCCGAGCTCCACGGTTTGAACTCCACAGGCTGAGCTCCAAAGGCCAAGCTCCAAAGGCCGAACTCCAAAGGCCGAACTCCAGAGTCCGAGCTCCCAAGGCCGAGCTCACGATGCCGAGCTCTTGAGGCCGAGTTCTCGAAGCCGAGCTCCAAAGGCTGAGCTCCATAGGCCGAGCTCCAAAAGCCGAGCTCCAGAGGCCGATCTCCAAAGGCCGAGTTCCCGAGGCCGAGCTCCTGAGGCCGAGCTCAAGAGGCCTAACTCCCGAAGCCGAGCTCCCGAGGCCGAGCTCTCGAGGCCGACCTCCCGAGGCCGAGTTCCACAGGCAGAGCTCCATAGGCCGATGTCCATAGTCCGAGCTCCACAGGCCGAGCTCCACAGGCCCAGCTCCACAGGCTGAGCTCCAGAGGCCGAGCTCCAGATCCCGAGTTCCACAGGTCGAGCTCTACTAGCCGAGCTTCCGAGGCCAAACTCCCGAGGCCGAGCTCCCGAGGACGAGCTACAGAGGCCAAGCTGCAGAGGCCGAGCTCCCGAGGCCGAGCTCCACAGACCCACCTCCACAGGCCTCATTCCACAGACCCACCTCCACAGCCCTCGTTCCACAGGCCGAGGTCCACGGTTCGAGCTCCACAGGCTGAGCTCCATAGGCCAAGCTCCTAAGGCCGAGCTCCAAAGGCCGAACTCCAGAGTCCGAGCTCCCGAGGCCAAGCTCCCGAGGCCGAGCTGTTGAGGCCGAGCTCTCGAAGCCGAGCTCGGCCTCGGGGGCTCGCCCTTTTGAGCTCGGCATGTGGAGCTCGGCCTCGGGAGCTCGGCCTGTGAAGCTCGGCCTGTGGAGCTCAGCCTTTGGAGCTCGGTCTGTGGAGTTGGGCCTTTGAGGCTCAACCTCGGGGGCTTGGCCCCGGTAGCTCGGCCTGTGGACTTCGGCCTCGGGAACTCGGCCTGCTAGGGCTGTGGAGTTCTGCCTGTGGATCTCGGCCTGTGGAATTGGCCTCTGTAGGTCGCCCCATGGAGCTTGGCCTGTGGAGCTCAGCATTTGAAGCTCGGCCTCGGGAGCTCGACCTATGGTGTTCGGCCTGTGGAGCTCGGCTTGTGCGGGAGCTCGGCCTTGGGAGCTCGGCCTGTGGAGCTCGGCCTCTGTAGCTCGTCCTCGTGAGCTCGGTCTGTGTAGCTCGGCCTTTAAAGCTCGGCCTGTGGAGCTCGGCCTGTGGAGCTCGGCCTCTGTTGCTCGGCCTCTGTAGGTCGGCCTGTGGAGCTCGGCCTCTGGAGCTCGTCCTCGGGAGCTCGGCCTGTGGAGCTCGGCCTGTGGAGCTCGGCCAAGGGAGCTCGGCCAAGGGAGCTCCTCCTCGGGAGCTCGGCCTGTAGAGCTCGGCCTCTGGAGCTCGGCCTCTGTAGCTCGGCCTCGGGAGCTCGGTCTCGGGAGCTCGGCCTTGGTAGCTCGGCCTCAGGAGCTCGGCCTCGGAAGCTCGGCCTCGGGAGCTCGCTCTCGGGAGCTCGACCTCGGGAGCTTGGCCTCAGGAGCTCGGCCTCTGGACTTCGGCCTGGGGAACTCGGCCTCGGGAACTCGGCCTGTGTAGCTAGGCCTTTGGAGTTCGGCCTGTGGAGATCGGCCTGTGGAGCTCGGCCTATGGAGGTCGGCCTGTGGAGCTTGGCCTGTGGAGCTCAGCCTTTGAAGCTCGGCCTCGGGAGCTCGGCCTATGGTGTTCGGCCTGTAGAGCTCGGGCTGTGGATCGCGGTCTTTGTAGCTCGGCCTCGGGATCTCGGCCTGTGGAGCTCGGCCTCGGGAGCTCGGCCTCGGGAGTTCGGCCTGTGGAGCTCGGCCTGTTGAGCTCGGCCTCTGTAGTTCGTCCTCGGGAGCTCGGCCTGTGGAGCTTGACCTGTGGAGCTCTGCCTTTGAGGGTCGGCCTCGGGAGCTCGGCCTTGGGAGCTCGGCCTGTGGAGCTCGGTCTCTGTAGCTTGTCCTCGGGAGCTCGGCCTGTGGAGCTCTGCCTCTGGAGGTCGGTCTTTGAAGCCCGGACTCGGGAGCTCGGCCTCGGGACCTCGGCCTCTGTAGCTCGGCCTCTGGAGCTCGGCCTGTGGAGCTCGGCCTCTGTAGCTCGTCATCGGGAGCTCGGCCTGTGGAGGTCGGCCTGTGGAGCTTGGCCTAGGGAGCTCGGCCTCTGGATCTTATCCTCGGGAGCTCGGCCTGTGGAGCTCCAGAGGCCTCTGTAGCTCGTCATCGGGAGCTCGGCCTGTGGAGCTCAGCCTGTGGAGCTCGGTCTGTGGAGCTCGGCCTCGGGAGCTCGGCCTCGGGAGCTCGGCCTGTGGAGCTCGGCCTCGGGAGCTCGGCCTTGGTAGCTCGGCCTTTGGAGCTCGGCCTCGGGAGCTCGGCCTCGGGAGCTCGGCCTCGGGAGCTCGGCCTCGGGAGCTCGGCCTCTGGAGCTCGGCCTCTGGAGCTCGGCCTCTGGAGCTTGGCCTGTGGAGCTCGGCCTGTGGAGCTCGGCCAGTGGAGCTCAACCTCTGGAGATCGGCAGTGGCTGAGCACTAGAAGTTGGTACTGAGTGTTAAAAGGTTAGATTTGTACGTTGTTTTTTTTTTTCTTTTGTGTAATATTACTCGGAATTCAAATTGGTCACTTTATTCAGGAAGGACATTTCTATGTTGAATGGAATCGTTTGATGGGAGCAGGATAGTAACAGAATGAAGATGTAATTGAAATTCATTTAATTCTCTAAGGGAAGGTTTTCTTTTAAATAAAGTCTTTAGTTAAAGACAAAAATAATCGTAATATGAAAATCGTCGAAGAACAGGTTAATCTTGTCTATATCACATTGTCAGATTGGAAGAAATACAACGGTGAGCCACAAAACTAATTCCAGATATGTAAAATAAATCATTCGAAAATCGATTAAAGCATATGAATCTGTTTTCCCTAAAAGAGCGTAGACTCAGAGGTGACTTGATAAAGGTCTTTAAGATTCTGAAGGGAATTGAAAACATCAAAAGTGACAAAAAATTTCACACTGAATGAGAATCCGATAAAAAAAAATAAGGGTCTCAAACTGTCAGGAAATAGATTTAATTTGGAAGTAGGTAGAAACAACTTTGCCAACCGTGTGGTTAATGAATGGAATAAACTTCCTGCAGAGGCAGTGCAATGTAGTTCAGTTCGAAGCTTTAAGAATCGTTTAGATAAACACCTAAACAAGATGCTGTAATGACTGACATCTATTTTATATTATTTGTTTATTTGTTTGTTATTATTTGTTTGTTTATTATTATTTGCTTGATTTTCATTTATCAGTTATCTGTTAATTTATTATTATTTACTATTTACCTGTTTGTTTACTATTTAACTACACCTGTGTATTTATTTACTTTATTTATTATTTTTTATATTATTACAATTTTTATTTATTTTTCTTTTATTTATTTATTATAATAACTTTTTCCGCACCCGACCTACTTATGGACCAAAAGGTTTCCTGTTGGCATAGTCCTCCTTTGTAATCTCATGTCTTTAGGAACACCATTCATTTAAGCTTCCAAAACTCTTTCTTTGGTCTTCCTCCTTCTACCCTCGCCTCATCTTCCTCCTCTTCTCTCTTCCTCGTCCTCCTCTCTTCTCTCTATTCCCATGTATCTTCTCCAACCCCATGTTTTGTAGTTTTGCCTCCATCATTATCTATTTCTATTTTGTAATATATATATATATTATATAATATATATATATATATATATATATATATATATATATATATATATATATATTATATTATATACTGATATCTATTACAGCGCACATCTTAGAATGGGTCATTGTTTATATATTATATTATATATTTATATATATATATATTTATATATAATATATATATATATATATATATATATATATATATATATATATATATATATATATATATATATATATATATATATATATTCCTCTTCTTTTCATTCGTTTGGTTTTCTTCGTCCAATCCACCTACCTTCCCGTACCATATCTTTAGGTTCTTGTCTGCTTTCTAAATTCACGTTTAAGTGCTTTTATTTTTTTTTTACATTTACTTTCCCTTTTTTTTTACATTTTCTCCCCTCCTCCTCCTCCTCCTCCTCCTCTTCCTTCTCTTCCTCCTCTTTTTCCTTGTCCTCCCTCTCCTCCTTCTACTCTTCCTATTCCCTCTCCTCTTCCTTCTCTTCCTCCTCCTCCTCCTCCTTCTCCCATTCCTTCTCCTTTCCCTCCTCTATCTCCTTCTCCTCCTCTTTATTCTTCTCCTCATCCTCCTCTTCCTTCTACTCCTTCTCCTCCTCTTCCTCCTCTTCCTCCTCCTTCTCCACCTCCTCCTTTTCCTACCTCTTCTTCGCCTCCTCCTCCTTCTTTTCCTTCTCGTCTTCCTCTTCCTCCTCTTCTTCCTCCTCCTCCTCTTCTTCCTCCTCCTCCTCCTTCTCTTCCTTCTCCACCTCCTCTTCCTTCTTCTTCTTCAACTCCTTCTTCTCCTTCACTTCCATACAACCAACCGTTGCAGATGTATAACTTATTGTTGCCTATTGTATTTCTACATACAGTAGTACGCTGGCAAGGAAGATGATGCTTCGTAAGTAGAATTGTATTAATACAAAAACAGCAACTAAAGATGTATTTGCATGTTTCTGATACGGTCTGTGTCTAGGAGACGAAAAGAAAAGAGAGAGAGAGAGAGAGAGAGAGAGAGAGAGAGAGAGAGAGAGAGAGAGAGAGAGAGAGAGAGAGAGAGAGAGAGAGAGAGAGGGAGAGAGGGAGATAGACAGGTATATACTGTAGATGCATAGGCAGATATATACATATATATATATATATATATATATATATATATATATATATATATATATATATATGGGGGGGGTAGTGAATGGATAGGGGGTCCCTCACATTTTTCCTTTGTGAACTCCCCTATCCCTATCCTTCATATTTGCTACCCTACTCTCCTTTTTCACCATCTTTCTCTAATACTTGTTAAGGAAGGTTGTGGTATCTTGGTGCCTCCCAAGCTACATGTCTGAACCCAGTCAAGTGGGGATGGATACCGCGAGGTCACTACTCCCTGCGAGAGCCGAAAGCTCACCGACTGGGGAATGTATGTGTACGAGGCAGGTACTAGGCTACCGACTTCCTTTCTCCCTAGCCAGTACACATGCAGAGTGACTACGCCGGACCCATCCTAAATGGGACAAAACAAAAGAGGACAAACTTCCGGCTTGACAAAGTCTCTAACTCGCCTCCGAGACCCTGCATGTGTAAATAGTCGTTTCTGGAACTTCCCGACTCTGCAGACACTTTTCTTTTATTGCTTGAGGCATCAGGCAACTGCAGTATCTTCTTCTATGTACTGATCCTTCCTTCTCAATATATGGTGTGGCTTATAAATATATACGATCATGGCGGCTGTTGACGCTACACATTCTAAACCCCCACCACTACCTGATCCTCCTCCTAAACCCCCCGATCCCTCTCCTAACATTGCCACCCCAGGAGTAGGAGCTCATAAAAAACCTGAAGATAACCTGCCATGTACTGTACCAAATGGAGACGAGAGAATTCTTTATATATTCTCTCCCCTCAAACTTGAATTGTTCCAAATTTTTGGAGATGTTTGGAAAGTTCGGAGAAATGAAAGTTATAAAGTATTGTGAAACTAGAAATTTTGAATCCTGGAGAATATGGATAGAATTTGCTTCTCATAAGGATGCTGTTAATGCTTTTAAGCATACATCTTCGGAGAGCTTAGAATGCAATTTAATTCGAAAAGTTCCCCACAATATTAATGTGGACTTATTTTATCCAGATAGAGTTAATGAGGAAACAACAGAAAGAAGTGCTGAAAGGACACCTCTACCTGCCAGGTGGCTAATTGTTTCAACAAAATCAGAATTTCGTAATATCTTCCATTTCAAAAAACATTTGAGATCAATGGTAGGAACAATTAATAACTCTGACATTACCAGATTCGGAAAGAACAGATATTTGGTTTCTACAAGGTCTTATAGACAAGGGCACATGAATTCTAAACTTAAAAACACAGATATAATAAAAGAGGTCAAACCACACTATAATTTTAGTTATGCCAAGTGAGTAGTTTTCAGTCAAGATTTATATGACCTGTCTGATGAGGAACTACTTGAAATGTGTGATGATAAAATTTGGACATTTTTCAAGGTACCATAGTCAAAAATGATTATTTTTACATTTAAAAATGATCAAATTCCAGAATATATATACATTGACAGAGAAAGATTTCATGTCAGAACTTTTAAGCATAGACCACTACAATGCTTCAAGTGTTTTGGCTATGGTCACTCATCAAAGGTATGCACAAAAGATCAGCTATGTGCAACCTGTTCATTACAAAAACATGAAGATGATTGTTCTAATCCTACATTATGTATAAATTGTAAGGGAAATCATAGTGCTAGATATAAAGAATGTGAGTCATTTAAAAAGGAAAAAGCAGCTATAGAGAAAGCTCAAGCATAACATCTAAGCATTGGCCAGGCAAAAAGACTTCTGTTCAGTAGACCTCAATATAGTGATGTTCTAAAAAATGGAAATTCAATTAAGAATCAACCTATAAAATCCAATCCCAATCCAAAACTTCAGCCTTCCCCCTCTGAGCTTGAAGTGCATTCAACTTCTCAGATTTCATCTCAGAAAGCTCCTTCGTCCCCTCTCCAGGGGACTCCAAAGGCCTCTCAGAAGGCCTCTCAGGCAGCTATACTGCCTGATCTGGGTAATTCCCAGAATGACACCTTGATCAAAACCCCTCTCCAGGGGACTTCTCAGGCCTTACTAAAGAGCTCCCAGGCAGCTTTACCGCCTGATCTGGGTAATTCCCAGAATGACCCCTTGATCAAACCCCTCTCCAGGGAACTTCTCAGGCCTCACTAAAGACCTCCCAGGCAGCTTTGCCGGCTGATCTGGGTAATTCCCAGAATAACCCATTGTCCAAAACCCCTCTCCAGGGAACTTCTCAGGCCTCACGAAAGACCTTTCAGACAGCTTTACCACCTGATCTGGATAACTCCCAGAATGACACCTTGATCAAAGCAACTCGTACAGCTCAGGTGCAAGATGTGGAGATGGAGCCTCAAAGACGAAAGAGACCCCGTACTCCCTCACCATCAACTAAATCTTCACATCACGGTAGGACACCAAAGAAAGGAAATAGCAGAACTCTCGAGAACCTGTCATATTCCTCTACAAAACATAAACCGAATCTTCCCAAAACAAACCATTCCATACCTGGAAAACCAAATAAAAAACCATCCAATAACAAATAATGGCCCTATGTCAATGGAACATGCGAGGTTTCCATTCAAATAGAGAACAGATCCGGGTTCTTTTTAAAGAACATGATTTAGCCGCCATTTGTCTACAAGAAACTAAACTGGGATATGTTATACCCAACTGTGGACACAACTTTACATTCTACAAATCTCCACCTCCTGTAGGTGAACGTGCTCATGGTGGCACAAGTATTATTTTGACCAAGTCATTACCACAAAACACGATACTACAAGTTTGTGCAACACAAATCTACATTAATAAATGGATCACTTTGTGCTCCCTATATCTATAACCTGAATTAGAATCTCGATTAGTGGACAGAGATGGTAATCCAAGGCAATTAGAAGTTAACGACTTACAATCACTTTTAAACCAGCTTCCTCAAACTTTCATTTTAATGGGGGATTTTAATGCAAAGCATACATTATGGGGTGAAAATATATGCGACCATCGTGGACTTTTAATTGAAGAACTACTAGACTATAATAATATGGTTTTAATGAACGATGGTTCCCCCACAAGGTTTGATGTAGTCCACAACTTCAATTCTGCAATTGATCTTACAATATGCTCATCATCTTTAAGATTAGATTATCAGTGGTCAGTGGATGATAATCCCTATGGAAGTGACCACTTTCCCATACATCTTAAGTATGTCCAAAATATACCCTCCCAATGTTTGCCCAAAGGGAAGACAAAGGAAGCAAATTGGCAACACTATGAAAGATCCACCAAAGTCACTCGTAAAACTAATGATTTCCCTAGTCCTTCATGTGCATACGAATATCTAACTAGTATAATGACTGGAGGAGCTATGCTATCAATTCCCAAAACAACAGGGAAACCTCGACGTCCACTGATACCATGGTGGAATAGTAATTGTGCCTTGAGCAGAAAAATTACTAGAGCCTGTTACAAACGTTATCGAAGACGTCCAATCCTGATAAACAGGTTGATATACAAGAGAAACCTTGCTAAACAAAAGCAAATTTTCAAAGAAGCAAGGAGAGAGACGTTCATAAGATATATATCAGAATTAAGATATAATTCCCCACTTATTTTAGTTTGGGACAGAATACGCAAACTATCAGGGAAATTTCCCCCTGCCCATTCTAAAAATCAACTTAGTTGTTATATCAGATACAAGAGAAGTGGCAGAGGCATTTGCACAGCACTACTCAAATATCTCAAGTGCCAGTCACTACTCCCCTGAATTCCACAGTATAAGGAACACAACAGTAGTTACTCCGCCTGCTTACACTAATGCTGAGGCATATAACACTCCATTTAACATCATCGAATTTGAACATGCCTTATCTTTATCTTCACCAACAGCACCTGGAGAAGATGATATCACATATGCAATGATTTCCCATCTACCTCGGGAGTCTAAAAAATTCTTTGTTGATGTTTTTAATGAATTTTGGTGTTCAGGAACCTCTTATAAGTTGTGGACAAACTCTGTTATAGTTCCATTTTTGAAACCTGGAAAAGACCCTAGTGATCCCAAAAGTTACAGGCCTATAGCTCTTACCAGCTGTATTTTTAAGATCTATGAACGAATGGTGAATATTCGTTTGGTGTGGCTCCTAGAATCAAAGAATTTATTATCAGAGAGGCAATATGGCTTCCGCAAAAACAGAAGTACTTTGGATCCTCTATTATATCTCACACGTGAGATACAAAATGCTTTTGCAATCCGAAATCAGACCATTGCAGTGTTCTTCGATTTGGAAAAAGCTTTTGACACTACCTGGAGAGCCGGTATTTTAAAACAGCTAGTAGATTGGAATATCGGTGGCAATATGTTTAACTTTGCCAAAGATTTTTTATCAGATCTATATTTAAAAGTGCGAATAGGCTCTACCCTATCATCAGAATATCTACAGGAAGAAGGTATTCCACAAGGAAGTGTCCTTAGCCCAACCTTCTTTAATGTTGCCATTAATGGATTACTTGAACAACTCCCTGTCGGAGTAATTGGCCAAGCATTCGCAGATGATATTGTTTCTATATGTAGTAAATCTACTGCAGTTGAAGCCTGTATCAAAATTCAGAATGCAATTAATGCTGCTACTAAATGGGCAAATAATAAAGGATTTAAATTCTCTACCGAAAAAACTAAAGCTATACGCTTTTGTAGAACACAAAAAAGGGAAGTAATCCCAACATTATTTTTAGAAGACTCAATTATAATATATGAAGACAAAGTTAAATATTTAGGAATTGTTTTTGACAAAAAATGAACTTTTGCTGACCATATAAATGAGACAGCAGTTAATGTCAAACAACGATGTAACATTCTTAAAGTTGTTAGTGGCACTTTTTTTTGGAGCTGACCGTACTACACTGTTAAGCCATATGCCTAAGTAAGATTGATTATGGCTCTCAGGTTTATGCCTCAGCATGTAAGACACTATTGAAAAAACTGGATGTAGTACACAACATGGCGCTACGCATTTGTACTGGGGCTTTTAAGACTTCTCCTGTTGAAAGTCTTTATGTGGATTCTGGTTTTCCCCCCTCTTTCCATTCGAAGGGAAGAACAGGGTCTCAGATATATGTCAAGAGCACTAACTACACATTCTAGTTCAACCTACAAGTATATAAAACAACCTATCGACAGAGCACCCACTAAACCTACTTTGCCAAAGCCCCTTGAAGTGAGATTAAACCATAGTACAAGAGAGGTAGGCCTTATTCCTCCTCTAGTTATGGAAATCACTTTTGCAAAATACCCTCCGTGGTGTAGGCCACCTATAAACATTTGCCAAATGAAAGAAAGCAAAAAGATCAACTCAAGTGCTCAATTGAAAAGTAACTTTTTAGCCCGTATTTCTGAACACAAAAAAAATCGATTGCTGTATACACTGATGGGTCAAAAACGGCAACTGGAACTGAATGTGCTATCATCCTTGGAGAAAAAATAATTAAAAGGAGCCTTCCCATTCAATTCTCAAATTTTAATGCAGAGATTTATGCTCTCTATAGCTGTCTAAAACTTATTTCTAACACAAGCAGAAATGAGGATTCATATATTATTTTGTGATTCCCAAAGTGCATTGACAGCGCTACAAGGATTGATACCCCCTAATCAACTTATCCAAGAGGTGCAGAATTGGCTGGTCCTCCTGCACTCTCGAAAACAAGTTGACATAAAGTTCTGCTGTATTCCTTCACACGTGGGAATTCATGGAAATGAGCAAGCTGATACAGCTGCCAAACAGGCAGCTTCCACCCCGGGTTTCCGCTCTATAAAGGTTCCCTGCGAAGACCTAATTTTTTTTATTAGATCATACTGTAGGATCAGGTGGCAGGACCAATGGTCCAACACGAACAGCAATTTTAAACTAAAGTCAATCAGACCTTCTGTCAGCCCCTGGACCTATACAGGGATGGACAGAAGGTCCAGCATAGTTTTAACACGCCTACGTATAGGGGACACATACCTAACCCACAAGTACCTCCTAACTAGTGGAGCAGAGAAACAGGTCCCCCAGTGCTCCAATTGCAATATTAACATCACAGTGAGGCATATACTTACCGAATGTCCTCTCTATTCTGATCAAAGAAGAAAATTCAGTTTAGCCAATAAACCGCTGACAAGTATTTTAGGAATGGATACCCCTGTAGGAAAGGTTTGCAAAATTTTAAAAGAGACGATTTTATTTTATATTTAATTATATAGTTTATGTTTGTGGCTCGGCCAAGGGAGCTCGGCCTCTGGAGCTCATCCTCGGGAGCTCGGCCTGTGGAGCTCGGCCTCTGGAGCTCGGCCTCTGTAGCTCGGCCTCGGGAGCTCGGCCTCGGGAGCTCGGCCTCGGGAGCTCGACCTTGATAGCTCGGCCTCATGAGCTCGGCCTCGGAAGCTCGGCCTGTGGAGCTCGGCCTCGGGAGCTCGACCTCGGGAGCTTGGCCTCGGGAGCTCGGCCTCTGGACTTCGGCCTGGGGAACTCGGGCTCGGAACTCGGCCTGTGGAGCTAGGCCTGTGGAGCTAGGCCTGTGGAGTTCGGCCTGTGAAGTTCGGCCTCTGGAGCTCGGCCTCTGGAGATCGGCCTGTGGAGCTTGGCCTGTGAAGCTCAGCCTTTTAAGCTCGGCCTCGGGAGCTCGGCCTATGATGCTCGGCCTTTGGAGCTCGGCCTTTGGAGCTCGGCCTTTGAAGCTCGGTCTCTTTAGCTCGGCCTCGGGGGCTCGACCTCTGTAGGTCGGCCTCTGGAGCTCGGCCTGTGGAGCTCGGCCAAGGGAGCTCGGCCAAGGGAGCTCATGCTCGGAAGCTCGGTCTGTGGAGCTCGGCCTCTGGAGCTCGGCCTCTGTAGCTCTGCCTCGGGAGCTCGACCTCGGGAGCTAGACCTTGGTAGCTCGGACTCATGAGCTCGGCCTCGGAAGCTCGGCCTGTGGAGCTCGGCCTCGGGAGCTCGACCTCGGGAGCTTGGCCTCGGGAGCTCGGCCTCTGGACTTCGGCCCTGGGAACTCGTCCTCGGGAACTCGGTCTGTGGAGCTAGGTCTGTGGAGTTCGGCCTGTGGAGTTCGGCCTCTGGAGGTCGGCCTCTGGAGGTCGGACTGTGGAGCTTGGCCTGTGGAGCTCAGCCTTTGAAGCTCGGCCTCGGGAGCTCAGCCTATGATGTTCGGCCAGTGGAGCTCGGGCTGTGGAGTTCGGCCTTTGTAGCTCGGCCTCGGGATCTTTGCCTCGGGAGCTCGGCCTCGGGAGCTCGGCCTCTGTAGCTCGGCCTCTGGAGCTCGGCCTGTGGAGCTCGGCCTCTGTAGCTCGTCCTCGGAAGCTCGGCCTGTGGAGCTCAGCCTTTGAAGGTCGGCCTCTTGAGCTCGGCCTTGGGAGCTCGGCCTGTGGAGCTCGGCCTCTGTAGCTCGTCCTCGCGAGCTCGGTCTGTGGAGCTCGGCCTGTGGAGCTCGGCCTGTGGAGCTCGGCCTTGAAGCTCGGCCTCGGGAGCTCGGCCTCGGGAGCTCGGCCTCTGGAGCTCGGCCTCTGGAGCTCGGCCTCTGGAGCTCGGCCTCGGGAGCTCGGCCTCGGGAACTCGGTCTCGGTAGCTCGGCCTCAGGAGCTCGGCCTCGAAAGCTCGGCCTCGGGAGCTCGGCCTCGGGAGCTCGGCATCGGGAGCTCGGCCTCGGGAGCTCGGCCTCTGGAGCTCGGCCTTGGGAGCTCGGCCTCGGGACTCGGCCTGTGGAGCTCGTCCTCTAGGGCTCGGCCTCTGGAGCTCGGCCTCTCGAGCACGGCCTCTCGATCTCAGCCTGTGGAGCTCGGCCTGTAGAGCTCGGCCAGTGGAGCTCAACCTCTGGAGATCGGCAGTGGCTGAGTACTAGAAGTTGGTACTGAGTGTTAAAAGGTTAGATTTGTACTTTTTTTTTTTGTAATCTTACTCGGAATTCAAATTGATCACTTTATTCAGGAAGGACATTTCTACGTTGAATAGAATCGTTTGATGGGAGCTAGAAAATAACAGAATGAAGATGTAATTGAAATACATTTAATTCTCTAAGGGAAAGTTTTCTTTTAAATATAGCCTTTAATTAAAGACGAAGATAATCGTAATATGAAATTCGTCTATATCACATTGTCAGATTGGAAGAAATACAACGGCGAGCCACAAAACTGATTCCAAATATCAAAAATAAATCATTCGAAAATCGATTAAAGCATATGAATCTGTTTTCCCTAAAAGAGCGTAGACTCAGAGGTGACTTGATAAAGGTCTTTAAGATTCTGAAGGGAATTGAAAACATCAAAAGTGACAAAATTTTCACACTGAATGAGAATCCGATAAAAAATAAGCGTCTCAAACTGTCAGGAAATAGATTTAATTTGGAAGTAGGTAGAAACAACTTCGCCAACCGTGTGGTTAATGAATGGAATAAACTTCCTGCAGAGGCAGTGCAATGTAGTTCAGTTCGAAGCTTTAAGAATCGTTTAGATAAACACCTAAGCAAGATGCTGTAATGACTGATATCTATTTTATATTATTTGTTTATTTGTTTGTTATTATTTGTTTGTTTATTATTATTTGCTTGATTTTCATTTATCAGTTATCTGTTAATTTATTATTATTTACTATTTACCTGTTTGTTTACTATTTAACTACACCTATGTATTTATTTACTTTATTTATTATTTATATATTATTACAATTTTTTTTTTTAATTATAATAATTTTTTCTGCACCCGACCTAGTTATGGACCAAAAGGTCTCCTGTCTGCATGGTCCTTCTTTGTAATCTCATGTCTTTAGGAACACTATTCATTTAAGCTTCCAGTACTCTTTCTTTGGTCTTCCTCCTTCTACCCTCGCCTCTTCTTCCTCCTCTTCTCTTCTCTTCCTCGTCCTCCTCTTTTCTCTCTATTCCCATGTATCTTGTCCAACCCCATCTTTTGTAGTTAATTGGCGTGGAATGAATTAGTATAAGCTAAATGCTCTCCTACATTCTTATGTTCTTGTATTCTTACTACTAATACTACTTCAATTACTATCACTGCTACTTCTGCTACCTCTACTACTTCTACTACTACTACTACTACTACTACTACTACTACTACTACTACTACTACTACTACTACTACTACTACTACTACTACTACTACTACTACTACTACTACTACTACTACAACTACAACTACTACTACTACTACTACTACTACTACTACTACTACTACTACTACTACTACTACTACTACTACTACTACTACTACTACTACTACTACTACTACCACCACAACTGCTAATACTAAAAGCCATATGAACGATGGAATATATCTTATGGCCGTTGTTTTCATGAGTAGAGTGGTGACCCCTTGGGGATACAGCGGTTGTGTTTACTCTACATGTTTAAGGTGAGAGGAGCTTGTTACAGAGCGGTATATGTGTGTCATTGTATAGTACATATTTATTGCGTGACACTTGCAAGCGGAGCATACCGTACGTTATCGAGAACTTATATTACCGTGTATGCTCTAACATCAAGAGGGACTTAGGAACCGATCCAACAAAAATTGAATGATTTAAACTCAAAACCGAATGGGAAGACGGCCAACAATTCCTTTCTAAGAAATTTTGATTAGATGGATTGATGGAGATTTATTTTTCACAGTTTATAGGAAACCTACCCATTCAGATAGTTATCTCCACTTTTTCAGTAACCATCCCGACAAGGTCAAGAAGAGTGTTGCCTCCGGCCTTTTTCTGATAGCTTTCAGGACTTTTAGTCTTAGATTCCTGGACCAGGAGATAGACCTCATCAAAAGTCAACTTTCGAAGTTGACATACCCGTCCTCTTTCCTGGATCAAGCCCTCAGCAAGGCTAGAGCCAGCTACCATAAAACTTCAGTTCCCACCACACACCCCTCTTCCAAATATGTTTTAAAAATCCCCTATTGTAATTCCATCAATCCTTAGTAGTAGTAGTTGTACTAGTGGAAGTAGTTGTAGTAGCAGTAGTGGTAGTAGTAATAGTAGTGCCAGTAGTAGTAGTAGTAGTAGTAGTAGTAGTAGTAGTAGTAGTAGTAGTAGTAGTAGTAGTAGTAGTAGTAGTAGTAGTAGTAGTAGTAGTAGTCGATGCATCAAACGCATTCAACAACTTGAATAGAGAGGCTATACACAACATCAAAATTAAATGCCCAATATTGGCCAGGTATGTGGAGAACAAACAGAGAACCTGCAAACCTATTTGCTACCAACAGGGTTGAGAAAAAAGAAACGAAAGTGGAGATCATCAAATCCGCGGAAGGCACCACTTAGGGAGACCCGCTGGCCATGGCAATGCATGTGCTCGGTCTTATGCACCGGTAGCAGAGGATACAATGAGGACACCAGGGTCAAACAGGTATCATATGCAGATGATCTCACGGGGGCAGGAAAAGTAGCTGACTTAAAAAAGTGGTGGGATCTGGTGTTGGCACACGGCCCGGGCTTGGGTTACATTCCGAATGCAAAGAAGTCTGTCCTCATAGTGAAGCCAGAGTACTTTGACAATGCCAAAGTCCTATTTGAGAACAGTGAAGTGAAGGTAACAAAAGAGGGGGAAAGACATCTCGGTGCAGTGATCGGCTCAGAATCC
>NC_134793.1:4834279-4839279 GCF_046742065.1 Oratosquilla oratoria
CTGGACCTCGGCCTGTTGAGCTCGGCCTTTGGAGCTCGGCCTGTGGACCTCGGCCTATGGAGCTCGGCCTATGGAGCTCGGCCTCTGGAGCTCTGCCTGTGGAGCTCGGCCAGTGGAGCCCGGCCTCAGGATCTCGGCCTCGTGACTTTGGCCTTTGGAGCTCGCCCTCAGAGGCTTGGCCGCGGGAGCTCGGCCTCTTGAGCTCGGCCTCGGGAGCTCGGCCTCGGGAGCTCGGCTTCGGGAGCTCAGTCTGTGGAGCTCGGCCTCGGGAGATCGGCCTTGGGAGCTCAGTCTGTGGAGCTCGGCCTCAGGAGATCGGCCTCGGGAGATCGGCCTCGGGAGATCGGGCTCTGGAGCTATGCCTGAGGAGCTCGGCCTGTGGAGCTCGTCCTGAAGAGTTCGGGCTGTGGAGCTCGGTCTGTGGAGCTCGGCCTGTGGAACTCGGCCTCTGGACCTCGGCCTCTGGACCTCGGCCTGTGGAGCTCGGCCGATGGAGCTCGGACTGTGGAGATAGGCCTGTGGAGATCGGCCTGTGGAGCTCGGCCTGTGGAGCTAGGCCTCGGGAGTTCGGCCTGTGGAGCTCGGCCTGTGGAGCCCGGGCTCTGGACCTCGGCCTGTGGAGCTCGGCCGATGGAGCTCGGACTGTGGAGATAGGCCTGTGGAGATCGGCCTGTGGAGCTCGGCCTGTGGAGCTCGGCCTCGGGAGTTCGGCCTGTGGAGCTCGGCCTGTGGACCCCGGCCTCGGGATCTCGGCCTCGGAGGCCTGGCCTCTGGAGCTCGGCTTCGGGAGCTCAGCCTGTGGAGCTCGTTCTCTTTAGCTCGGCCTTTGGGGCTCGGCCTGTGGCGCTCGGCCTGTGGAGCTCGGCCTGTAGAGCTTGGCCTGTGGAGTTCGGCCTTTGGGGCTCGGCCTGTGGAGCTCGGCCTGTGGAGCTCGGTCTGTGGAGTTCGGGCTGTGGAGCTCGGCCTGTCGAGCTCGGCCTCGGGAGCTTGTCCTCGGGAGCTCGGCCTCGGAAGGTTTGCCTTGGGAGCTCGTACTCGGGAGCTCGGCCTCGGGAGAGCCTCTGGAGCTCGGCCTCTATAGCTCGGCATCGGGAGCTCGGTCTCGGGAGATTGGGCTCGGGATCTCGGCCTGTGGAGCTCGGCCTGTTATGCTCGGCCTGTGGAGTTCGGCCTCTGGAGCTCGGCCTGTGGAGCTCGGCCTCTTGAGCTCTACCTGTGGAGCTCGTCCTGTGAAGATCGGCCTTTGGAGCTCGGTTTCCAGAGCTCGGTTTCGGGAGCTCGGCCTCTGGAACTCGGCCTCTGGAACTCGGCCTCAGAAGCTCGGCCTATGGAGCTCGGCCTTGGGAGCTCGGCTTGTGGAGCTCGGCCTCGGGAGCTCGGCTTGTGGAGCTCGGCTTCTGGAGCTCGGCTCGTGGAGCTCGGCCTTTGGAGCTCGGCCTGTGGAGTTCGGCCTCGGGAGCTCGGCCTGTGGACCTCCGCCTTTGGAGCTCTGCCTGTGGAACTCGACCTCGGGAGGTCGGCCTCGAGAACTCGGCCTCGGGAGCTAGGGCTCTTGAGCTCGGCCTCTGAAGCTTGGCCTCTGGAGCTCGGCCTCGGGAGTTAGGCCTTTGGAGATCAGCCTCTGGAGCTCGGCTTTTGGAGCTCGGCCTTTGGAGCTCAGCCTTTGGAGCTCGGCTTCGAGAGCTCGGCCTCGGGAGCTTGGCCTCGAGAGCTCGGGCTCTGGAGTTCGGCCTGTGGAGCTCGGATTTTGGAGCTTGGCCTATGGAGCTCAGGCTGTGGAGCTCGAACCGTGGAGCTCGGCCTGTGGAACGAGGGATGCGGAGGTGGGCCTGTGGAATGAGGCTTGTGGAGGTGGGTCTATCGAGCTCGGCCTCGGGAGCTCGGCCTCTACAGCTTGCCCTCTGTAGCTCGTCCTCGGAAGCTCGGCCTCTGAAGCTCGGCCTCGGGAGCTCGGCCAGGGGAGTTTGGCCTCGGGAGCTCGGCTAGTAGAGCTCGGCCTGTGGAACTCGGCCTCTGAAGCTTGGGCTCTGGAGCTCGGCCTCTCGATCTCGGAATCTGGAGCTCAGCCTCTGGAGCTCAGCCTGTGGAGCTGGGCCTGTGGAGCTCGGCCTGTGGAACTCGGACTATGGACATCGGCCTATGGAGCTCCGCCTGTGGAAATCGGCCTCGGGAGGTCGGCCTCGAGAGCTCGGCCTCGGGAGCTCGGCCTCTGGAGTTAGGCATCTTGAGCTCGGCCTCTGGAGCTCGGACTCTGGAGTTTAGCCTGTGGAGCTCGGCCTTTGGAGCTCGGCCTTTGGAGCTCAGCCTGTGAATCTCGAACCGTGGAGCTCGGTCTGTGGAACGAGAGCTGTGGAGGTGGGCCTGTGGAACGAGGCCTGTGGAGCTCGTCCTCGGGAGCTCTGCCTCGGGAGCTCGGCCTCGGGACCTTTGCCTCTGTAGCTCGGCCTGTGGAGCCTGGCCTCTGTAGATTGTCCTCAGGAGCTCGGCCTCGGGAGATCGGGCTCGGGAGCTCGGCATGTGGAGCTTGGCCTTGGGAGCTCGGCCTATGGAGCTCGGCCTCTGTAGTTTGGCCTCGGGAGCTCAGCCTGAGGAGTTCGATCTATGGAGCTCGGTCTATGGAGCTCGGCCTATGGAGCTCGGCCTATGGAGCTCGGCCATTGGAGCTCGGTTTCGGGAGCTCGGCCTCTGGAGCTCGTTCTCGGTAGCTCGGCCTCTGGAGCTCGGCCTCGGGATCTCGGCCTGTGGAGCTCGGCCTCAGGAGCTCGGCCTTTTGAGCTCGGCCTCGAGAGCTTGGCCTGTGGAGCTCGGCCTGTGGAGCTCAACCTTTGGGGCTCGTGGAGTTGAGCCTTTGAGGCTCGACCTCGGGAGTTTGGCCTCGGGAGCTATGCCTCTGGACTTCGGCCTCGGGAACTCGGCCTGTTTAGCTCGTTCTCGGTAGCTCGGCCTCTGGAGCTCGGCCTCGGGATCTCGGCCTGTGGAGCTCGGCCTCAGGAGCTCGGCCTCGGGGGCTCGCCCTTGTGAGCTCGGCCTGTGGAGCTCGGCCTCGGGAGCTTGGCCTGTGGAGCTCGGCCTGTGGAGCTCAACCTTTGGGGCTCGTGGAGTTGGGTCTTTGAGGCTCGACCTCGGGAGTTTGGCCTCGGGAGCTCGGCCTCTGGACTTCGGCCTCGGGAACTCGGGCTCGGGAACTCGGCCTGTGTAGCTAGGCCTGTGGAGGTCGGCGTGTGGAGCTCAGCCTTTGAAGTTCGGCCTCGGGAGCTCGGCCTATGGTGTTCGGCCTGTGGAGTTCGGGCTGTGGAGCTCGGCCTTTGTAGCTCGGCCTCGGGATCTCGGCATGTGGAGCTCGGCCTCGCGAGCTCGGCCTCGGGAGCTCGGCCTCGGGAGCTCGGCCTCTGTAGCTCGGCCTATGGAGCTCGGCCTGTGGAGCTCAGCCTGTGGAGCTCGGCCTCTGTAGCTCCTTCTCGGGAGCTCGGCCTGTGGAGCTCGGCCTGTGGAGCTCGGCCTTTGAAGGTCGCCCTCGAGAGCTCGGCCTTGGTTGCTCGGCCTGTGGAGCTAAGCCTCTGTAGCTTATCGTCGGTAGCTCAGCATGTGGAGCTCGGCCTGTGGAGCTCGGCCTTTGAAGCTCGGCCTCGGGAGCTTGGCCTCGGGAGCTCGGCCTCGGGAGCTCGACCTCTGTAGCTCGGCCTCTGGAGCTCTGCTTGTGGAGCTTGGCCTCTGTAGCTCGTCCTCAGGAGCTCGGCCTGTGGAGCTAGGCCTCGGGAGCACGGCCTTGAGAGCTCGGCCTCTGGAGCTCATCCTCGGGAGCTTGGCCTCGGGAGATTGTTCTCTGGAGCTCTGCCTGTGGAGCTCTGCCTGTAGAGCTCGGCCTGTGGAGCTCGGCTTATGGAGCTTCGCCTCTGGAGCTCGGCCTCGGGAGCTCGGTCTGTGGAGCTCGGTCTCGGGAGGTCGGCCTCTTGAGCTCGGCCTGTGGAGCTCGGCCTGTGGAGCTCGGCCTCTGTAGCTCGGCCTCAGGAGCTCAGCCTCGGGAGCTCGGCCTTGGGAGCTTGGCCTTTGGAGGTCGGCTTCGGGACTCGGCCTGTGGAGCTTGGCCTGTGGAGCTCGGCCTCTGGACCTCGGCCTCTGGAGCTCGGCCTCTGGAGCTCGGCCTTTGGAGCTCGGCCAGTGGAGCTCAACCTTTGGAGATCGGCAGTGGCTGAGCACTAGAAGTTGGTACTGAGTGTTAAGAGGTTAGATTTGTACATTTTTTTTTTTTTTTGTAATCTTACTCGGAATTCAAATTGATCACTTTACTTCAGGAAAGACTTTCTACGTTTAATAGATTCGTTTGATGGGAGCTAGAAAATAACATAATGAAGATGTAATTGAAATACATCTAAATCTCTAAAAGACAAAAATAATCGTAATATGAAAATCGTCGAAGAACAGGTTAATCTCGTCTATATCACATTGTCAGATTAGAAGAAATACAACGGCGAGCCACAAAACTGATTCCAAATATCAAAAATAAATCATACGAAAATCGATTAAAGCTTATGAATTTGTTTTCCCTAAAAGAACGTAGACTCAGAGTTGACTTGATAAAGGTCTTTAAGATTCTGAAAGGAATTGAAAACGTCAAAAGTGACAAAATTTTCACACTGAATGAGAATCCGATAAGAAACAAGGGACTCAATCTGTCAGGAAATAGATTTAATTTGGAAGTAGGTAGAAACAACTTTGCCAACCGTGTGGTTAATGAATGGAATAATCTTACTGCAGAGGCAGTGGAATGTAGTTCAGTTCGAAGCTTTAAGAATCGTTTAGATAAACACCTAAGCAGGATGCTGTAATGACTAACATCTATTTTATATTATTTGTTTATTTGTTTGTTATTATTTGTTTGTTTATTATTATTTGCTTGATTGTCATTTATCAGCTATCTGTTAATTTATTATTATTTACTATTCCGCACCCGACCTAGGTATGGATCAAAAGGTCTCCTGTCGGCATGGTCCTCCTTTGTA
>NC_134793.1:4844279-4941779 GCF_046742065.1 Oratosquilla oratoria
ACTAGGGTCTTTTCCAGGTTTCAAAAATGGAACTATAACAGAGTTTTTCCACAACTTATAAGAGGTTCCTGAACACCAAAATTCATTAAAAACATCAACAAAGAATTTTTTAGACTCCCGAGGTAGATGAGAAATCATTGCATATGTGATATCATCTTCTCCAGGTGCTGTTGGTGAAGATAAAGTTAAGGCATGTTCAAATTCGATGATGTTAAATGGAGTGTTATATGCCTCAGCATTAGTGCAAGCAGGCGGAGTAACTACTGTTGTGTTCCTTATACTGTGGAATTCAGGGGAGTAGTGACTGGCACTTGAGATATTTGAGTAGTGCTGTGCAAATGCCTCTGCCACTTCTCTTGTATCTGATATAACAACTAAGTTGATTTTTAGAATGGGCAGGGGGGAGGGGGAAAATTTCCCTGATAGTTTGCGTATTCTGTCCCAAACTAAAATAAGTGGGGAATTATACTTTAATTCTGATATGTATCTTATGAACGTCTCTCTCCTTGGTTCTTTGAAAATTTGCTTTTGTTTAGCAAGGTTTCTCTTGTATATCAACCTGTTTATCAGGATTGGACGTCTTCGATAACGTTTGTAACAGGCTCTAGTAATTTTTCTGCTCAAGGCACAATTACTATTCCACCATGGTATCAGTGGACGTCGAGGTTTCCCTGTTGTTTTGGGAATTGATAGCATAGCTCCTCCAGTCATTATACTAGTTAGATATTCGTATGCACCTGAAGGACTAGGGAAATCATTAGCTTTACGAGTGATTTTGGTGGATCTTTCATACTGTTGCCAATTTGCTTCCTTTGTCTTCCATTTAGGCAAACATGGGGAGGGTATATTTTGGACATACTTAAGATGTATGGGAAAGTGGTCACTTCCATAGGGATTATCATCCACTGACCACTGATAATTATCAGTGGTCAGTGGATGATAATCCCTATGAATCGTTTAGATAAACACCTAAGCAAGATGCTGTAATCACTGACATCTATTTTATATTATTTGTTTGTTTATTATTATTTGCTTGATTTTCATTTATCAGTTATCTGTTAATTCATTATTATTTACTATTTACCTGTTTGTTTACTATTTAACTACACCTATGTATTTATTTACTTTATTTATTATAATTATATTATTACAATTTTTTTCTTTTATTTATTTATTATATTAATTTTTTCCGCACCCGACCTATTCATTTAAGCTTCCAGTACACTTTCTTTGGTCTTCCTCCTTCTATCCTCGCCTCTTCTTCCTCCTCTTCTGTTCTCTTCCTCGTCTTCCTCTTTTCTCTCTATTCCCATGATTCTTGTCCAACCCCATCTTTTGTAGTTTTGCCTCCATCATTATCTTTTTCTATTTTGTAATATATATATATATATATGTATATATATATATATATATATATATATATATATATATATATATATATATATATATATATATGCAAGCATGATGAATTTAGAACTATCATGAATATTGGGGAACAGTTAAAATATCCTATTCATATTCTTAATCAATGTCACAACACCGCCAAGAAACGCTTTCACAAAACCTGCCATCAAGAACTAGGAAACCATGAACAACTAAATACACTTGTCCTTCCTTTTCATGAAAATTTTCTCAGTATTGTTAACCTACTCAAAAAAATTGAATATCAAAGTAGCCTTTAAATATGACCACACCATTAAGAAAACTTTAATTAAGAACAGCCCTCCTAACAACAATGGTGTTGTCTATAAAATTCCTTGCCAAGATTGTAATAAATTTTATATTGGACAAACTGGGAAAAACTTGGAAACAAGGATTTCCTAACATAAATATAGTGTGAGATCTGCCCAGGAAAACAATGCGTTCTTCCAACATAAAGCATTATACAACCATCATATTGATAAGTCTAAGACAACAATTTTAGCTAAAGGAAAAAGCTTGCAAGAAAGAAACATAATAGAATCTTGCTTAATATCAGGCACGTTTGACAAAAATGTAAACTTAAGCTATGGTCATTTTAAATGTGATAAATTGATAACCCAAATGGTCACCGAGATCTTTCCGCCAGATTGACCCTTATGTGTGGGTCAGGTCGATAAGGGTAAGGTCATCCCCCCCCTCCTCACATTGTATTGTCTCCCCCCTTCCCCCCCCCCTATGGTTGCCACCTGATGCTTCTACTTAAAACTCTTACTCTGTATCTCTGTCATTTAGTCTGAAGATGCAATATACGAAAGTACTTACTGTCTACAAGTTTCCTTTCTCATGTGGTTATTTTGCATATATATATATATATATATATATATATATATATGTATATATATATATATAATATACATATATACATATATATATATAAACATATATATATATATATATATATATTACATATGTGATATCTATTTACAGAGCACATCTTAGAATGGGTAATTCTATTGTATTATATATCATAGTCCGGGTATTTTTCAAAAATACCCATTTGTTTAAAATGAAAAAATGGACAATAATACTAGCACATGATATATATATACATATATATATATATATATATATATATATATATATATATATGTATATATATACATATATATATATATATATATATATACATATATATATATATATATATATATATATCCGTCTGGGGTATTGGCTGCTTGTTACTGTGGCAAAGTAGCATGCAGTCGATACTTTAGGGTCTATATGGGGCGCCCCTACGGACCAGAGCCACACATCATTTTTGTCTATGATAGAGGAAAACTCTGTTTATAGAGAAATGATGACACTTTTATACTACGACTGTCCCTCCGTTATGCTGTCCCCCAACCCTTGTTGCTATACTGTACCATTTCTCTGAGTATTTTCTTTTTCTGTGGTAGGGGAATCCCCTGTGGTGGGGGAAAAGAATACTGCCACCAATTATTCCCACTTGGATCGTAAGAGGCGAGAAGAAAGGGACGGGGATTGGGGCTAGGCATCCTTCTCCTTGTAGCCCCACAGGGGAAATTCCTTAAAGCAAAGGCAGAGGCATAAGAGGGGCTGGAAGGCCTCGGACCAGCACCCTAAGGTTTGGGTCTTTTAATGTGCGTGGATGTGGTACAGATGAGAGTAAAAGGGAAGAGATAGGTAGTATGTTTGTGAGAAGAAAGGTGGATGTGTTGGCTTTGAGTGAAACTAAGCTGAAAGGGAAGGGCGATTGTAAGTTTGGGAGTGTAAGTGGGAGGTTATCAGGAGTGAAGAGAGGGCGAGGGAGGGAAGGGGTGGCTATACTAATAAGTGAAGAGATAGGTAAACGTGTAGTGGAGTGGAAGGAGGTTTCCTCAAGGATAATGTGGATGAAGGTGAAACTGGGAAAGGAGATGTGGGTTTTTGTAAGTGCATATGGGCCTGCCAGTGAGAAGAATGTAGAAGAAAGGGAGGCCTTTTGGATAGATTCAAATGAGTGCATAGAGGGTTTAGGGAGAAGTGTAAATGTAATAGTACTAGGAGACCTTAATGCTAAGGTAGGAAAGGAGCCAATTGATGGAGTGGTTGGGAAATGTGGAGTTCCAGGAAAGAATCGTAGTGGAGAGTTGATGGTGGAAATGTGTCTAGAAAGAGAGTTGATGATAGCAAATACAGTGTTTCGGAAGAAAGTCAAGCATAAGTACACATGGGAGAGGGTGGTGGAGGGAAAGGTGGTAGACAGAGCTGTAATGGACTATGTAGTGGTAAATAGGATTATGATAGGAAGAGTTAAGGATGTACATGTGCTAAGGGGAGAGGGTGGGGGAATATAAGATCATTTTCTGGTGGAAGGTAAGTTGAGAGTGGAGGACAGATGGAGGAAGAGGAAAGGGACAAAAGGTAGGGAGGTGCTTAGAGTGAACTCTTTAAACGAAGAGGAAAAGGAAAAGAAGTACAAGAGGAAGCTGAAGGAGGAGTGGGAGGGAGTGAAGGATAGAGTAGAGGTAGGTGTGGAGGAGGAATGGGGATGGTTCAAGGAGGGAGTCACAAAGTGTGCAAAGATGGTGTGTGGAACAAGAAGGTCAGGAGGAAATAGAAGGAAGGGTAGTGAATGGTGGGATGAGGAAATGAAGAAGGTTGTAGAAGAGAAGAAGCGAGCTTACACAGAATGGTTACAAAATAGGACGAAGGAGTCATATGAGACGTACAGGGAAAAGGAAAAGAAAAAAAAAAAAAGGTAAAGGAGGCAAAGAGGAGAGCAGATGTAAAATGGGGTAAGAGTATGACAGAAAATTTTGAAAGTAATAAAAAGATGTTTTGGAAAGAAATTAAGAGAGGAAGAGGAGGCGAATCAAGTAGAGAAGAAAAGGTAAAAGGTGCAGATGGAGAGATGATAATGGAAGAGAAGGCAGTTAGGGAAAGATGGGCAGAATATTTTAGGGAGTTGCTTAATGTGAAGGAGTTTAGGGAAGTAAAGATAGGTGCAGTGGGAAATGCTAAGAAAATGAGAGTGATGAGTGAGGAAAATGGAGGAGAAATAAGGAAAGATGAAGTGAAGGCAGCAGTTAAGATGATGAAAGCAGGTAAGGCACCTGGTCTGGATGGATGCCATGCAAAATGTCTTAAAAAAGGAGGTGTAGTGATGGTGGACTGGTTGGTGAGGTTATTTCATGTTTGCTGGAGAGAAGGTAGAGTGCCAGAGGACTGGAGGAGTGCTTGTATAGTTCCGCTTTACAAGGGAAAGGGGGACAAGTGTGAATTTAGTAGTTTCAGAGGGATTAGCTTGTTAAGTGTAGTTGGGAAGGCTTATGGGAGGATCTTGATTGAGAGGATTAGGAGAGGAACAGGGGGAGTAATTGGAGAGGAACAGTGTGGGTTTAGGACAGGTAGAGGTGGTGTAGATCAGATTTTTGTGGTAAGACAGATATGTGAGAAAGCTATAGGAAAGGGGAAGGATGTTTTCTGGGCCTTTATGGATCTGGAAAAGGCTTACGATAAGGTAGACAGAAAGGCACTGTGGGAGGATATGCGGATATACGGGATAGAAGGAAAGCTTCTGGGAGGTCAAGAGTTTTTATGTGAGTAGTAGAGCTTGTGTCAGGATTAGAGATGGAGAGAGTGAGTGGTTTGAGGTAAAGGTGGGACTTCGTCAGGGATGTGTTATGTCACCCTGGCTGTTCAACTTATACATGGATGGGGTGGTGCGAGAGATGAATGCAAGGGTAGTGGGTCAGGGATTGGAGAAGGTTAAGGAAAATAGAGAAAAGTGGGTGAGCCAGCTGTTGTTTGCGGACGACACTGCGCTTGTGGCAGGATCGGAGGAGGGATTGAGGAAGTTGGTGACAGAGTTTGGGAGAGTGTGTGATAGAAGAAAGCTGAAGATAAATGTGGGTAAAAGTAAGGTGATGAGATGTACAAGGGGTGAAAGTGGCAGTAATCTGGAAGTGAGCATTAAGGGAGAGCAACTAGAGGAAGTGGATAGTTCTAGATATTTGGGTGCAAATATGGCAGGAAAAGGAGGAGTGAAGGTGGAGGTAGAATGTAGATTGAGAGAAGCGAGTAAATGCCTTGGTGGATTAAAAGTGTAATGAGGAATAGAAATTTAGGAATGGATGCTAAGAGGAGACTGTATGAAGGAGTGATTGTACCAACAGCACAGTATGGAGCAGAAACATGGAACATAAGAGAGGAAGAGAGAAGGAACTTGAATGTGTTTGAGATGAAATGTCTGAGAAGTATGATGGGGGTTACTAGGCTAGATAGAGTGAGAAATGAGGAGGTGAGGAGGAGAACAGGGGTGGAAAGGGAGTTGGGAGATAGGGTTGATGAAAGAGTATTAGGATGGTTTGGACACATGGAAAGAATGAGTGAAGAAAGACTAGTAAAGGAGGTATGGAAGACAGATGTGGAGGGAGTGAACATGAGGGGACGTCCTAGGATGAGATGGATGGATGGGGTGAAGGGGGCTTTGGGGAAGAGGGGAATGTCTGTGGAGGAAGGACGGGAGAGGACAAAAGACAGGGGTGAATGGAGAATGGTTGTATATGGAAAATGTTGTGATGCATGAGGTGGAATAGACGGGGGAATGGGGGGTGAGGTAGTGTGTGTGAGCAAAAATTTTGACGCAGCCCGAAGGGATTTCTCCCCGTTCTCTCCTTTATATGGGGTAACGGACAGGGGGGGGGTCGCCGATTTAATGAAGCGGCCTTGCTGTGGATGTGCTGTGTCTTGCGACACTACTTCTGACCCAGGGCAGTGGACAGGGTGCAGGGATGACCCGTCATCTAGGAGGTGCTAAGATGGGAGGGAGGGTGGAGGGGTGTGGAGTGTTTTCGGGGATGGAATGGGTGGGAATGATTTTATGCCTTTTCATTTTTGGCTACCTCCCTGGTAAGGGTGAAAAAAGGCTTGGTATATGTATGTATGTATATATATATATTTATGTATATATATATACATATATATATATATATATATATATATATATATATATATTACTCTTCTTTTCATTCGTTTGATTTTCTTCGTCCATTCCACCTACCTTCCCGTACCACATCTTTAGGTTCTTGTCTGCTTTCTAAATTCACGTTTACATTTTCTTTCCCTTTTTTTTTTTACATTTTCTTTCCCTTTTTTTTTTACATTTTCTCCCCCTCCTCCTCTTCATCCTCCTTCTCTTCCTCCTCTTTTTCCTTGTCCTCCCTCTCCTCCTTCTCCTCTTCCTATTCCCTCGCATCTTCCTTCTCTTCCTCCTCTTCCTCCTCCTTCTCCCATTCCTTCTCCTTTCCCTCCTCTATCTCCTTCTCCTCCTCTTCATCCTTCTCCTCATCCTCCTCTTCCTTCTCCTCCTTCTCCTCCTCTTCCTCCTCTTCCTCCTCCTTCTCCACCTCCTCCTTTTCCTACCTCTTCTTCGCCTCCTCCTCCTTCTTTTCCTTCTCGTCTTATTCCTCCTCCTATTCTTCCTCCTCCTCCTCCTTCTCTTCCTTCTGCACCTCCTCTTCCTTCTTCTTCTTCTCCTCCTTCTTCTCCTTCACTTCCATACAACCAACCGTTGCAGATGTATAACTTATTGTTGCCTATTGTATTTCTACATACAGTAGTACGCTGACAAGGAAGATGATGCTTCGTAAGTAGAATTGTATTAATACAATAACAACAACTAAAGATGTATTTGCATGTTTCTGATACGGTCTGTTCCTAGTAGACGAAAAAGAGAGAGAGAGAGAGAGAGAGAGAGAGAGAGAGAGAGAGAGAGAGAGAGAGAGAGAGAGAGAGAGAGAGAGAGAGAGAGAGATAATAAGATAGACAGGTAAATAGATACATAGGCAGATATATATATATATATATATATATATATATATACATATATATATATATATATATATATATATATATATATATATATATATATATATATATATATATGTATATGGGAGGGTAGTGAATAGATAGGGGCGTCCCTCACCCTTTTCCTTTGTGAACTCCCCTATCCCTATCCTTCATATTTGCTACCCTACTCTCCTTTTTCACCATCTTTCTCTAATACTTGTTAAAGGTTCTGGTATCTTGGATCCTCTCAAGCTACATGTCTGAACCCAGTCAAGTGGGGATGGATACCGCGAGGTCACTACTCCCTGCGAGGGCCGAAAGCTCACCGACTGGGGAATGCATGTTTGCGAGGCAGGTACTAGGCTACCGACTTCCTTTCTCCTTAGCCAGTACACATGCAGAGTGACTACGCCGGACCCATCCTAAATGGGACAAAACAAAAGAGGACAAACTTCCGGCTTGACAAAGTCTCTAACTCGCCTCCGAGACCCTGCATGTGTAAATAGTCGTTTCTGGAACTTCCCGACTCTGCAGAGACTTTTCTTTTATTGCTTGAGGCATCAGGCAACTGCAGTATCTTCTTCTATGTACTGATCCTTCCTTCTCAATATATGGTGTGGCTTATAAATATATACGATCATGGCGTCTGTTGACGCTACACATTCTAAACCCCCACCACTACCTGATCCTCCTCCTAAACCCCCCGATCCCTCTCCTAACATTGCCACCCCAGGAGTAGGAGCTCCTAAAAAAACCGAAGATATCCTGCTATGTACTGTACCAAATGGAGACGAGAGAATTCTTTATATTAATTCTCTCCCCTCGGACTTGAATTGTTCCAAATTTTTGGAGATGTTTGGAAAGTTCGGAGAAATGAAAGTTATAAAGTATTGTGATACTAGAAATTTTTAATCTTGGAGAATATGGATAGAATTTGCTTCTCATAAGGATGCTGTTAATGCTTTTAAGCTTACATCTTCGGAGAGCTTAAAATGCAATTTCATTCAAAAAGTTCCCCACAATATTAATGTGGACTTATTTTATCCAGATAGAGTTAATGAGGAAACAACAGAAAGAAGTGCTGAGAGGACACCTCTACCTGCCAGGTGGCTAATTGTTTCAACAAATTCAGAATTTTGTAATATCTTCCATTTCAAAAAACATTTGAGATCAATGGTAGGAACAATTAACAACTCTGATATTACCATGTTCGGAAAAAACAGATATTTGGTTTCTACAAGGTCTTATAGACAAGGGCACATGATTTCTAAACTTAAAAACACAGATATAATAAAAGAGGCCAAACCACACTATAATTTTAGTTATGCCAAGATTTATATGACCTGTCTGATGAGGAACTACTTGAAATGTGTGATGATAAAATTTGGACATTTTTCAAGGCACCAAAGTCAAAAATGATTATTTTTACATTTAAAAATGATCAAATTCCAGAATATATATACATTGACAGAGAAAGATTTCATGTCAGAACTTTTAAGCATAGACCACTACAATGCTTCAAGTGTTTTGGCTATGGTCACTCATCAAAGGTATGCACAATAGATCAGCTATGTGCAACCTGCTCATTATAAAAACATGAAGATGATTGTTCTAATCCTACATTATGTATAAATTGTATGGGAAATCATAGTGCTAGATATAAAGAATGTGAGTCATTTAAAAAGGAAAAAGCAGCTATAGAGAAAGCTCAAGCAGAACATCTAAGCATTGGCCAGGCAAAAAGACTTCTGTTCAGTAGACCTCAATATAGTGATGTTCTAAAAGATGGAAATTCAATTAAGAATCAACCTATAAAATCCAATCCCAATCCAAAACTTCAGCCTTCCCCCTCTGAGCTTGAAGTGCTTTCAACTTCTCAGACTTCATCTCGGAAACCTTCTTCGTCCTCTCTCCAGGGGACTCCAAAGGCCTCTCATAAGGCCTCCCAGGCAGCTTTACCGCCTGATCTGAGTAATTCCCAGAATGACCCCTTGATCAAAACCCCTCTCCAGGAAACTTCTCAGGCCTCACTAAAGACCTCCCAGGCAGCTTTGCCCCCTTATCTGGGTAATTCCCAGAATAATCCCTTGTCCAAAACCCCTCTCCAGGGAACTTCTCAGGCCTCACGAAAGAGGCCTGATCTGGATAACTCCCAAAATGACACCTTGATCAAAGCAACTCGTACAGCTCAGGTGCAAGATGTGGAGATGGAGCCTCAAAGACAAAAGAGACCCCGTACTCCCTCACCATCAACTAAATCTTCACATCATGGTAGGACACCAAAGAAAGGAAATAGCAGAACTCTCGACAACCTGTCATATTCCTCTACAAAACATAAACAGAATCTTCCCAAAACAAACCATTCCATACCTGGAAAACCAAATAAAAAACCATCCAATAACAAATAATGGCCCTATGTCAATGAAACATGCGAGGTTTCCATTCAAATAGAGAACAGATCTGGGTTCTTTTTAAAGAACATAAATTAGCCGCCATTTGTCTACAAGAAACTAAAGTGGGCAATGTTATACCCAACTGTGGACACAACTTTACATTCTACAAATCTCCACCTCCTGTAGGTGAACGTGCTCATGGTGGCACAAGTATTATTTTGACCAAGTCATTACCACAAAAAGCTGTACAATAAAACACGATACTACAAGTTTGTGCAACACAAATCTTTATTAATAAATGGATCACTTTGTGCTCCCTATATCTAGAACCTGACTTAGAATCTCAATTAGTGGATAGAGATGGTAATCCAAGGCAATTAGAAGTTAACGATTTACAATCACTTTTGAACCAGCTACCTCAACCTTTCATTTTAATGGGGGATTTTAATGCAAAACATACATTATGGGGAGAAAATAGATGCGACCATCGTGGACTTTTAATTGAAGAACTACTAGACTATAATATAGTTTTAATGAACGATGGTTCCCCCACAAGGTTTGATGTAGTCCACAACTTCAATTCTGCAATTGATCTTACAATATGCTCATCATCTTTAAGATTAGATTATCAGTGGTCAGTGGATGATAATCCCTATGGAAGTGACCACTTTCCCATACATCTTAAGTATGTCCAAAATATACCCTCCCCATGTTTGCCCAAATGGAAGACAAAGGAAGCAAATTGGCAACACTATGAAAGATCCACCAAAGTCACTCGTAAAACTAATGATTTCCCTAGTCCTTCAGGTGCATACGAATATCTAACTAGTATAATGACTGGAGGAGCTATGCTATCAATTCCCAAAACAACAGGGAAACCTCGACGTCCACTGATACCATGGTGGAATAGTAATTGTGCCTTGAGCAGAAAAATTACTAGAGCCTGTTACAAACGTTATCGAAGACGTCCAATCCTGATAAACAGGTTGATATACAAGAGAAACCTTGCTAAACAAAAGTAAATTTTCAAAGAAGCAAGGATAGAGACGTTCATAAGATACATATCAGAATTAAAGTATAATTCCCCACTTATTTTAGTTTGGGACAGAGTACGCAAACTATCAGGGAAATTTTCCCCCTCCCCCCTGCCCATTCTAAAAATCAACTTAGTTGTTATATCAGATACAAGAGAAGTGGCAGAGGCATTTGCACAGCACTACTCAAATATCTCAAGTGCCAGTCACTACTCCCCTGAATTCCACAGTATAAGGAACACAACAGTAGTTACTCCGCCTGCTTGCACTAATGCTGAGGCATATAACACTCCATTTAACATCATCGAATTTGAACATGCCTTATCTTTATCTTCACCAACAGCACCTGGAGAAGATGATATCACATATGCAATGATTTCCCATCTACCTCGGGAGTCTAAAAAATTCTTTATTGATGTTTTTAATGAATTTTGGTGTTCAGGAACCTCTTATAAGTTGTGGAAAAACTCTGTTATAGTTCCATTTTTGAAACCTGGAAAAGACCCTGGTGATCACAAAAGTTACAGGCCTATAGCTCTTACCAGCTGTATTTTTAAAATCTATGAACGAATGGTGAATATTCGTTTGGTGTGGCTCCTAGAATCAAAGAATTTATCATCAAAGAGGCAATATGGCTTCCGCAAAAACAGAAGTACTTTGGATCCCCTATCATATCTCACACGTGAGATACAAAATGCTTTTGCAATCCGAAATCAGACCATTGCAGTGTTCTTTGATTTGGAAAAAGCTTTTGACACTACCTAGAGAGCCGGTGTTTTAAAACAGCTAGCAGATTGGAATATCGGTGGCAATATGTTTAACTTTGCCAAAGATTTTTGATCAAATCTATATTTAAAAGTGCGAATAGGCTCTACCCTATCATCAGAATATCTACAGGAAGAAGGTATTCCACAAGGAAGTGTCCTTAGCCCAATCTTCTTTAGCGTTGCCATTAATAGATTACTTGAACAACTCCCTGTCGGAGTAATTGGCCAAGCATTCGCAGATGATATTGTTTTTATATGTAGTAAATCTACTGCAGTTGAAACCTGTATCAAAATTCAGAATGCAATTAATGCTGCTACTAAATGGGCAAATAATAAAGGATTTAAATTCTCTAACGAAAAAACTAAAGCTATACGCTTTTGTAGAACACAAAAAAGGGAAGTAATCCCAACATTATTTTTAGAAGACTCAATTATAATATATGAAGACAAAGTTAAATATTTAGGAATTGTTTTTGACCAAAAATTAATTTTTGCTGACCATATAAATGAGACAGCAGTTAATGTCAAACAACGATGTAACATTCTTACAGTTGTTAGTGGCATGAATTTTGGAGCTGACCGTACTACACTATTAAGATTATATCAAGCCATATGCCTAAGTAAGATTGATTATGGCTCTCAGGTTTATGCCTCAGCATGTAAGACACTATTGAAAAAACTGGATGTAGTACACAACATGGCGCTACGCATTTGTACTGGGGCTTTTAAGACTTCTCCTGTTGAAAGTCTTTATGTGGACTCTGGTTTTCCCCCTCTTTCCATTCGAAGGGAAGAACAGGGTCTCAGATATATGTCAAGAGCACTAACTACACATTCTAATCCAAACTACAAGTATATAAAACAACCTATCGACAGAGCACCCACTAAACCTACTTTGCCTAAGGCCCTTGAAGTGAGATTAAACAATAGTACAAGAGAGGTAGGCCTTATTCCTCCTCTAGTTATGGAAATCACTTTTGCAAAATACCCTCCGTGGTGTAGGCCACCTATAAACATTTGCCAAATGAAAGAAAGCAAAAAGATCAACTCAAGTGCTCAACTGAAAAGTAGCTTCTTAGCCCATATTTCTGAACACAAAAACTCGATTGCTGTATACACTTATGGGTCAAAAACGGTTACTGGAACTGGATGTGCTATTATCCTTGGAGAAAAAATAATTAAAAGGAGCCTTCCCAATCAATTCTCAAATTTTAATGCAGAAATTTATGCTGTCTATAGCTGTCTAATACTTATTTTTAACACAAGCAGAAATGAGGATTCATTGCGATTCCCAAAGTGCATTGACAGCGCTACAAGGATTGATACCCCCTAATCAGCTTATCCAAGAGGTGCAGAATTGGCTGGTCCTCCTGCACTCTCGAAAACAAGTTGACATAAAGTTCTGCTGGGTTCCTTCACACGTGGGAATTCGTGGAAATGAGCAAGCTGATACAGCTGCCAAACAGGCAGCTTCCATCCCGGGTTTCCGCTCTATAAAGGTTCCCTGCGAAGACCTTAATTTTTTTTATTAGATCATACTGTAGGATCAGGTGGCAGGCCCAATGGTCCAACACGAACAGCAATTTTAAACTAAAGTCAATCAGACCTTCTGTCAGGACAGAAGGTCCAGCATAGTTTTAACACGCCTACGTATAGGGCACACATACCTAACCCACAAGTACCTCCTAACTAGTGGAGCAGAGAGACAGGTCCCCCAGTGCTCCAATTGTAATATTAACATCACAGTGAGGCATATACTTACCGAATGTCCTCTCTATTCTGATCAAAGAAGAAAATTCAGTTTAGCCAATAAACCGCTAACAAGTATTTTAGGAATGGATACCCCTGTAGGAAAGGTTTGCAAATTCTTAAAAGATGAGTAGAGAAGTAAACCTTACTTGTTATGAATGTGAAAAATAGCATCTACATATTTTAAATATATAGAATAACTTTTATGATTTTATAACTAAAATAGATTGTATATTAGTATTTTAATGTATAGATAACTGGTTGACATATATGCGCTGAATGGCCTTTGGCTCCGGCGCGTGGCAAATAGCCACAAACTTCATAAATTCCTAAAATTCTCTCTCTCTCTTTCTCTCTTTATAATATTGAAAAAGTACAAGTGTTGGATGAACACGGGGAGGCCGTGGATGCGCATATAAGTACCCCCTTCCCCGCCCCTTACCCCCAGACCTGGGGGGGAAGGGGGAGATGGGGTGAAAGGGGTGCCTTTTGTCTTGTTATCAACCATATAAGGAAGAGAATTATTGAAGAAAGGTCAAGCCGATGTCATGCTGAATTGGTTATTTATGTTCTGGAAAAGCATTTCCTTAAGTCTTCAGTTTCCAGCATTTTCGTTTTCCTAATACCATTCGAAGTCACATGGCCTTTGCAGTATTATTATTATCATTAATGATATTTTATCTAATTAACTCGCTACTTTTAAGTATGTGGCACGCATGGGCACAAGAACATTTCCGCTCTATATCAAGTACACATATAAAATCTTAGTGTGTGTGTGTGTGTGTGTGTGTGTGTGTGTGTGTGTGTGTGTGTGTGTGTGTGTGTGTGTGTGTGTGTGTGTGTGTGTGTGTGTGTGTGTGTGTGTGTGCGTACGTACGTGCTTGCGTGTATGTACACGTAACATGTGACACAAGAATGAAGAGTTTAAATCCTTGGTGTTTCTCTCTTTCTCTCTCCTTCTCTCTCTCTCTCACCATCTTTGTCTTTTCTTTCCTTTTCTTTTCTTAACCTTTGTTGCCCACTTTCCTCTCCTTTATTCTTCTGTGACCGTTCGTTCTCTCTCTCTCTCTCTCTCTCTCTCTCTCTCTCTCTCTCTCTCTCTCTCTCTCTCTCTCTCTCTCTCTCTCTCTCTCTCTCTCTCTCTCTCTCTCTCTCTCTCTCTCTCTCTCTCTCTCTCTCTCTCTCTCTCTCTCTCTCTCTCTCTCTCTCTCTCTCTCTCTCTCTCTCTCTCTCTCTCTTGCCCTCACACATCGACCTTGCTGGCAATGACACGGTGGCAATGCCGAAGCAGCTTGTGCCTTCGTCTTAGACAACGAACGCGTAGTACCCTCTCTCACATGCCTCCAAAACAGAATACACGCAGCCACTCACACCATAACAACACGCCGAAGGGATGCGGAACGAGCCACCAGTGTCTCCATTCAATACCACGACCACTTCCTACCCAGCCGCCACAAGTATCGCCGACGCGGACCCATGGTACGGAGACACAATGTTATCAGTGCTCGGCTCAGACTCGGATATCGACCTGTGTAGCAAATATCCCAGGCGGAAGATATGCCACATTACTCATCATGCAGGCTGTGTAACCGCCCTAACGCCAACACTCTTGAACATTACTGTCTCCAATGCCCCATTGTGACAGACAGTATTCCACAGAGACAAGACGTGATAACTGTATGTAAATATTTACTTCGTGACGACAACTTAGATACACTCCTAGCTCGCCACCCCCATTTTGGGGGATTTTGATTGTTAAATCCAACCATACCTCCTTTTGTATCTCTTTACATAATACTATGACTAATATACTATTGTTTGTCGCACTCAGTGCTCGGCTCAGACTCGGATATCGACCTGTGTGGCAAATATCCCAGGCGGAAGATATGCCACATTACTCATCATGCAGGCTGTGTAACCGCCCTAACGCCAACACTCTTGAACATTACTGTCTCCAATGCCCCATTGTGACAGACAGTATTCCACAGAGACAAGACGTGATAACTGTATGTAAATATTTACTTCGTGACGACAACTTAGATACACTCCTAGCTCGCCACCCCCATTTTGGGGGATTTTGATTGTTAAATCCAACCATACCTCCTTTTGTATCTCTTTACATAATACTATGACTAATATACTATTATTTGTCGCACTCAGAAGCAATGAATTTATTAAACGGTGGACCATCTTACCAAGGCAGCCTATACCTACGTCATGGACGTCACGCGCAATGCTCACCCTATCATGCCTTAAAACAAGATACGAGCACACGCAGCCACTCATGCCATGTCAACACACCGAAAGATGCGGAACGGTCTACCGATATCCCCATACGACCACCTCCTACCCAACCGCCACAAGTAACGCCGACGCAAGACCATGGTACGAAGGCACAATAATGTCAGTGCTCGGCTCGGACTTGGGAGTCGACCTGTGTGACGGGGCTCCCAGACGGATGATATGCCACGGTGATCACCGTGCGGGCTGTGTAACCGTCCTAACACAAACACCCTTGGTATTATTGTCTCCAGTGACCCATAGTGACAGACAATATTCCCCGGAGACGGGGCATGATGATTGTATGTAAACACTTACATAGTACCACTATCCCGCCATCACCATTTGGGGGGATCCTGAATGATTATTGTATTATGTCTCCATTTAAAGAATGTGTGTAATATATGACATGTCCTCTAACACAATGCTGTGATAGATGTACTATTGTTTGCCGCCCACGGGCGTAATAAATTTATTAAAACCAATCTCTCTCTCTCTCTCTCTCTCTCTCTCTCTCTCTCTCTCTCTCTCTATCTATCTATCTATCTATCTATCTATCTATCGATATACCTATCTTATCTCTATCTATATCTATATCTTCCTCCGCCTATCTATATCTCTTTCTGCCTGTCTCTCTTTCTCTCTCTCTATCTATCTATCTATCTATCTATCTATCTATCTATCTATCTATCTATCTATCTATCTATCTATCTATCTATCTATCTATCTGTCTATCTATCTATCTATCTCTATCTCTCTCTCTTTCTCTATCTATCTATCTATCTATCTATCTATCTATCTATCGATCGATCTACCTATCTTTATCTATCTATCTGTCTATATATCTCTCTGCCTATGTATCTATTTACCTATCTATCTCACTCTCTCTCTCTCTCTCTCTCTCTCTCTCTCTCTCTCTCTCTCTCTCTCTCTCTCTCTCTCTCTCTCTCTCTCTCTCCTAGACACAGACCGTATCAGAAATATGCAAATACATCTGTAGTTGTTGTTATTGTATTAATACAATTCTACTTACGAAGCATCATCTTCCTTGTCAGCGTACTATTGTATGTAGAAATACAATAGGCAACAATAAGTTATACATCTGCAACGGTTGGTTGTACGGAAGTGAAGGAGGAGAAGAAGAAGAAGGAAGAGGAGGTGGAGAAGGAAGAGAAAGAGGAGGAGGAGGAGAAAGAAGAGGAGGAGGAGGAGGAAGACGAGAAGGAAAAGAAGGAGGAGGAGGCGAAGAAGAGGTAGGAAAATGAGGAGGTGGAGAAGGAGGAGGAAGAGGAGGAAGAGGAGGAGAAGGAAGAGGAGAAGGAAGAGGATGTTGAGGAGAAGGATGAAGAGGAGGAAAAGGAGATAGAGGAGGGAAAGAAGGAGAGGGAGAAGGAGGAGGAGGAGGAAGAGAAGGAAGAGGAGAGGGAATAGGAAGAGGAGAAGGAAGAGAGGGAGGACAAGGAAAAAGAGGAGGAAGAGAAGGAGGAGGAGGAGGAGGAGGAGGAGGAGGAGGAGGAGGAGGAGGAGGAGGAGGAGGAGGAGGAGGAGGAGGAGGAGGGGTAGACAATGTAAAAGAAGGGAAAGAAAAAGTAAAAAAAAAAAAAAAAAAACTTACGTGAATTTAGAAAGCAGACAAGAACCTAAAGATGTAGGTAGGTGGAATGGACGAAGAAAACCAAGCGAATGAAAAGAAGAAGAATATATATATTTATATATATATATATATATATATATATATATATATATATATATATATATATATATATATATATATATATATATATATATACGGAGTGAGTCGAGGGTAGAGATATCTTCCCATGTTTCCCTTTCTTTTGTTAAGGGTGCTACTTAAACAGCACGCTCTCTCTTAATCGTATCTACTGAAGAGGATTGCAGTTTGCAATCGAAATATATAGATTCCCCGCTTCCAGTCTTTTCTACTCCAACAGTGGTTTCTACGTTATTGACAAATGTGTGATTACATTTTTCACCTGTAATATATATATATATATATATATATATATATATATATATATATATATATATGTGTGTGTGTGTGTGTGTGTGTGTGTGTGTGTGTGTGTGTGTGTGTGTGTGTGTGTGTGTGTGTGTGTGCGTGTGTGCGTGTGTGCGTGTGTGCGTGTGTGCGTGTGTGCGTGTGTGCGCGTGCGCGTGTGCGTGTGCGTGTGCGTGTGCGTGTGCGTGTGCGTGTGCGTGTCCGTGTGTGCGTGTGTGTGTGTGTGTGTGTGTGTGTGTGTGTGTGTGTGTGTGTGTGTGTGTGTGTGTGTGTGTGTGTGTGTGTGTGTGTGTGTGTGTGTGTGTGTGTGTGTGTGTGTGTGTGCTTGTATTATTGTCCATTTTTTCATTTTAAACAAATGGGTATTTTGAAAAATACCCAGACAATGATATATAATACAATAAAATGACCCATTCTAAGATGTGCGCTGTAATAGATATCACATATGTAATAGATTTTTTTTTTTTTTTAACAAAATGGAAGAAGATAATGATGGAGGAGGCAAAACTACAAAAGATGGGGTTGGAGAAGATACATGGGAATGGAGAGAAGAGAGGAGGACGAGGAAAAGAAGAGAAGAGGAGGAGGAAGAAGAGGCGAGGGTAGAAGGAGGAAGACCAAAGAAAGCGTACTGGAAGTTTAAATGAATGGTGTTCCTAAAGACATGAGATTACAAAGGAGGACCATGCCGCCAGGAGACCTTTTGGTCCATAACTAGGTCGGGTGCGGAAAATATTATAATAATAATAAATAAATAAAAAAAAATACAAATTTTAATAATATGAAAAATAATAAATAAAGTAAATTTTATTCACAGGTGTAGTTAAATAGTAAACACACAGGTAAATAGTAAATAATAATGAATTAACAGATAACTGATAAATGACAATCAAGCAAATAATAATAAACAAACAAATAATAACAAACAAATAAACAAATAATATAAAATAGATGTCAGTCATTACAGCATCTTGCTTAGGTGTTTATCTAAACGATTCTTAAAGCTTCGAACTGAACTACATTGCACTGCCTCTGCAGGAAGTTTATTCCATTCATTAACCACAAGGATGGCAAAGTTGTTTCTACCTTCTTCCAAATTAAATCTATGTCCTGACAGCTTGAGACCCTTGTTTCTTATCGGATTCTCATTCAGTGTGAAAATTTTGTCACTTTTAACGTTTTCAATTCCTTTCAGAATCTTAAAGACCTTTATCAAGTCACTTCTGAGTCTACGCTCTTTTAGGGAAAACAGATTGATATGCTTTAATCGATTTTCGTATGATTTATTTTTGATATTTGGAATCAGTTTGGTGGCTCGCCGTTGTATTTCTTCCAATCTGACAATGTGATATAGACGAGATTAACCTGTTCTTCGACGATTTTTATATTACGATTATTTTTGTCTCTGACTAAAGAGTTTATTTCAAAGAAAACTTTCCCTTAGAGAATTAAATGTCTTTCAATTACATCTTCATTCTGTTATTTTCTAGCTCCCATCAAACGATTCTATTCAACGTAGAGATGTCCTTCCTGAAGTAAAGTGATAAATTTGAATTCGAAGTAAGATTACAAAAAAAAAAAAAAAAAAGTACAAATCTAACCTTTTAACACTCAGTACCAACCTCTAGTGCTCAGCCACTGCCAAGCTCCAGAGGTTGAGCTCCACTGGCCGAGCTCCAGAGCCCGAACACCAAAGGCGGAGCTCCAGAGGCCGAGCTCTAGAGGCCGAGCTCCAGAGGCCGAGCTCCAGAGGCCGAGCTCCACAGGCCGAGTCCCGAGGCCGAGCTCCAGAGGCCGAGCTCCTGAGGCCGAGCTCCCGAGGCCGAGCTCCTGAGGCCGAGCTACCAAGGCCGAGCTCCACAAGCCGAGCTCCACAGGCCGAGCTCTACAGGCTGAACTCCACAGGCAGAGCTCCAGAGGCCAATCTCCCGAGGCCGAGCTCCACAGGCCGAGCTCCCGAGGATGAGCTCCCTAGGCCGAGCTCCCTAGGCCGAGCTCCACAGGCCGAGCTCCCGATGACGAGCTACAGAGGCCGAGCTCCAGAGGCCGAGCTCCAGAGGCCGAACTACAGAGGCCGAGCTCCACAGGCCGAGCTCCCGAGACCGAGCTTCAAAGGCCGAGCTCCACAGCCCGAGCTCCACAGGCCGAGCTACAGAGGCCGAGCTCCAGAGGCCGAGCTCCCAATAAGAGCTCTTGAGGCCGACCTTCAAAGGCCGAGCTCCACAGGCCGAGCTCCACAGGCCGAGCTCCCCAGGACGAGCTACAGAGGCCGAGCTCCACAGGCCGAGCTACAGAGCCCGAGCTCCCGAGGCCGACCTCCCGAGGCCTAGCTCCAGAGGCCGAACACCATAGACCGAGCTCCCGAGACCGAGCTTCAAAGGCAGAGCTCCACAGGCCAAGCTCCACAGGCCGACCTCCAGAGGCCGAGCTCCACAGGCCGAGCTCCACAGGCCGAACTCCACAGGCCTAGCTCCACAGGCCGAGTTCCCGAGGCCGAAGTCCAGAGGCCGAGCTCCCGAGGCCAAGCTCCCGAGGTCGAGCCTCAAAGGCCCAACTCCACAGGCCGAGCTCCAAAGGTTGAGCTCCACAGGCCGAGCTCCACAGGCCGAGCTCCCGAGGCCGAGCTCCACAGGCCGAGCTCCCGAGGCCGAGCTCCACAGGCCGAGCTCCCGAGGCCGAGCTCCACAGGCCGAGCTCAAAAGGGCGAACCCCCGAGGCCGAGCTCCTGAGGCCGAGCTCCACAGGCCAAGCTCCCGAGGCCGAGCTCCAGAGGCCGAGCTACCGAGAACGAGCTCCAGAGGCCGAGCTCCCGAAACCGAGCTCCAAAGGCCGAGCTCCATAGGCCGAGCTCCATAGGCCGAGCTCCTCAGGCCGAGCTCCCGAGGCCGAACTCCAGAGGTCGAGCTCCACAGGCCGAGCTCCCGAGGCCAAGCTCCACGTGTCCTCCCGATCCCGATCTCTCGAGGCCGAGCTCGTGAGGTCAAGCTACAGAGGCCGAGCTCCACATGCCGAGCTACAGAGTCCAAGCTCCCGAGGCCGAGCTCCTGAGGTCAACCTACAGAGGCCGAGCTCCACATGCCGAGCTACAGAGTCCAAGCTCCCGAGGCCGAGCTCCCAAGGCCGAGCTCCCGAGGTCGAACTCACGAGGCCAAGCTCGCGAGGCCGAGCTCCACAGGCTTAGCTCCCAAGGCCGAGCTCCCGAGGCCGACCTTCAAAGGCCGAGCTCCACAGGCCGAGCTCCACAGGACGAGCTCCTGAAGACGAGCTACAGAAGCCGAGCTCCACAGGCCGAGCTACAGAGGCCGAGCTACAGAGGCCGAGCTCCCGAGGCTGAGCTCCCGAGGAAGAGCTCCCGAGGCCGAGCTCTATAGTCCGAGCTCCACAGGCCGAGCTCCACAGGCTGAACTCCAGAGACCGAGCTCCAGAGGCCGAGCTCCAGCGACCGAGCTCCACAGGCCGAGCTCCACAGGCCGAGCACCACAGGCCGAGCTCCATAAGCCGAGCTCCACAGGCCGAGCTCTACAGGCCGAGCTCTACAGGCCGAGCTCCACAGGACGAGCTCCACGGGACGAGCTCAATAGGCCGAGCTCCCAAGGCCGAGCTCAAGAGGCCGAGCTCCGGAGGCAGGGCAGCACAGGCCGAGCTCAACAGGCCGAGCTCCAGAGGCCGAGCTCCAGAGGCCGAGCTCCACAGGCCGAACTCCAAAGGCCGAGCTCCACAGGCCAAGCTCTACAGGCCGACCTCCACATGCCGAGCTCCACAGGCCGAGATCCACAGGCCGAGCTCCATAGGCTGAGCTCCAGAAGCCGAGGCCGAGCTCATGAGGCCGAGCTCAGGAGGCCAAGCTCAGGAGATCTCCCGAGTCCGACCTCCCGAGGCCGAGTTACAGAGGCCGAGCTCCACAGGCCGAGCTACAGAAGCCAAGCTCCAGAGGCAGAGCTATCGAGGCAGAGCTCCAGAGGCCGAGTTCCCGAGGCACTGCACCCTAGGCCGAGCTCCCGAAACCGAGCTCCCGAGGTCGAACTCACTAGGCCGAGCTCCCGAGGCCGGGCTCCACAGTCCAAGCTCCACAGGCCGAGCTCCACAAGCCGAGCTCCAGAGGCCAAGGTCCAGAGACCGAGCTCCATAGCTCGAGCTCCACAGCTCGAGCTCCACAGGACAAGCTCCACAGGCCGAGCTCCAGAGGCCTACCTCAACAGGCCGAGCTCTACAGGCCGAGCTCTACAGGCCGAGCTCCACAGGACGAGCTCCAGAGGCCGAGATCCCGAGACAGGGATGCAAAGGCCGAGCTCAACAGGCTAAGCTCCAGAGGCCGAGCTCCACAAGCTGAACTCCACAGGCCGAACTCCACAGGCCGAGCTCCACAGGCCGAGCTCCACAGGCCGAGCTCCACAGGCCGAGCTCCAAAGGCTGAGCTCCAGAAGCCGAGGCCGAGCTCATGAGGCCGAGCTCACGAGGCCAAGCTCAGGAGATCTCCCGAGTCATAACTCAAGCTCCACAGCTCGAGCTCCACAGGACAAGCTCCACAGCTAGGCCGAGCTCCAGAGGCCGACCTCCACAGGCCGAGCTCTACAGGCCGAGCCCTACAGGCCGAGCTCCACAGGACGAGCTCCAGAGGCCGAGCTCCCAAGCCCGAGCTCACGAGGCCGAGCTCCCGAGGCAGGGCTGCAAAGGCCGAGCTCAACAGGCTAAGCTCCAGAGGCCGAGCTCCACAAGCCGAACTCCACAGGCCGAACTCCACAGGCCGAGCTCCACAGGCCGAGCTCCACAGGCCGAGCTCCACAGGCCGAGCTCCACAGGCCGAGCTCCAAAGACCGAGCACCAGAAGCCGAGGCCGAGCTCATGAGGCCAAGCTCACGAGACCAAGCTCACGAGACCAAGCTCCAGAGTCCGAGTTCCAGATGCCAAGATCGAGATTCCGAGCTCCCAAAGTCGAGCTCCAGAGGCTAAGCTCCAGAGGCCGAGTTCCATAGGCTAAGTTCTACTAGCGGGACTCCCGAGGCAAAGCTCCCGAGACCAAGCTCCCGAGGCCGTGCTTCAGAGGCCGAGCTCCAGAGGCCGAGCTCCATAGGCCGAGCTCCAAAGGCCGAGCTCCACAGGCCAAGCTCCACAGGCCGACCTCCACAGACCCACCTCCACAGGCCTAGTTACACAGGCCGAGCTCCACGGTTCGAGCTCCAGAGGCAGAGCTCCAAAGGCCGAGCTCCAAAGGCCGAGCTCCACAGGCCGAGCTCACGAGGCCGAGCTCCAAAGTAAGAGCTCTCGAGGCCGAGCTCCATAGGCCGAGCTCGAGATTCCGAGCTCCCAAAGCCGAGCTCAAGAGGCCAAGCTCCACAGGCCGAGCTCCCGAGGCCAAGCTCCACAGGCCGAGCTCCCGAGGCCGATCTCCCGAGGCCGATCTCCCGAGGCCGATTCCCCGAGGCCGAGCTCCACAGACTGAGCTCCCGAAGCACAGCTCTCGAGGCCGAGCTCCCGAGGCCAAGCCTCTGAGGCCGAGCTCCCGAGGCCGAGCTCCAGAGGCCAAGCTCACGAGGCCGAGATCATGAGGCCGGGCTCCATAGGCCGAGCTCCACAGACAGAGCTCCAGAGGCCGAGCTCCATAGGCCGAGCTCCATAGGCCGAGGTCCAGAGGCCGAGCTCCAAAGCCCGAGCTCCACAGGCCGAGCTCCACAGGCCGAGTTCTATAGGCTGAGCTCCACAGGCCGAGCTCCACAGGCCGAGCTCCACAGGCCGAGCTCCTCAGGCCGAGCTCCCGTGGCCGAGCTCCACAGGCCGAGCTCCCGAGCCCGATCTCCCGAGGCCGAGCTCCAGAGGCCGAGCTACAGGGGCCGAGCTCCACAGATTGAGCTCCCAAACCCAAGCTCCCGAGGCCGAGTTGCAGAGGCCAAGCCTTCGAGGCTGAGTTCCCGAGGCCGAGCTCCCAAGGTCGAGATTACGAGGCCGAGACCCCGAGGCCGGGTTCCACAGGCCGAGCTCTAGAGGCCGAGCTTAAAAGGCCGAGCTATGGAGCCCCGCCTGTGGAGGTGGGCCTGTGGAGGTCGGCCTGTGGAGCTCGGCCAGTGGAGCTCGGCCTAAGGGGCTCGGCCTGTGGAGCTCGGCCTCTGTAGGTAGTTCTCGGGAGCCCGGCCTGTGGAGCTCGGCCTTTGAAGGTCGGCCTCTGGAGCTCGGCCTTGGGAGCTCGGCCTGTGGAGCTCGGCCTCTGTACCTCGTCCTCGGGAGCTCGGCCTGTCGAGCTCGGCCTGTGGTGCTCGGCCTTTGATACTCGGCCTGTGGTGCTCGGCCTTTGATGCTCGGCCTCGGGAGCTCGGCCTGTGGAGCTCGGCCTAGGGAGCTCGGCCTCTGGAGCTCATCCTCGGGAGCTCGGCCTGTGCAGCTCGGCCTCTGGAGCTCGGCCTCTCTAGCTCGGCCTCGGAAGATCGGCCTCGGGAGCTCGGCCTTGGTAGCTCGGCCTCAGGAGCTCGGCCTCGGAAGCTCGGCCTCTGGAACTCGGTCTCGGGAGCTCGACCTCGGGAGCTTGGTCTCGGGAGCTTGGCCTTGGGAGCTCGGCCTCTGGACTTCGGCCTGGGGAACTCGGCCTTGGGAACTCGGCCTGTGGAGCTAGGCCTGTGGAGTTCGGCCTGTGGAGCTCGGCCTCTGGAGCTCGGCCTCTGGAGGTCGGCCTGTGGAGCTTGGCCTGTGGAGCTCAGCCTTTGAAGCTCGGCCTCGGGAGCTCGGCCTATGGTGTTCGGCCTGTGGAGCTCGGGCTGTGGAGCTCGGCCTTTGTAGCTCGGCCTCGGGATCTCGGCCTCTGGAGCTTGGCCTTGGGAGCTCAACCTCGGGAGCTCGGCCTATGGAGCTTGGCCTGTGGAGCTCGTCCTCTGTAGCTCGTCCTCGGGAGCTCGCCCTGTGGAGCTCGGGCTTTGAATGTCGGCCTCTTGAGCTCGGCCTTAGGAGCTCGGCCTGTGGAGCTCGGCCTCTGTAGCTCGTCCTCGCGAGCTCGGCCTGTGGAGCTCGGCCTGTGGAACTCGGCCTTTGAAGCTCGGCCTCTGGAGCTCGGCCTCTGGAGCTCGGTCTCTGGAGCTCGGCCTCGGGAGCTCGGCCTCGGGAGCTCGGCCTCGGGAGCTCGGCCTCGGGAACTCGGCCTCGGTAGCTCGGCCTCAGGAGCTCGGCCTCGGAAGCTCGGCCTCGGGAGCTCGGCCTCGGGAGCTCGGCCTCGGGAGCTCGGCCTCTGGAGCTCGGCCTCGGGAGCTCGGCCTCAGGAGCTCGGCCTCTGGAGCTCGGCCTCGGGACTCGGCCTGTGGAGCTCGGCCTGTGGAGCTCGGCCTCTGTAGCTCGGCCTCTAGAGCTCGGCCTCTGGAGCTCCGCCTTTGGTGCTCGGGCTCTGGAGCGCGGCCAGCGGAGCTCAACCTCTGGAGCTTGGCAGTGGCTGAGCACTAGAGGTTGGTACTGAGTGTTAAAAGGTTAGATTTGTACATTTTTTTTATTTTTTTTTGTAATCTTACTTCGAATTCAAATTTATCACTTTACTTCAGGAAGGACATTTCTACGTTGAATAGAATCGTTTGATGGGAGCTAGAAAATAACAGAATGAAGATGTAATTGAAAGACATTTAATTCTCTAAGGAAAAGTTTTCTTTGAAATAAAGTCTTTAGTTAGAGACAAAAATAATCGTAATATGAAAATCGTCGAAGAACAGGTTAATCTCGTCTATATCACATTGTCAGATTGGAAGAAATACAACGGCGAGCCTCCAAACTGATTCCAAATATCAAAATTAAATCATACGAAAATCGATTAAAGCATATGAATCTGTTTTCCCTAAAAGAGCGTAGACTCAGAGGTGACTTGATAAAGGTCTTTAAGATTCTGAAAGGAATTGAAAACGTTAAAAGTGACAAAATTTTCACACTGAATGAGAATCCGATAAGAAACAAGGGTCTCAAGCTGTCAGGAAATAGATTTAATTTGGAAGTAGGTATAAACAACTTTGCCAACCGTGTGGTTAATGAATGGAATAAACTTCCTGCAGAGGCAGTGGAATGTAGTTCAGTTCGAAGCTATAAGAATCGTTTAGATAAACACCTAAGCAAGATGATGTTATGACTGACATCTATTTCATATCATTTGTTTATTTGTTTGTTATTATTTGTTTGTTTATTATTATTTGCTTGAATTTCATTTATCAGTTATCTGTTAATTTATTATTATTTACTATTTTTCTGTTTGTTTATTATTTAACTATACCTATGTATTTATTTACTTGATTATTTTTTATATTTTTACCATTTTTATTTACTTTTCTTTTATTTATTTATTATTATAGTAATTTTTTTTTGCACCCGACCTAGTTATGGACCAAAAGGTTTCCTGTCGGCTTGGTCCTCCGTTGTAATTTCATGTCTTTAGGAACACCATTCATTTAAGCTTCCAGTACGCTTTCTTTGGTCTTCCTCCTTCTACCTTCGCCTCTTCTTACTCCTCCTCTTCTCTTCTCTTCCTCGTCCTCCTCTCTTCTCTCCATTCCCATGCATCTTCTCCAACACCATCTTTTGTAGTTTTGCCTCTTCCATCAGTATCTTCTTCTATTTTGTATATATATAAATATATATATATAAAATTATATATATATATATATATATATATATGTTTATATATATATATATATATATATATATATATATATATATATATATATATATATATTAGATATTACAAAATACTCATTTCTTCAATATGAAAAAATGGACAAAAATACTAGCACATGATATATATATATATATATATATATATATATATATATATATATACATATATATATATATATATATATATATGTATATATATATATGTATATATATATATACATATATATATATATATATATATATATATATTCCTCTTCTTATCATTCATTTGTTTTTGTTTTTTCGTCCATTTTACCTACTTTCCCGTCTTTAGGTTCTTGTCCGCCTTCTAAATTCACGTTTAATTTTTTTTTTTTTTTTTTTACATATTCTTTCTCATTCTTCCTCCCCCTCCTCCTCCTCCTCCTTCTTCCCCTCCACCTCTCCTCCTCCTCTTCCTCCTTCTCTTCCTCCTCCTTTTCCTTGTTCTCCTTCTCCTCCTTCTCTTCCTATTCCCTGTCATCTTCCTTCTCTTCCTCCTCCAAAGGAGGAGACCGAGCTCCAGAGGCCGAGCTCCACAGGCCGAGCTCCACAGGCCGAGACCCGAGGCCGAGCTCCAAAGGTCGAGCTCCCAAGGCCGAGCTCCCGAGGCCGAGGACCAGAGGCCGAGCTACAGAGGACGAGCTCCACAGTCCAAGCTCCACAGGCAGAGCTCAAAAGGCCGACCTCCCGAGACCGAGCTCCACAGACCGAGCTCCCGAGGCCGAGCTCCAGAGGCGAAGCTCCACAAGCCGAGCTCCACAGGCCGAGCTCTACAGGCCGAGCTCCACAGGCAGAGCTCCAGAGGCCAATCTCCCGAGGCCAAGCTCCCGAGGATGAGCTCCAGAGGCCGAGCTCCCAAGGCCGTGCTCCCGAGGCCTAGCTCCACAGGCCGAGCTCCCGAGGACGAGCTCCCGAGGCCGAGCTCCCGAGGCCGAGCTCCCGAGGCCGAGCATCAATGGCCGAGCTCAACAGGCCGAGCTCCACAGGCCGAGCTACCGAGGACAAGCTACAGAGGCCTATCTCCACAGGCCGAGCTCCCAAGGCCGAGCTCCCGAGGGCGACCTTCAAAGGCCGAGCTCCACAGGCCGAGCTCCCGAGGACGAGCTACAGAGGCCGAGCTCCACAAGCCGAGCTCCACAGGCCAAGCTCCATAGGCCGAGCTACAGAGGCCGAGCTCCCGAGGCCGAGCTCCAGAGGCCGAGCTACAGAGGCCGAGCTCCCGAGGCCGAGCTCCAGAGGCCGAGATCCCGAGGCCGAGCTACAAAGGCCGAGCTCCACAGCCCGAGCTCCACAGGCCGAACACCATAGGCCGAGCTCCCGAGGCCGAACTTCAAAGGCTGAGCTCCACAGGCCAAGCTCCACACGCCGACCTCCAGAGGCCGAGCTCACGAGGCCGAGCTCCAAGGGCCGAACTCCACAGGCCTAGCTACACAGGCCGAGTTCCCGAGGCCAAAATCCAGAGGCCGAGCTCCCGAGGCCAAACTCCCGAGGTCGAGCCTCAAAGGCCCAACTCCACAGGCCGAGCTCCAAAGGTTGAGCTCCACAGGCCGAGCTCCACAGGCCAAGCTCCCGAGGCCGAGCTCCACAGGCCGAGCTCAAAAGGGCGAGCCCCCGAGGCCGAGCTCCTGAGGCCGAGCTCCACAGGCCGAGCTCCCGAGGCCGAGTTCCAGAGGCCGAGCTCCAGAGGCCGAGCTCCCGAAACCGAGCTCCCGAAACCGAGCTCCAATGGCCGAGCTACATAGGCCGAGCTCCATAGGCTAAGCTCCTCAGGCCGAGCTCCTGAGGTCGAACTCCAGAGGCCGAGCTCCACAGGCCGAGCTCCCGAGGCCAAACTCCACATGCCGAGCTCTCGAACCCGTTCTCCCGAGGCCGAGCTCCTGAGGCCAAGCTACAGAGGGCGAGCTCCACAGTCCGACCTACAGAGGCAAAGGTCCCGAGGCCGACCTCCCAAGGCAGAGCTCCTGAGGACGAGCTCCCGAAACCGAGCTCCCGAGGTCGAATTCACGAGCTCCACAGGCCGAGCTCCACAGGCCGAGCTCCAGAAAACGAGATCCACAGGCCGGGCTCTACAGGCCGAGCTTCACAGGCCGAGCCCCACAGGCCGAGATCTACAGGCCGAGCTCTACAGGACGAGCTCCACAGGCAGAGCTCCATAGGCCGAGCTCCCAAGGCCGAGCTCACGAGGCCGAGCTCACAAGGCAGGGCTGCACAGGCCGAGCTCAAAAGGCCGAGCTCCGGAGGTCGAGCTCCGGAGGCCGAGATCTACAGGCCGAGCTCCACAGGCCGAGCTCCACAGGCAGAGCTCTATAGGCCGAGCTCCATAGGCCGAGCTCCACAGCCCGAGATCCAAAGGCCGAGTTCCACAGGCCCAGCTCCAGAGGCCGACCTTCAGAGGCCGAGATCCAAAGGCCGAGCTCCAGAGGCCAAGCTCCAGAGGCCGAGTTCCACAGGACGAACTCTACTAGCCGAGCTCCCGAGCCCAAGCTCCCGAGCCCAAGCTCCCGAGGCTAAGCTCCCTAGGGCGAGCTACAGAGGCCGAGCTCCCGAGCTCCCTAGGGCGAGCTATAGAGGCCGAGCTCCCGAGGCTGAGCTCCACAGGCCGAGCTCCACAGGCCGAGCTCCACAGGCCGAACTGCACAGGCCCACATCCACAGGCCTAGTTCCACAGGCCGAGCTCCACGGTTCGAGCTCCCGAGGCTGAGCTCCACAGGCCGAGCTCCAAGGGCCGAGCTCCACAGATCGAGTTCCAGAGGCCGAGCTCCACAGGCCGAGCTCCAAAGGCCGAGCTCCCGAGGCCGAGCTCCAGAGTATGAGCTCACGAGGCCGAGCTCCACAGGCTGAGCTCAATAGGCCGAGAGCCAAAGGCCGAGCTACATAGGCCAAGCTCCAGATTCCGAGCTCCTAAAGCCAAGCTCAAGAGGCCAAGCTCCACAGGCCGAGCTCCCGAGGACAAGCTCCACAGGCCGAGCTCCCGAGCCCGATTTCGCGAGGCCGAGTTCCACAGGCCGAGCTACACAGGCCGAGCTCCCGAGGTCGAGCTCCCGAGGCCGAGCTCCCGAAACCGAGCTCCCGAGGTCTAACTCACCTGGCCGAGCTTCCGAGGCCGAGCTCCACAGGCCGAGCTCCAGAGGCCGATCTCCCGAGGCCGAGCTTCAGAGTATGAGCTCACGAGGCCTATGGAGCTCGGCCTGTGGAACTCGGCCTTTTGAGCTCGTCCTCGGGAGCTCGACTTCGTGAGCTCATACTCTGGAAATCGGCAGCGGGAGCTCGACCTTTGAAGCTCGGTCTGTGGAGCTCGGCCTATGGAGCTTGGCCTTTGGAGCTCGGCCTCTGGAGCTCGACGTGTGGAGCTCGGCCTGTGGAACTTGTCCTCGGGAGCTCGGCCTCTGTAGCGCGGCCTCGGGAGCTCGGCCTCGGGACCTTGGCCTCGGGAGCCCTGCCTGTAGAGCTCGGCCTGTGAAACTCGTCCTCTGTAGCTCCACACCTGGAGGCCCGCCTGTGGAGCTCGGCTGTGGAGTTCGGCCTTTGGAGGTCGGCCTGTGAAGCACGGCCTCTGGAGCTCGGCCTCTGGAGCTCAGCCTCGGGGTCTCAGTCTCTGGAGCTCGGCCTCTGGAGCTCGGCTTCTGGAGATCGGCCTGTGGAGCCCCGGCCTGAGGAGCCCCGGCCTCGGGAGGTCGGCCTCGTGTGATGAAATCGGCCTTTGGAGCTCGGGATCTGGAGCTCGGCCTGTGGAGCTCGGCCTCGGGAGCTTGGCCTCGTGATCTCGGCCTGTAGAGCTCGGCCTGTGAAACTCGTCCTCTGTAGCTCCACACCTGGAGGCCCGCCTGTGGAGCTCGGCTGTGGAGTTCGGCCTTTGGAGGTCGGCCTTTGGAGCTGCGAAACACGGCCTCTGGAGCTCGGCCTCTGGAGTTCAGCCTCGGGAACTCAGCCTCTGGAGCTCGGCCTCTGGAGCTCGGCTTCTGGAACTCGGCCTGAGGAGCCCCGGCCTGAGGAGCCCCGGCCTCGGGAGGTCGGCCTCGTGTGATGAAATCGGCCTTTGGAGCTCGGGATCTGGAGCTCGGCCTGTGGAGCTCGGCCTCGGGAGCTTGGCCTCGTGATCTCGGCCTGTAGAGCTCGGCCTGTGAAACTCGTCCTCTGTAGCTCCACACCTGGAGGCCCGCCTGTGGAGCTCGGCTGTGGAGTTCGGCCTTTGGAGGTCGGCCTGCGAAACACGGCCTCTGGAGCTCGGCCTCTGGAGTTCAGCCTCGGGAACTCAGCCTCTGGAGATCGGCCTCTGGAGCTCGGCTTCTGGAACTCGGCCTGAGGAGCCCCGGCCTGAGGAGCCCCGGCCTCGGGAGGTCGGCCTCGTGAGCTCGGCCTCGATAGCTCGGCCAATGGAGCTCGGCAAATGGAGCTCGGCCTGTGGAGCTCGGACTCAGAAGCTCGGCCTGTGGAGCCCGGTTTCGGGAGCTCTGCCTCGTGAGCTAGGCCTCGGCAGCCCGGCCCCGGGAACTCGGCAACGGGAGCACGACCTTTTTAGCTCGTCCTCTGGAGCTCGGCCTCTGGAGCCCGGCCTCGGGATCTCGGCCTCGTGAGCTCGGCCTGTGGAGCTCAACCTGTGGAGCTCGACCTCTAGAGCTCGGCCTCTAGAGCTCGGCCTCTGGAGCTCGGCCTCGGGAACTCGGCCTCGGAGGCTTAGCCTCGGGAACTCAGCCTCAGGAGCTCGGCCTCGTGAGCTCGGCCTCGGTAGCTCGGCCAATGGAGCTCGACAAATGGAGCTCGGCCTGTGGAGCTCGGCCTCAGGAGCTCGGCCTCTAGAGCTCGGCCTCTGGAGCTCGGCTTCAGGAACTCGGACTCGGAGGCTTAGCCTCTGCAGCTCGGCCTCGGGATCTCGGGTTTGGGAGCTCAACCTGTGGAGCTCGGCCCTTGTAGCTCGTCCTCTGGAGCTCGGTTTCGGGAGATCGGGCTCGAGAGCTCGGCCTGTGGAGCTCGGCCTCGGGAGCTCGGCCTGAGGAGCTCGGCCTGTGGAGCTCGGCCTGTGGAGCTCGGCCTGTGGAACTCGGCCTGTGGACCTCGGCCTGTGGAGCTCGGCCTTTGGAGCTCGGCCTGTGGACCTCGGCCTATGGAGCTCGGCCTATGGAGCTCGGCCTCTGGAGCTCTGCCTGTGGAGTTCGGCCTGCGGAGCCCGGGCTGAGGATCTCGGCCTCGTGAGCTCGTCCTCTGGAGCTCGGCCTCGGGAGCTCGGCCTCAGAAGCTCTGTCTCGGGAGCTCTGCCTCGGGAGCTCGGCTTCGGGAGCTCAGTCTGTGGACCTCGGCCTCGGGAGATCGGCCTCGGGAGATCGGCCTCGAGAGATCGGGCTCGGGAGCATGGCCTGTGGAGCTCGGCCTGTGGAGCTCGGCCTGTGGAGCTCGGCCTGTGGAACTCGGCCTCGTGAACTCAGCCTCGAGATCTAGGCCTGTAGAGGTCGCCCTGTGGAGCTCGGCCTCTGTAGCTCGGCTTGTGGAGCTCGGCCTGTGGAGCTCGGCCTGTGGAACTCGGCCTCTGGAGCTCGGCCTATGGAACTCGGCCTCTGGAGCTCGTCTTCTGGAGCTGAGCCTCTGTAGCTCGACATCTGGAGCCCGGCCTGTGGAACGCGGCTTTTGGAGCTCGGCCTTTGGAGCACCGCCTCTTGAGCTTGGGCTGTGGAGCTCGGCCTGTGAAACTCGGTTTCTGGAGCTCTGCCTCTGAAGCTCAGCCTCTGGAGCTCGCCCTCCGGAGCTCAGCCTCGGGAGCTCGGCCTCTGGATTTCGGCTTCTGGAGCTCGTCCTGTCGAGCCCCGGCTTCGAGAGCTCTGCCTCTTGAGCTCGGCCTGTGGAGCTCGGCCTGTGGAGCTCGGCCTTCGGAGGTCGGCCTGTGGAGCCCGGCTTCGGGAGCTCGGCCTCGTTAGCTCGGTCTAGGAAACCCGGCCTCGAGACCTCGGCCCCGGGAGCTCGGCCTTTTTAGCTCGGCCTGTGGAGCTCGGCCTGTGGAGCTCGGCCTGTGCAGCTCTGCCTGTGGAGCTCGGACTCGGGAGCTCGGCCTGTGGAACTCGGCCTCTGGAGCTCGGCCTGTGGAGCCCGGAATCGGGATCTCGGTCTCGTGACCTCGGACTCGGGAGCTCGGCCTCGGGAACTCGGCTTCGGAGGCTTGGCCTCTGCAGCTTGGCCTCGGGAGCTCGGGTTTGGGAGCTCAACCTGTGGAGCTCGGCCCCTGTAGTTCGGCCTCTGGAGCTTAGCCTCTGGAGATCGGGCTCGGGAGCTCGGCCTGTGGAGCTCGGCCTGTGGAGCTCGGCCTGTGGAGCTCGGCCTTAAGAGCTCGGCCTCTGGAGCCCGGCTTCGGGAGCTCGGCCTCGTTAGCTCCGCCTCGGAAGCCCGGCCTCGAGACCTCGGCCCCCGGCAGCTAGGCCTTTTTAGCTCGGCCTGTGGAGCTCGGCCTGTGATGCTCGGCCTCTGCAGCTCTGCCTGTGGAGCTCGGCCTCAGGTGCTCGGCCTGTAGAACTCGGCCTCTGGAGCTCGGGAACCCTTGATCGGGAGCTCGGCCTCGGGAACTGGGCCTCGGAGGCTCGGCCTCTGCAGCTCGACCTCGGGAGCTCGGGTTTGGGAGCTCAACATGTGGAGCTCAGCCCCTGTAGCTCGGCCTCTGGAGCTCGGCCTCGGGAGATCGGGGTCGGGAGCTCGGCCTGTGGAGCTCGGCCTGTGGAGCTCGGCCTGAGAAGCTCGGCCTGTGGAGCTCGGCCTGTGGAGCTCGGCCTGTGGAACTCGGCCTGTGGAGCTCGGCCTGTGGAGCTCGGCCTTTGGAGCTCGGCCTGTGGAGCTCGGCCTTTGGAGCTCGGCCTGTGGACCTCGGCCTGTGGAGCTCGGCCTGTGGAGCCCAGCCTCAGGGTCTCGGCCTTGTGAGCTTGGCCTCTGGAGCTCGGCCTCGGGAACTCGGCCTCAGAGGCTTGGCCTCGGGAGATAGGTTTCTGGAGCTCAGTCTTTGGAGCTCGGCCTTGGAAGCTCGGTCTCTGGAGATCGGGCTGTGGAACTCGGCCTGTGGAGCTCGACCTGTGAAGCTTGGCCTTTGGAGGTCGGCCTGTGGAGCTCGGACTATGGAGCACTACCTATGGAGCTCGGCCTCTGTAGCTCGTCATCGGGAGCTCGGCCTGTGGAGTTCGGCCTGTGGAGCTCGGCCTAGGGAGCTCGGCCTCTGGATCTCATCCTCGGGAGCTCGGCCTGTGGAACTCGGCCTCTGGAGCTCGGCCTGTGGAGCTCGACCTCGGGACCTCGGCCTTGGGAGCTCGGCCTCGGGAGCTCGGCCTTGATACCTCGGCCTTTGGAGCTCGGCCTTGGAATGTCGGCCTCGGGAGCTCGGCCTCGGGAGCTCGGCCTCGGGCGGGAGCTCGGCCTCTGGAGCTCGGCCTCTGGAGCTCGGCCTCTGGAGCTCGGCCTCTGAGCTCGGCCTATGGAGCTCGGCCTCTGCAGCTCGGCCAGTGGAGCTCGGCCTCTGGAGCTCGGCCAGTGGAGATCAACCTCTGGAGATCGGCAGTGGCTGAGCACTAGAAGTTGGTACTGAGTGTTAAGAGGTTAGATTTGTACTTTTTTTTTTTTTTAATTACTCGGAATTCAAATTGATCACTTTACTTCAGGAAGGACATTTCTACGTTGAATAGAATCGTTTGATGGGAGCTATAAAATAACAGAATGAAGATGTAATTGAAGTACATTTAATTCTCTAAGGATTTTTTTTTCTTTTAAATAAAGTCTTTAGTTAAAGGCAAAAATAATCGTAATATGAAAATCGTTGAAGAACAGGTTAATCTCGTCTATATCACATTGTCAGATTGGAAGAAATACAACGGCGAGCCACCAAACTGATTCCAAATATCAAAAATAAATCATTCAAAAATCGATTAAAGCATATGAATCTGTTTTCCCTAAAAGAGCGTAGACTCTGAAAGGAATTGAAAACGTCAAATTCTTTGTTGATGTTTTTAATGAATTTTGGTGTTCAGGAACCTCTTATAAGTTGTGGAAAAACTCTGTTATAGTTCCAATTTTGAAACCTGGAAAAGACCCTAGTGATCCCAAAAGTTACAGGCCTATAGCTCTTACCAGCTGTATTTTTAAAATCTATGAACGAATGGTGAATATTCGTTTGGTGTGGCTCCTAGAATCAAAGACTTTATTATCAGAGAGGCAATATGGCTTCCGCAAAAACAGAAGTACTTTGGATCCCCTATTATATCTCACACGTGAGATACAAAATGCTTTTGCAATCCGAAATCAGACCATTGCAGTGTTCTTCGATTTGGAAAAAGCTTTTGACACTACCTGGAGAGCCGGTGTTTTAAAACAGCTAGCAGATTGGAATATCGGTGGCAATATGTTTAACTTTGCCAAAGATTTTTGATCAAATCTATATTCAAAAGTGCAAATAGGCTCTACCCTATCATCAGAATATCTACAGGAAGAAGGTATTCCACAAGGAAGTGTCCTTAGCCCAACCTTCTTTAGTGTTGCCATTAACGGATTACTTGAACAACTCCCTGTCGGAGTAATTGGCCAACCATTCGCAGATGATATTGTTTTGATATGTAGTAAATCTACTGCAGTTGAAGCCTGTATCAAAATTCAGAATGCAATTAAGGCTGCTACTAAATGGGCAAATAATAAAGGATTGAAATTCTCTACCGAAAAAACTAAAGCTATACGCTTTTGTAGAACACAAAAAAGGGAAGTAATCCCAACCTTATTTTCAGAAGACTCAATTATAATATATGAAGACAAAGTTAAATATTTAGGAATTGTTTTTGACAAAAAATGAACTTTTGCTGACCATATAAATGAGACAGCAGTTAATGTCAAACAACGATGTAACACTTTTAAAATTGTTAGCGGCATGAATTTTGGAGCTGACCGTACTACACTATTAAGATTATATCAAGCCATATGCCTAAGTAAGATTGATTATGGCTCTCAGGTTTATGCCTCAGCATGTAAGACACTATTGAAAAAACTGGATGTAGTACACAACATGGCGCTACGCATTTGTACTGGGGCTTTTAAGACTTCTCCTGTTGAAAGTCTTTATGTGGACTCTGGTTTTCCCCCTCTTTCCATTCGAAGGGAAGAACAGAGTCTCAGATATATGTCAAGAGCACTAACTACACATTCTAATCCAAACTACAAGTACATAAAACAACCTATCGACAGAGCACCCACTAAACCTACTTTGCCTAAGCCCCTTGAAGTGAGATTAAACAATAGTACAAGAGAGGTAGGTACGGGAAGGTAGGTGGAATGGACGAAGAAAACCAAACGAATGAAAAGAAGAGGAATATATATATACATATATATATATATATATATATATATATATACATATATATATATATATATATATATATATATATATCATGTGGTAGTATTATTATCCATTTTTTTTCATTATAAACAAATGGGTATTTTTGAAAAATACCTAGACTATGATATATAATACAATAAAATGACCCATTCTAAGATGTGCGCTGTAATAGATATCACATATGTATATATATATATATATATATATATATATGTATATATATATATATATATATATATATATATATATTACAAAATAGAAATAGATAATGATGGAGGCAAAACTACAAAAGATGGGGTTGGAGAAGATACATGGGAATAGAGAGAAAAGAGGAGGACGAGGAAGAGAGGAGAAGAGGAAGAAGATGAGGCGAGGGTAGAAGGAGGAAGACCAAAGAAAGAGTACTGGAAGCTCAAATGAATGGTGTTCCTAAAGACATGAGATTACAAAGGACGACTATGCCAACAGGAAACCTTTTGGTCCATACGTAGGTCGGGTGCGGAAAAAGTTATTATGATAAATAAATAAAAGAAAAATAAATAAAAATTGTAATAATATAAAAAATAAAAAATAAAGTAAATAAATACACAGGTGTAGTTAAATAGTAAACAAACAGTTAAATAGTAAATAATAATAAATTAACAGATAACTGATAAATGAAAATCAAGCAAATAATAATAAACAAACAAATAATAACAAACAAATAAACAAATAATATAAAATAGATGTCAGTGATTACAACATCTTGCTTAGGTGTTTATCTAAACGATTCTTAAAGCTTCGAACTGAACTACATTGCACTGCCTCTGCAGGAAGTTTATTCCATTCATTAACCACAAGGTTGGCGAAGCTGTTTCTACCTACTTCCAAATTAAATCTATTTCCTGACAGCTTGAGACCCTTGTTTCTTATCGGATTCTCATTCAGTGTGAAAATTTTGTCACTTTTGATGTTTTCAATTCCTTTCAGAATCTTAAAGACCTTTATCAAGTCACCTCTGAGTCTACGCTCTTTTAGGGAAAACAGATTCATATGCTTTCATCGATTTTCGTTTGATTTATTTTTGATATTTGGAATCAGTTTTGTGGCTCGCCGTTGTATTTCTTCCAATCTGACAATGTGATATAGACGAGATTAACCTGTTCTTCGACGATTTTCATATTACGATTATTTTTGTCTTTAACTAAAGACTTTATTTAAAAGAAAACTTTCCCTTGGAGAGTTAAATGTATTTCAATTACATCTTCATTCTGTTATTTTCCTGCTCCCATCAAACGATTCCATTCAACGTAGAAATGTCCTTCCTGAAGTAAAGTGATCAATTTGAATTCCGAGTAAGATTACAAAAAAAAGAAAAGAAAAAAAAGTACAAATCTAACCTTTTAACACTCAGTACCATCTTCTAGTGCTCAGCCACTGCCAAGCTCCAGAGGTTGAGCTCCACTGGCCGAGCTCCAAAGGCCGAGCACCAAAGGCGGAGCTCCAGAGGCCGAGCTCCAGAGGCCGAGCTCCAGAGGCCGAGCTCCAGAGGCCGAGCTCCACAGGCCGAGTCCCGAGGCCGAGCTCCAGAGGCCGAGCTCCTGAGGCCGAGCTCCCGAGGCCGAGCTCCTGAGGCCGAGCTACCAAGGCCGAGCTCCCGAGGCCGAGCTCCAGAGGCCGAGCTACAGAAGCCGAGCTCCACAGGCCGAGCTTCACAGGCCGAGCTCCACAGGCCGACCTCCCGAGGCCGAGCTCCACAGGCCGAGCTCCCGAGGCCGAGCTCCAGAGGCCGAGCTCCACAAGCCGAGCTCCACAGGCCGAGCTCTACAGGCCGAACTCCACAGGCAGAGCTCCAGAGGCCAATCTCCCGAGGCCGAGCTCCACAGGCCGAGCTCCCGAGGATGAGCTCCAGAGGCCGAGCTCCCTAGGCCGAGCTCCACAGGCCTAGCTCCAGAGGCCGAGCTCCCGAGGACGAGCTACAGAGGCCGAGCTCCAGAGGCCGAGCTCCAGAGGCCGAACTACAGAGGCCAAGCTCCACAGGCCGAGCTCCCGAGACCGAGCTTCAAAGGCCGAGCTCCACAGGCCGAGCTCCACAGGCCGAGCTACAGAGGCCGAGCTTCACAGGCCGAGCTCCATAGGCCGAGCTCCTAAGGAAGAGCTCCCGAGGCTGACCTTCAACGGCCGAGCTCCACAGGCCGAGCTCCACAGGCCGAGCTCCCCAGGACGAGCTACAGAGGCCGAGCTCCACAGGCCGAGCTCCACAGGCCGAGCTCCACAGGCCGACCACAGAGCTCTAGCTCCCGAGGCCTAGCTCCCGAGGCCTAGCTCCAGAGGCCGAACACCATAGACCGAGCTCCCGAGACCGAGCTTCAAAGGCTGAGCTCCACAGGCCAAGCTCCACACGCCGACCTCCAGAGGCCGACCTCCACAGGCCGAGCTCCACAGGCCGAACTCCACAGGCCTAGCTACACAGGCCGAGTTCCCCAGGCCGAGTTCCCCAGGTGGAAGTCCAGAGGCCGAGCTCCCGAGGCCAAGCTCCCGAGGTCGAGCCTCAAAGGCCCAACTCCACAGGCCGAGCTCCAAAGGTTGAGCTCCACAGGACGAGCTCCACAGGCCGAGCTCCACAGACCGAGCTCAAAAGGGCAAGCCCCCGAGGCCGAGCTCCTGAGGCCGAGCTCCACATGCCGATCTCCCGAGGCCGAGCTCCAGAGGCCGAGCTACCGAGAACGAGCTCCAGAGGCCGAGCTCCCGAAACCGAGCTCCAAAGGCTGAGCTCCATAGGCCGAGCTCCATAGGCAAGAGGCCGAGCTCCCTAGGCCGAGCTCCACAGGTCTAGCTCCACAGGCCGAGCTTCCGAGGACGAGCTACAGAGGCCGAGCTCCAGAGGCCGAGCTCCAGAGGCCGAGCTCCAGAGGCCGAGCTCCAGAGGCCGAGCTCCACAAGCCGAGCTCCACAGGCCGAGCTCCCGAGACCGAGCTTCAAAGGCCGAGCTCCACAGGCCGAGCTCCACAGGCCGAGCTACAGAGGCCGAGCTCCACAGGCCGAGCTCCACAGGCCGAGCTACAGAGGCCGAGCTCCACAGGCCGAGCTCCATAGGCCGAGCTCCCAAGGAAGAGCTGCCGAGGCCGACCTTCAAAGGCCGAGCTCCACAGGCCGAGCTCCACAGGCCGAGCTCCCCAGGACGAGCTACAGAGGCCGAGCTCCACAGGCCGACCTCCACAGGCCGAGCTCCACAGGCCAAGCTACAGAGCCCGAGCTCCTGAGCCCGAGCTCCCGAGGCCCAGCTCCAGAGGCCGAACACCATAGACCGGGCTCCCGAGACCGAGCTTCAAAGGCTGAGCTCCACAGGCCAAGCTCCACACGCCGACCTCCAGAAGCCGACCTCCACAGGCCGAGATCCCGAGGCCGAGCTCTAGAGGCGGAGCTACCGAGAACGAGCTCCAGAGGCCGAGCTCCAGAAACCGAGCTCCAAAGGCCGAGCTCCATAGGCCGAGCTCCATAGGCCAAGCTCCACACGCCGACCTCCAGAGGCCGACCTCCACAGGCCGAGCTCCACAGGCCGAACTCCACAGGCCTAGCTACACAGGCCGAGTTCCCCAGGCCGAGTTCCCCAGGTGGAAGTCCAGAGGCCGATCTCCCGAGGCCAAGCTCCCGAGGTCGAGCCTCAAAGGCCCAACTCCACAGGCCGAGCTCCAAAGGTTGACCTACACAGGACGAGCTCCACAGGCCGAGCTCCACAGACCGAGCTCAAAAGGGCAAGCCCCTGAGGCCGAGCTCCTGAGGCCGAGCTCCACATGCCGATCTCCTGAGGCCGAGCTCCAGAGGCCGAGCTACCGAGAACGAGCTACAGAGGCCGAGCTCCAGAAACCGAGCTCCAAAGGCTGAGCTCCATAGGCCGAGCTCCATAGGCAAGAGGCCGAGCTCCCTAGGCCGAGCTCCACAGGTCTAGCTCCACAGGCCGAGCTTCCGAGGACGAGCTACAGAGGCCGAGCTCCAGAGGCCGAGCTCCAGAGGCCGAACTACAGAGGCCGAGCTCCACAGGCCGAGCTCCCGAGACCGAGCTTCAAAGGCCGAGCTCCACAGGCCGAGCTCCACAGGCCGAGCTACAGAGGCCGAGCTTCACAGGCCGAGCTCCATAGGCCGAGCTCCCAAGGAAGAGCTGCCGAGGCCGACCTTCAAAGGCCGAGCTCCACAGGCCGAGCTCCACAGGCCGAGCTCCCCAGGACGAGCTACAGAGGCCGAGCTCTACAGGCCGACCTCCACAGGCCGAGCTCCACAGGCCAGGCTCGGCCTGTAGATCTCGGCCTGTGGAGCTCGCCCTCTGGAGCTCGGCCTCTGGAGCTTGGCCTATGGAGCTCGGCCTGTGGAGCTCGGACTGTGGAGCTCGTCCTCGGGAGCTCGGCCTGGTGAGTTCGACCTCTGGAACTCGGTTGCGGGAGCTCGGCCTCGGGAACTCGGCCTCGAGAGCTCGGCCTCTGTAGTTCGGCCTCTGTAGCTCGGCCTGTGGAGCTCGACCTCTGTAGCTCGGCCTGTGGAGCTCGACCTCTGTAGCTCGGCCTCGTGAGCTCGGCCTCGGGAGATCGGGCTCGGGAGCTCGGCCTGTAGAGCCTGGCCTCGGGATCTCAGCCTGTGGAGCTTGGCCTCTGGAGCTCGGCTTTGGGAGCTCGGGATCTGGAGCTCGGCCTATTGAGCTCGGCCTTTGGCGCTGGGCGCTTGGCGCCCGGCCTCGGGAGCTCGGCCTCTGTAGGTCGGCCTCTGGAGCTAAGCCTCTGTAGCTTGTCTTCGGCAGCTCGGCCTCGGGAGCTCGGCCTCTGTAGGTCGGCCTCTGGAGCTCGGACTCTGGAGCTCGGCCTCTGTAGCTCGTCTTCGGGAGCTCGGCCTGTGGAGCTCGGCCAAGGGAGCTCGGCCTCTGGACCTCTAGCTCGGGAGCTCGGCCTGTGCAGCTCGGCCTGTGGAGCTCGGCCTCTGTAGCTCGGCGTCGGGAGCTCGGCCTCGGGAGCTCGACCTTGGTAGCTCGGCCTCATGAGCTCGGCCTCGGAACCTTGGCCTGTGGAGCTCGGCCTCGGGAGCTCGACCTCGGGAGCTTGGCCTTGGGAGCTCGGCCTCTGGACTTCGGCCTGGGGAACTCGGCCTCGGGAACTCGGCCTGTGGAGCTAGGCCTGTGGAGTTCGGCCTGTGGACCTCGGACTCTGGAGCTCGGCCTCGGGAGCTCGGCCTGTGGAGCTTGGCCTCTGTAGCTCAGCCTTTGAAGCTCGGCCTCGGGAGCTCGGCCAATGATGTTCGGCCTGTGGAGCTCGGGCTGTGGAGCGCAGCCTTTGTAGCTCGGCTTCGGGATCTCGGCCTCTGGAGCTCGGCCACGGAAGCTCGGCTTCGGGAGCTCGGCCTCTGTGGCTCGGCCTATGGAGCTCGGCCTGTGGAGCTCGGCCTCTGTAGCTCGTCCTCGGGAGCACGGCCTGTGGAGCTCGGCCTGTGGAGCTCGGCCTTGGGAGCTCAGCCTTTGAAGCTCGGCCTCGGGAGCTCGGCCTCGGGAGCTCGGCCTCTGGAGCTCGTCCTCTGGAGCTCGGTGTCTGGAGCTCGGCCTCGGGAGCTCGGCCTCGGGAACTCGGTCTCGGTAGCTCAGCCTCAGGAGCTCGGCCTCGGAAGCTCGGCCTCGGGAGCTCGGGCTCGGGAGCTCGGCCTCGGGAGCTCGGCCTCGGGAGCTCGGCCTCTGGAGCTCGGCCTCGGGAGCTTGGCCTCTGGAGCTCGGCCTCGGGACTCCGCCTGTGGAGCTCGGCCTCTCGGGCTCGGCCTCTGGAGCTCGGCCTCTCGAGCACGGCCTCTCGAGCTCGGCCTGTGGAGCTCGGCCTGTGGAGCTCGGCCAGTGGAGCTCAACCTCTGGAGATCGGCAGTGGCTGAGCACTAGAAGTTGGTACTGAGTGTTAAGAGGTTAGATTTGTACTTTTTTTTTCTTTTTTGTAAAATTACTCGGAATTCAAATTTATCACTTTACTTCAGGAAGTACATTTCTACGTTGAATAGAATCGTTTGATGGGAGCTAGAAAATAACAGAATGAAGATGTAATTGAAATACATTTAATTCTCTAAGGGAAAGTTTTCTTTTAAATAAAGTCTTTAATTAAAGACAAAAATTATCGTAATATGAAATTCGTCGAAGAACAGGTTAATCTCGTCTATATCACATTAGATAAACACCTAAGGAAGATGATGTAATCACTGACATCTATTTTATATTATTTGTTTATTTGTTTGTTATTACTTGTTTGTTTATTATTATTTGCTTGATTTTCATTTATCAGTTATCTGTCAATTTATTATTATTTACTATTTACCTATTTGTTTACTATTTAACTAAATCTATGTATTTATTTACTTTATTTATTATTTTTATATTATTAAAAAAAAAAATCTTTTATTTATTTATTATAATATTTTTTTCTGCACCCGACCTAGTTATGGACCAAAAGGTCTCCTGTCGGCATGGTCCTCCTTTGTAATCTCATGTCTTTAGGAACACTATTCATTTAAGCTTCCAGAACTCTTTCTTTGGTCTTCCTCCTTCTACCCTCGCCTCTTCTTCCTCCTCTTCTCTTCTTTTCCTCGTCCTCCTCTTTTCTCTCTATTCCCATGTATCTTGTCCAACCCCATCTTTTGTAGTTTTGCCTCCATCATTATCTTTTTCTATTTTGTAATATATATATATATATATATATATATATATATATATATATATATATATATATATATATATATATATATATATATATATATATATATATATATATGCAAGCATGATGAATTTAGAACTATCCGGAATATTGGGGAAAAGTTAAAATATCCTAATCATATTCTTAATCAATGTCACAATACCGCCAAGAAACGCTTTCACAAAACCTGCAATCAAGAACTAGGAAACCATGAACAACTAAATACACTTGTCTTTCCTTTTCATGAAAATTTTATTAGTATTGTTAACCTACTCAAATATTGAATATCACACACACACACACACACACACACACACACACACACACACACACACACACACACACACACGCACACGCACACGCACACGCGCACGCGCACGCGCACGCGCACGCACGCACGCACGCACGCACGCACGCACGCACGCACGCACACACACACACACACACACACACACACACACACACACACAAATTTTTTATATGTGTACTTGATATAGAGCGGAAATGTTCTTGTGCCCATGCGTGCCACATACTCTAAAGTAGCGAGTTATTTAGATAAAATATCATTAATAATAATAATAATAATACTGCAAAGGCCATGTGACTTCGAATGGTATTAGGAAAACGAAAATGCTGGAAACTGAAGACTTAAGGAAATGCTTTTCCAGAACATAAATAACACAACAAACATAAACTATATAATTAAATATCATAAAATAAAATCGTCTCTTTTCAAAATTTGCAAACCTTTCCTACAGGGGTATCCATTCCTAAAATACTTGTTAGCGGTTTATTGGCTAAACTGAATTTTCCTCTTTGATCAGAATAGAGAGGACATTCGGTAAGTATATGCCTCACTGTGATGTTAATATTACAATTGGAGCACTGGGGGACCTGTCTCTCTGCTCCACTAGTTAGGAGGTACTTGTGGGTTAGGTATGTGTGCCCTATACGTAGGCGTGTTAAAACTATGCTGGACCTTCTGTCCATCCCTGTATAGGTCCAGGGGCTGACAGAAGGTCTGATTGACTTTAGTTTAAAATTGCTGTTCGTGTTGGACCATTGGTCCTGCCACCTGATCCTACAGTATGATCTAATAAAAAAATTTAGGTCTTCGCAGGGAACCTTTATAGAGCGGAAACCCGGGATGGAAGCTGCCTGTTTGGCAGCTGTATCAGCTTGCTCATTTCCACGAATTCCCACGTGTGAAGGAACCCAGCAGAACTTTATGTCAACTTGTTTTCGAGAGTGCAGGAGGACCAGCCAATTCTGCACCTCTTCGATAAGTTGATTAGGGGGTATCAATCCTTGTACCGCTGTCAATGCACTTTGGGAATAACATTAAATAATATATGAATCCTCATTTCTGCTTGTGTTAAAAATAAGTTTTAGACAGCTATAGATAGCATAAATTTCTGCATTAAAAATTGAAAATTGATTGGGAAGTCTCCTTTTAATTATTTTTCTCCAAGGATGATAGCACATCCAGTTCTAGTAGGCGTTTTTGACCCATCAGTGTATACAGCAATCGAGTTTTTTGTGTTCAGAAATACGGGCTAAAAAGTTACTTTTCAGTTGAGCACTTGAGTTGTTCATTTTGCTTTTTTTCATTTGGCAAATGTTTATAGGTGGCCTACACCACGGAGGGTATTTTGCAAAAAATTATTTCCATAACTAGAGGAGGAATAAGGCCTACCTCTCTTGTACTATTGTTAAATCTCACTTCAAGGGGCTTAGGCAAAGTAGGAGTGCTCTGTCGATAGGTTGTTTTATATACTTGTGGTTTGGATTAGAATGTGTAGTTAGTGCTCTTGACATATATGTGAGACCCTGTTCTTCCCTTCGAATGGAAAGAGGGGGAAAACCAGAGTCCACATTAAAACTTTCAACAGGAGTCTTAAAAGCCCCAGTACAAATGCGTAGCGCCATGTTGTGTACTACATCCAGTTTTTTCAATAGTGTCTTACATGCTGAGGCATAAACCTGAGAGCCATAATCAATCTTACTTAGGCATATGGCTTGATATAATTTTAATAGTGTAGTACGGTCAGCTCCAAAATTCATACCACTAACAACTTTAAGAATGTTACATCGTTGTTTGACATTAACTGCTGTCTCATTTATATGGTCAGCAAAAAATTGTTCTTTATGAAACAGGATTCAATGATGTTCCTATCTAAAGCTGAATTACAATCAACAATTTTCTTAACGTTGTCCCAGTCAATGTTGTGGTTTGTGTCTCTAACATGGACAAAATCCCCACTGGACATTTGGCCCGTCCTTATACTGTACTTATGTTGTTTCATCCTAATATTCAATTCTTTACCTGTTTGGCCAATATAACAGGAGCTACAGTTTTTACAGGGAATACTATAAACACATCCTACATTATTACAAGGGGAATTTTTAATAAGGAGTTCTTTGATGGTACTGTTTTTTAAAATAACATTAATATTAAACTCCTTAAGGATGCGAGGAAGTCTTACAAGATTATCATGAAATGGAATAACTAAAAGATTTTTCTTACAAAAAGTATCTTTTTGGGTTTCATGATAATCTTGTAAGACTTCCTCGCATCCTTAAGGAGTTTAATATTAATGTTATTTTCAAAAACAGTACCATCAAAGAACTCCTTATTAAAAATTCCCCTTGTAATAAAAGTTATTATAATAAACAAATAAAAGAAAAAGAAATAAAAATTGTAATAATATAAAAAATAATAAATAAAGTAAATAAATACACAGGTGTAGTTAAATAGTAAACAAACAGGTAAATAGTAAATAATAATAAATTAACAGATAACTGATAAATGACAATCAAGCAAATAATAATAAAAAACAAATAATAACAAACAAATAAACAAATAATATAAAATAGATGTCAGTCATTACAGCATCTTCTTTAGGTGTTTATCTAAACTATTCTTAAAGCTTCGAACTGAACTACATTGCACTGCCTCTGCAGGAAGTTTATTCCATTCATTAACCACACGGTTGGCAAAGTTATTTCTACGTACTTCCAAATTAAATCTATTTCCTGACAGTTTGAGACCCTTATTTTTTTTTATGGGATTTTCATTCAGTGTGAAAATGTTGTCACTTTTGATGTTTTCAATTCCCTTCAGAATCTTAAAGACCTTTATCAAGTCACCTCTGAGTCTACGCTCTTTTAGGGAAAACAGATTCATATGCTTTAATCGATTTTCGAATGATTTATTTTTGATATTTGGAATCAGTTTTGTGGCTCTCCGTTGTATTTCTTCCAATCTGACAATGTGATATAGACGAGATTAACCTGTTCTTCGACGATTTTCATATTACGATTATTTTTGTCTTAAACTAAAGACTTTATTTAAAAGAAAACTTTCCCTTAGAGAATTAAATGTATTTCAATCACATCTTCATTCTGTTATTTTCCTACCCCCATCAAACGATTTCATTCAACGTAGAAATGCCCTTCCTGAAGTAAAGTGATCAATTTGAATTCCTAGTAATTTCACAAAAAAAAAAAAAAAAGTACAAATCTAACCTCTTAACACTCAGTACCAACTTCTAGTGCTCAGCCACTGCCGATCTCCAGAGGTTGAGCTCCAGAGGCCGAGCTCCAGAGGCCGAGCTCCACAGGCCGAGCTCCACAGGCCGAGCTCCAGAGGCCGAGCTCCAAAGGCCGAGCTCCCGAGGCCGAGCTCGACAGGCCGAGCTCCCAAGGCCGAGCTCCCGAGGTCGAGCTCCCGCGGCCAAGCTCCCGAGGGCGAGCTCCCGAGGCCGAGCTTCCGAGGGGGAGCTCCAAAAGGCCGAGCTACCAAGGCCGAGCTCCACAGGCCGAGCTCCCAAGGCCGAGCTCCCGAGCCGAGCTCCACAGGCCGAGCTCCAGAGGCCGAGCTCCACAGGCCGAGCTCCCGAGGATGAGATCCAGAGGCCGAGCTCCCTAGGCCGAGCTCCACAGGCCGAGCTCTACAGGCCGAGCTCCCGATGACGAGCTAAAGAGGCCGAGCACGACAGGCCGAGCTCCAGAGGCCGAGCTACTGAGGCCGAGCTCCCGAGGCCGAGCTCCCGAGTCCGGGCTTCAAAGGCCGAACTCCACAGGCCGAGCTCGACAGGCCGGACTCCCGAGGACAAGCTACAGAGGCCGATCTCCACGGTCCGAGCTCCCAAGGCCGAGTTCCCGAGGCCGACCTTCAAAGGCCGAGCTCCATAGGTCGAGCTCCACAGGCCGAGCTACCAAGGACGAGCTACAGAGGCCGAGCTCAACAGGCCGAGCTCCACAGGCCGAGCTCTCGAGGCCGAGCTCACGACGCCGAGCTCCACAGGCCGAGATCCCGAGGCCGAGCTACAAAGGCCGCGATCCACAGCCCGAGCTCTAAAGGCCGAACACCATAGGCCCAGCTCCCGAGGCCGAGCTTCAAAGGCTGAGCTGCACAGGCCAAGCTCCACAGGCCGACTTCCAGAGGCCGAGCACCACAGGCCGAGCTCCACAGGCCGAACTCCAAAGGCCTAGCTCCACAGGCCGAGTTCCCGAGGCCGAGTTCCCCAGGCCGAAGTCCAAAGGCCGAGATCCCGAGGCCAAGCTCCCGAGGTCGAGCTCCCGAGGCCGAGCTCCCGAGGCCGAGCTTCCGAGGCAGAGCTCCTGAGACCGAGCTATCAAGGCCGAGCTCCCGAGGCCGAGCTCCCGGGGTCGAGCTACAGAGGCCGAGCTCCAGAGGCCGAGCTCCACAGGCCGAGCTCCCGAGGATGAGCTCCCTAGGCCAATCTCCCTAGGCGGAGCTCCACAGGCCGAGCTTCACAGGCCGAGCTCTACAGGCCGAGCTCCACAGGACGAGCTCCAGAGGCAGAGCTCCATAGGACGAGCTCTCAAGGCCGAGCTCCCGAGGCCAAGCTCCCGAAGCCAAGCTCACGAGGCCGAGCTCACGAGCCTGAGCTCCACAGTCCGAGCTCCACAGGCCGAGCTCAACAGGCCAAGCTCCAGAGGCAGAGCTCCACAGGCCGAGCTCCACAGGCCGAGCTCCACAGGCCGAGTTCCACAGGCCGAGCTCCACAAGCCGAGGTCTACAGGCCGAGCTCCACAGGCCCAGCTCCATAGGCCGAGCTCCCGAGGCCGAGATCAAAAGGCCGAGCTCTAGAGGCCAAGCTCCACAGGATGAACTCTACTAGCCGAGCTTCCGGGCCCAAGCTCCCGAGGCCGAGCTACAGAGGCCGAGCTCCCGAGGACTAGCTACAGAGGCCGAGCTCCAAAGGCCGAGCTCCACAGGCCCACCTCCACAGGCCCACCTCCACAGGCCTAGTTCCACAGGCCGATCTCCACGGTTCGAGCTCCAGAGGCCGAGCTCCAAAGGCCGAGCTCCACAGGTCGAGTTCCAGAAGCCGAGCTCCACAGGCCGAGCTCCAGAGGCCGAGCTCTCCAGGGCGAGCTCCAGAGTATGGGCTCACGAGGCCGAGCTCCACAGGCTGAGCTCCATAGGCCGAGCGCCAAAGGCCGAGATCCATAGGCCGAGCTCCAGATTCGGAGCTCCCAAAGCCGAGCTCAAGAGGTCAAGCTCCACAGGCTTAGCTCCCGAGGCCTAGCTCCACAGGCCGAGCTCCTGAGCCCGATCTCCCGAGGCCGAGCTACAGAGATCGAGCTACAGAGGCCAAGCTCCACAGGCCGAGTTATAGAGGCCGAGCTCTCGAGGCCGAGCTCCCGAGGCCGAGCTCACGAGGCTGAGCTACAGAGGCTAAGCTCCACAGGCCGAGCTCCTGAGTATGAGCTCACGAGGCCGAGCTCCACAGCCTGAGCTCCATAGGCCGAGCGCCAAAGGCCGAGCTCCACAGCCTGAGCTCCATAGGCCGAGCGCCAAAGATCGAGCTCCATAGGCTGAGCTCCAGATTCCGAGCTCCAAAAGGGAGCTCGACCTTTTTAGCTCGGCCTGTGGAGCTCGGCCTGTGGAGCTCGGCCTTTGTAGCTCTGTCTGTGGAGCTAGGCCTCGGGAGCTCGGCCTGTGGAACTCGGCCTCTGGAGCTCGGCCTCTGTAGCTCTACATCTGGAGCCCGGCCTGTGGAGCTCGGCCTGTGGAGCTCGGCCTGTGGAGGTCGGCCTGTGGAGCTTGGCCTATGGAGTTCAGCGTGTGGAGCTCGGCCTTTTAAGCTCGGCCTCTGGAGCTCGGCCTGTGGAACCCGGCCTCGGGATCTCGGCCTCGTGATCTCGGCCTCGGGAGCTCGGCCTCGGGAACTCGGCCTCGGAGGCTTGGCCTCTGCAGCTCGGCCACGGGAGCTCGGCTTCTGGAGCTCGGCCTCTGTAGCTCGATATCTGGAGCCCGGCCTGTTGAGCTCGGCCTGTGGAGCTCGGCCTTTGGAGGTCGGCCTGTAGAGCTCGGCCTCTGGAGTTCGGCCTCGGGAGCTCGGCCTGAGGAGCTCGGCCTATGGAGCTCGGCCTATGGAGCTCGGCCTATGGAGCTCGGCCTTTGGAGCTCGGTTTCGAGAGGTCGGCCTCTGGAGCCCGTTCTCGGTAGCTCGGCCTCGGGAGCTCGGCCTCAAGAGCTCGGCCTCAAGAGCTCGGCCTCGGGGGCTCTCCCTTTTGAGCTCGGCCTGTGGAGCTCGGCCTCGGGAGCTCGGCCTGTGGAGCTCAACCTTTGGAGCTCGACCTCGGGAGCTTGGCCTCGGAAGCTCGGCCTCTGCACTTCGGCCTCGGGAACTCGGCCTCGGGAACTCGGCCTCGGGAACTCGGCCTGTGCAGCTAGGCCTGTGGAGTTTGGCCTGTGGAGCTCGGCCTGTGCAGCTCGGCCTCTGGAGGTCGGCGTGTGGAGCTTGGCCTGTGGAGCTCAGCCTTTGAAGCACGGTCTCGGGAGCTCGGCCTCTGTAGCTCGGCCTGTGGAGCTCGGCCTGTGGAGCTCGGCCTGTGGAGCTCGGCCTCTGTAGCTCGTCCTGGGGAGCTCGGCCTGTGGAGCTCGGCTTGTGGAGCTCGGCCTGTGGAGCTCGGCCTTTGAAGGTCGGCCTCCGGAGCTCTTTCTTGGGAGCTTGGCCTTTGGAGCTCGGCCTGTGGAGCTCGGCCTCTGTAGCTCGGCCTGTGGAGCTCGGCCTTTCAAGCTCGGTCTCGGGAGCTCGGCCTGTGGAGCTCGGCCTCTGTAGTTCGGCCTGTGTGTTTCGGCCTCTGGAGCTCGGCCTCTGTAGCTCGTCCTCGGGAGGGGGGACACACACACACACACACACACACGCACACACACGCACACACACGCACACACGCGCACACACACGCGCACACACACGCGCACACACACGCGCACACACACGCGCACACACACGCGCACACACACGCGCACACACACGCGCACACGCACGCGCACACACGCACGCACACACGCACGCGCACACACGCACGCGCACACACGCACGCGCACACACGCACGCGCACACGCACGCACACACGCACGCGCACACGCACGCACACACGCACGCACACACGCACGCACACACGCACGCACACACACACGCACACACACACGCACACACACACGCACACACACACGCACACACACACGCGCACACACACGCGCACACACACGCGCACACACACGCGCACACACACGCGCACACACACGCGCACACACACGCGCACACACACGCGCACACACACACGCACACACACGCGCACACACACGCGCACACACACGCGCACACACACGCGCACACACACGCACACACACACGCGTACACACACGCGCACACGCACACACACACGCGCACACACACGCGCACACACACGCGCACACACACGCGCACACACACACGCACACACACACGCACACACACACGCACACACACACGCACGCACACACGCACGCACACACACACGCACGCACGCACGCACGCACACACACACACACACACACAGATTTTATATGTGTACTTGATATAGAGCGGAAATGTTCTTGTGCCCATGCGTGCCACATACTTTAAAGTAGCGAGTTGATTAGATAAAATATAATTAATAATAATAATAATACTACAAAGGCCATGTGACTTCGAATGGTATTAGGAAAACGAAAATGCTGGAAACTGAAAACTTAAGGAAATGCTTTTCCAGAACATAAATAACCAATTCAGCATGACATCGGCTTGACCTTTCTTCAGTAATTCTCTTCCTTATATGGTTGATAACAAGACAAAAGGCACCCCTTTCACCCCACCTCCCCCTTCACCTCCCCCGTCCTTCCCCCCCAGGTCTGGGGGGTAAGGGGCGGGGAAGGGGGTACTTATATGCGCATCCACGGCCTCCCCGTGTTCATCCAACACTTGTACTTTTTCAATATTATAAAGAGAGAAAGAGAGAGAGAGAGAATTTTAGGAATTTATGAAGTTTGTGGCTATTTGCCACGCGCCGGAGCCAAAGGCCATTCAGCGCATATATGTCAACCAGTTATCTATACATTAAAATACTAATATACAATCTATTCTAGTTATAAAATCATAAAAGATATTCTATATATTTAAAATATGTAGATGCTATTTTTCACATTCATAACAAGTAAGGTTTACTTCTCTACTCATCTACAACAAACAGAAGTATATCCTAGTCATTCACAACAAACATAAACTATATAATTAAATATCATAAAATAAAATCGTCTCTTTTCAAAATTTGCAAACCTTTCCTACAGGGGTATCCATTCCTAAAATACTTGTTAGCGGTTTATTGGCTAAACTGAATTTTCCTCTTTGATCAGAATAGAGAGGATATTCAGTAAGTATATGCCTCACTGTGATGTTAATATTACAATTGGAGCACTGGGGGACCTGTCTCTCTGCTCCACTAGTTAGGAGGTACTTGTGGGTTAGGTATGTGTGCCCTATACGTAGGCGTGTTAAAACTATGCTGGACCTTCTGTCCATCCCTGTATAGGTCCAGGGGCTGACAGAAGGTCTGATTGACTTTAGTTTAAAATTGTTGTTCGTGTTGGACCATTGGTCCTGCCACCTGATCCTACAGTATGATCTAATAAAAAAAAAATTAGGTCTTCGCAGGGAACCTTTATAGAGCGGAAACCCGGGATGGAAGCTGCCTGTTTGGCAGCTGTATCAGCTTGCTCATTTCCACGAATTCCCACGTGTGAAGGAACCCAGCAGAACTTTATGTCAACTTGTTTTCGAGAGTGCAGGAGGACCAGCCAATTCTGCACCTCTTCGATAAGTTGATTAGGGGGTATCAATCCTTGTAGCGCTGTCAATGCACTTTGGGAATCGCAATAAATAATATATGAATCCTCATTTCTGCTTGTGTTAAAAATAAGTTTTAGACAGATATAGTTAGCATAAATTTCTGTATTAAAAATTGAGAATTGATTGGGAAGGCTCCTTTTAATTATTTTTTCTCCAAGGATGATACCACATCCAGTTCCAGTAGCCGTTTTTGACTCATCAGTGTATACAGCAATCGAGTGTTTGTGTGTTACTTTTCAGTTAAGCACTTGAGTTGATCTTTTTGCTTTCTTTCATTTGGCAAATGTTTATAGGTGGCCTACACCACGGAGGGTAGTTTGCAAAAGTGATTTCCATAACTAGAGGAGGAATAAGGCCTACCTCTCTTGTACTATTGTTTAATCTCACTTCAAGGGGCTTAGGCAAAGTAGGTCTAGTGGGTGCTCTGTCGGTAGGTTGTTTTATATACTTGTAGTTTGGCCTCTTGAGCTCGGGTTTGGGAGGTCGGAATCTGTAGCTCGGCTTACGGAGCTCAGCCTTTGGCGCTCGGCCTATGGAGCTCAGCCTGTGGAGCTCGGCCTCGTGAGCTCATACTCTGGAGCTCGGCCTCGGGAGCTCGGCCTCTGGAGCTCGGCCTGTGCAGCTCGGCCTCTGGAACACGACCTGTGGAGCTCGGACTTTGGAGCTCGGACTTTGGAGCTCGGCCTCTACAGCTCGAACCGTGGAACTCGGCCTGTGAAATTCGGCCTGTGGAGCTCGGCCTGTGGAGCTCAGCCTGTGGAGCTCGGCCTCGTGAGCTCGGCCTCTGTAGCTAGTCCTCGGGAGGTCGGCCTCTGTAGCTCGCCCTCGGGAGCTCGGCCTCGGGAACTTGGGCTCGGGAGCTCGGCTAGTAGAGTTCGTCCTGTGGAACCCGGCCTTTGGAGCTTCGCCTCTGGAGCTCGGCCTTTTGATCTCGGCCTCTGGAGCTCTGCCTATGGAGCTGGGCCTGTGGAACTCGGCCTTTGGAGCTCGGCCTCTAGAGCTCGGCCTGTGGAGCTCGGCCTGTGCAGCTCGGCCTGTGGAGCTCGCCCTGTAGATCTCGGCCTCGCGAGCTCGGCCTGTTGAGCTCGGCCTGTTGACCTCAGCCTATGCAGCCCTGCCTCGGGAGCTCGGCCTCGTGAGCTCGGCCTTGGGAGCTCGGCCTATGGAGCTCGTCCTGTGGAGCTCGGCCTGTAGAGCTCGGCCTGTGGAACTCGGCCTGTGGAACTCGGTCTCTGGAGCTCGGCCTCTGGAGCTCGATCTATGGAGCTCGGCCTCTGGAGCTCGATCTATAGAGCTCGGCCTGTGGAGCTCGGCCTCTGGAGGTCGGACTGTGGAGCTCGGCCTCGGGAGCTCGGCCTCGTGAGTTTGACCTCGGGAGCTCGGTTTCGGGAACTCGGCCTCGAGAGCTCTGCCTTGGGAGCACGGCCTCGGGAGCTTGGACTCTGTAGCTCGGCCTGTGGAGCTCGGCCTCTGTAGCTTGGCCTCAGGAGCTCGCCCTCGGGAGATCGGGATTGGGAGCTCGGCATGAGGAGCTTGGCCTCGGGAGCTCGGCCTGTGGAGCTCGGTCGCTAGAGTTCGGCCTCGGGAACTCGGCCTAAGGAGCTCGGCCTATGGAGCTCGGCCTATGGAGCTCGGCCTTTGGATCTCGGTTTCGGGAGCTCGGCCTCTGGAGCTCGTTCTCGGTAGCTCGGCCTCTGGAGCTCGGCCAAGGGAGCTCGGCCTGTGGAGTTCGGCCTCAGGAGCTCGGCCTCGGGGGCTCGCCCATTTGAGCTCGGCCTATGGAGCTCTGCCTCGAGAGCTCGACCTGTGGAGCTCGGCCTGTGGAGCTCAACCTCAGTAGTTCGTCCTCTGGAGCTCGGCCTCTGGAGCTCGGCCTCTGCAGCTCGACCTCGGGAGCTCGGCCTTTGGAGCTAGGCCTGTGGAGCTCGGCCTAGGGAGCTCGGCCTCTGGAGCTCATCCTCGGGAGCTCGGCCTGTGGAGCTCGTCCTCAGGAGATTGGCCTCTGGAGCTCTGCCTGTGGAGTTCGGCCTGTAGAGCTCGGCCTGTGGAGCTCGGCTTGTGGAGCTCGGCCTCTGGAGCTCGGCCTCTGGAGCTCGGCCTGTGAAGCTCGGCCTCGGGAGGTCGGCCTGTGGAGCTCGGCCTGTGAAGCTCGGCCTTTGGAGCTCGGCTCCTGTAGCTCGGCCTATGGAGCTCGGCCTCGGGAGCTCGGCCTTGGTAGCTCGGCCTCTGGAGCTCGGCCTCAGGAGCTCGGCCTCTGGAGCTCGGCCTTGGGTCTCGGCCTGTCGAACTCGGCCTCTGGAGCTCGGCCTCTGGAGCTCGGCCTCTTGAGCTCGGCCTCTCGAGCTCCGCCTTTGGTGCTCGGCCTCTGGAGCTCGGCCAGTGGAGCTCAACCTCTGAAACTTGGCAGTGGCTGAGCACTAGAATTTGGTACTGAGTGTTAAAAGGTTAGATTTGTATTTATTTTTTTTTTTTTTTTTTGTAATCTTACTCGGAATTCAAATGTATCCCTTTACTTCAGGAAGGACATTTCTACGTTGAATAGAATCGTTTGATGGGAGCTAGAAAATAACAGAATCAAGATGTAATTGAAATACATTTAATTCTCTAAGGGAAAGTTTTCTTTTAAATAAAGTCTTTAGTAAAAGACAAAAATAATCGTCATATGAAATTCATCGAAGAACAGGTTTATCTCGTCTATATCACATTGTCAGATTGGAAGAAATACAACGGCGAGCCACAAAACTGATTCCAAATATCAAAAATAAATCATACGAAAATCGATTAAAGCATATGAATCTGTTTTCCCTAAAAGAGCGTAGACTCAGAGGTGACTTGATAAAGGTCTTTAAGATTCTGAAAGGAATTGAAAACGTCAAAAGTGAATTTTTTTTTACATTGAATGAGAATCTGATAAGAAACAAGGGTCTCAAACTGTCAGGAAATAGATTTAATTTGGAAGTAGGTAGAAACAACTTCGCCAACCGTGTGGTTAATGAATGGAATAAACTTATTGCAGAGGCAGTGCAATGTAGTTCAGTTCGAAGCTTTAAGAATCGTTTAGATAAACACCTAAGCAAGATGCTGTAATCACTGACATCTATTTTATATCATTTGTTTATTTGTTTGTTATTATTTGTTTGTTTATTATTATTTGCTTGATTTTCATTGATCAGTTATCTGTTAATCTATTATTATTTACTATTTACCTGTTTGTTTACTATTTAACTACACCTGTGTATTTATTTACTTTATCTATTATTTTTCATATTATTAAAATTTTTATTTATTTATTTATTTATTTATTATTATAATAATTTTTTCCGCACCCGACCTAGTTATGGACCAAAAGGTCTCCTGTCGGCATGGTTCTCCTTTGTAATCTCATGTCTTTAGGAACACCATTCATTTAAGCTTCCAGTACGCTTTCTTTGGTCTTCCTCCTTCTACCCTCGCCTCTTCTTCCTCCTCCTCTTCTCTTCTTTTCCTCGTCCTCCTCTCTTCTCTCCATTCCCATGTATCTTCTCCAACCCCTTCTTTTGTAGTTTTGCCTCCTCCATCATTATCTTCTTCCATTTTGTTAAAAAAAAAAAAAATCTATTACATATGTGATATCTATTACAGCGCACATCTTAGAAAGGGTCATTTTATTGTATTATATATCATTGTCTGGGTATTTTTTAGAATACCCATTTGTTTAAAATGAAAAAATGGACAATAATACAAACACACACACACACACACATGTATATATATATATATATATATATATATATATATATATATATATATATATATATATATATATATATATATATATATATATATATATATATATATATATATATATATATATATATATATGTATATTCCTCTTCTTTTCATTTGTTAGGTTTTCTTCGTCCATTCCACCTACCTTCCCGTACCACATCTTTAGGTTCTTGTCTGCTTTCTAAATTTACGTTTAAGTTTTTGTTTTTTTTTACATTTTCTTTCCCTTCTTTTACATTTTCTCCCCCTCCTCCTCCTCCTCCTCCTCCTCCTCCTCCTCCTCCTCCTTCTCTTCCTCCTCTTTTTCCTTGTCCTCCCTCTCTTCCTTCTCCTCTTCCTATTCCCTCTCCTCTTCCTTCTCTTCCTCCTCCTCCTCCTTCTCCCACTCCTCCTTTCCCTCCTCTATCTCCTTCTCCTCCTCTTCATCCTTCTCCTCAACCTCCTCTTCCTTCTCCTCCTCCTTCTCCTCCTCTTCCTCCTCTTCCTCCTCCTTCTCCACCTCCTCCTTTTCCTACCTCTTCTTCGCCTCCTCCTCCTTCTTTTCCTTCTCGTCTTCCTCCTCCTCCTCTTCTTTCTCCTCCTCCTCCTCCTTCTCTTCCTTCTCCACCTCCTCTTCCTTCTTCTTCTTCTCCTCCTTCACTTCCGTACAACCAACCGTTGCAGATGTATAACTTATTGTTGCCTATTGTATTTCTACATACAATAGTACGCTGACAAGGAAGATGATGCTTCGTAAGTAGAATTGTATTAATACAATAACAACAACTAAAGATGTATTTGCATGTTTCTGATACGGTCTGTGTCTAGGAGACGGAAAGGAGAGAGAGAGAGAGAGAGAGAGAGAGAGAGAGAGAGAGAGAGAGAGAGAGAGAGAGAGAGAGAGAGAGAGAGAGAGAGAGAGAGAGAGAGAGAGAGAGAGAGAGAGAGAGAGAGAGAGAGAGAGAGAGAGAGATAGTGAGATAGATAGGTAAATAGATACATAGGCGGAGAGATATATAGACAGATAGATAAAGATAGGTAGATCGAGCGATAGATAGATAGATAGATAGATAGATAGATAGATAGATAGATAGATAGATAGATAGATAGAGAAAGAGAGAGAGAGAGAGAGAGAGAGAGAGAGAGAGATAGATAGATAGACAGATAGATAGATAGATTGATAGATAGATATATAGATAGAGAGAGAGAGAAAGAGAGACAGGCAGAAAGAGATATAGATAGGTGGAGGAAGATATAGATATAGATACAGATAAGATAGGTATATCGATAGATAGATAGGTATATCGAATGATAGATAGATAGATAGATAGAGAGAGAGAGAGAGAGAGAGAGAGAGAGAGAGAGAGAGAGAGAGAGAGAGAGAGAGAGAGAGAGAGAGAGAGAGAGAGAGAGAGAGAGAGAGAGAGAGAGAGAGAGAGAGAGAGAGAGAGAGAGAGAGAGAGAGAGAGAGAGAGAGAGAGAGAGAGAGAGAGAGAGAGAGAGAGAGAGAGAGAGAGAGATAGTGAGATAGATAGGTAAAGAGATACATAGGCAGAGAGATATATAGACATATCGATAGATAGATAGATAGATAGATAGATAGATAGATAGATAGATAGATAAATAGATAGATAGATAGATAGATAGATAGATAGATAGATAGATAGAGAAAGAGAGAAAGAGAGGGAGAGATATAGATAGATAGACAGATAGATAGATAGATTGATAGATAGATATATAGATAGAGAGAGAGAGAAAGAGAGACAGGCAGAAAGAGATATAGATAGGCGGAGGAAGATATAGATATAGATACAGATAAGATAGGTATATCGAAAGATAGATAGATAGAGATAGATAGATAGATAGATAGATAGATAGATAGAGATAGATAGATAGATAGAGAGAAAGAGAGAGAGATAGTGAGATAGACAGGTAAATAGATACATAGGCATATATATATATATATATATATATATGTATATATATATATATATATATATATATATATATATATAATATATATATATGGGGGGGTAGTGAATGAATAGGGGGTCCCTCACCCTTTTCCTTTGTGAAGTCCCCTATTCCTATCCTTCATATTTGCTACCCTACTCTCCTTTTTCCCCATCTTTCTCTAATACTTGTTAAGGAAGGTTCTGGTATCTTGGTGCCTCCCAAGCTACATGTCTGAACCCAGTCAAGTGGGGATGGATACCGCGAGGTCACTACTCCCTGCGAGGGCCGAAAGCTCACCGACTGGGGAATGCATGTTTGCGAGGCAGGTACTAGGCTACCGACTTCCTTTCTCCCTAGCCAGTACACATGCAGAGTGACTACGCCGGACCCATCCTAAATGGGACAAAACAAAAGAGGACAAACTTCCGGCTTGACAAAGTCTCTAACTCGCCTCCGAGACCCTGCTTTTTAAATAGTCGTTTCTGGAACTTCCCGACTCTGCAGAGACTTTTCTTTTATTGCTTGAGGCATCAGACAACTGCAGTATCTTCTTCTATGTACTGATCCTTCCTTCTCAATATATGGTGTGGCTTATAAATATATACGATCATGGCGGCTGTTGACGCTACACATTCTAAACCCCCACCACTACCTGATCCTCCTCCTAAACCCCCCGATCCCTCTCCTAACATTGCCACCCCAGGAGTAGGAGCTCCTAAAAAACCCGAAGATAACCTGCCATGTACTGTACCAAATGGAGACGAGAGAATTCTTTATATTAATTCTCTCCCTTCAGACTTGAATTGTTCCAAATTTTTGGAGATGTTTGGAAAGTTCGGAGAAATGAAAGTTATAAAGTATTGTGAAACTAGAAATTTTGAATCTTGGTGAATACGGATAGAATTTGCTTCTCATAAGGATGCCGTTAATGCTTTTAAGCATACATCTTCGGAGAGCTTAAAATGCAATTAAATTCAAAAAGTTCCCCACAATATTAAAGTGGACTTATTTTATCCAGATAGAGTTAATGAGGAAACAACAGAGAGAAGTGCTGAAAGGACACTTCTACCTGCCAGGTGGCTAATTGTTTCAACAAATTCAGAATTTTGTAATATCTTCCATTTCAAAAAACATTTGAGATCAATGGTAGGAACAATTAACAACTCTGATATTACCAGATTCGGAAAGAACAGATATTTGGTTTCTACAAGGTCTTATAGACAAGGGTACATGATTTCTAAACTTAAAATCACAGATATAATAAAAGAGGTCAATCCACACTATAATTTTAGTTATGCCAAGGGAGTAGTTTTCAGTCAAGATTTATATGACCTGTCTGATGAGGAACTACTTGAAATGTGTGATGATAAAATTTGGAAATTTTTTAAGGTACCAAAGTAAAAAATAATTATTTTTACATTTAAAAATTATCAAATTCCAGAATATATATACACTGACAGAGAAAGATTTCATGTCAGAACTTTTAAGCATAGACCACTACAATGCTTCAAGTGTTTTGCCTATGGTCACTCATCAAAGGTATGCACAAAAGATCAGCTATGTGCAACCTGTTCATTACAAAAACATGAAGATGATTGTTCTAATCCTACATTATGTATAAATTGTAAGGGGAATCATAGTGCTAGATATAAAGAATGTGAGTCATTTAAAAAGGAAAAAGCAGCTATAGAGAAAGCTCAAGCAGAACATCTAAGATTTGGCCAGGCAAAAAGACTTGTTCAGTAGACCTCAAAACAGTGATGTTCTGAAAAATGGAAATTCAATTAAGAATCAATCTATAAAATTCAATCCCAATCCAAAACTTCAGCCTTCCCCCTCGGAAAACTTCTTCGTCCTCTCTCCAGGGGACTCCAAAGGCCTCTCAGAAGGCCTCTCAGGCAGCTATACTGCCTGATCTGGGTAATTCCCAGAATGACACCTTGATCAAAACCCCTCTCCAGGGGACTTCTCAGGCCTTACTAAAGACCTCCCATGCAGCTTTACCGCCTGATCTGGGTAATTCCCAGAATAACCCCTTGATCAAACCCCTCTCCAGGGAACTTCTCAGGCCTCACTAAAGACCTCCCAGGCAGCTTTGCCGCCTGATCTGGGTAATTCCCAGAATAACCTCTTGACCAAAACCCCTCTCCAGGGAACTTCTCAGGCCTCACGAAGAACCTTTCAGACAAGTACCTAAAGATGTGGTACGGGAAGATAGGTGGAATGGACGAAGAAAACCAAACGAATGAAAAGAAGAGGAATATATATATATATATATATATATATATATACATACATATATATATATATATATATATACATATATATATATGTATATATATGTATATATATATATATATATATATATATATATATATTTATTTATTTATTTATTTATTTATTTATGCGTAAATTTCGGTGCGTTTACTTTTAATGGTGACGAATATGAACAACATAGAGGTCTCGCTATGGGTAGTCCTTTAAGTGCAGTGATGGCCTGTCTATATATGGAGTTATTAGAAAAAGAAAACTTTATCAGAATCAATGGTAGGGGATCACACTGGTTTAGATATGTAGACGTCCTCGCAATCATCCCCGAAAACACCAATGTAAATGATAAAATGAGAATGCTTAACGCGGTCAACAGTGATATTCAGTTCACCGTAGAAGAGGAACAAAACGGACAATTGCCCTTCCTAGATACGTTAATACGACGAGTGGGAAAAACTGTAACTTTCTCAGTATACAGAAAGGAAACAAACAAAGAGGATTTAGTACATTACTTCTCCGCACATGATGATAGGACAAAGAGTGGTATAGTAATAGGATTTTTTCTCAGGGCAATACGAATCTGTAGTAATGAATACCTAGAAGTCGAATTTGATTACATTATGAAAACCTTTGACAAACTTGGATATCCAGAAGGAATGTTGAAAAGAACAAAAAGAAAAGCAATAGATATTTACAATCGCGGAAAGAAAGAGAGAAATTATAAAAATAATACAAATTTTATATCAGTACCTGGCTCAGAAACGTCACCAATAATAGACAAATATTTAACAAAATCAGGCATAAACATAGCTAAAATAACTAACAAGAGGATAGGTGATTTAATAAAGACTTCTGAAAAGAGAACCAATTCCGAAAACAGCGTCGTATACAAAATCCCTTGCAATAGTTGCTCAATGGCTTATTTTGGCGAATCGTCAAGAGGATTAGAAAAAAGAATTTATGAACATAAAAACGACATAAAAGCACATAGGACATCTAATTCTTTAGTAGTTCATGCGGAAAAATTCGATCGTTTACCAAACTGGAGAGAAGCTGAAGTGCTACATAAAGGTTTTGAGAAATTCACTAGAAGAATTGTTGAATCAGCATATATTTCAACTAATAATTCATCGAATCATCGAGGAGGATTTATCAATTTAGCTAAAGAAACTAGTATTTTAATTCTAAAACACGCCAGAAAAACGACCTTTCCCAAGTGTCCGAAAAGATGATTAGATTTAGTACATAAACTTCAATTGCAGTTCTACATACACTCTCTGAAGAAGTTCTACGCGAACGAAACGTTAGAGTGTTTAGGGTTCCGAGCCTTCCTCTGTGTCTATGTTCTCCATCATCCAAATAATTTGTCTAAAATACTTATCAACACACACACACACACACACACACACACACACACACACACACACACACACACACACACACACACACACACACACACACACACACATATATATGTATATATATATATATATATATATATATATTACAAAATAGAAATAGATAATGATGGAGGCAAAACTACAAAAGATGGGGTTGGAGAAGATACATGGGAATAGAGAGAAGAGAGGAGGACGAGGAAGAGAGGAGAAGAGGAGGAAGAAGAGGCGAGGGTAGAAGGAGGAAGACCAAAGAAAGAGTATTGGAAGCTTAATTGAATGGTGTTCGTAAAGACATGAGATTACAAAGGAGGACTATGCCAACAGGAAACCTTTTGGTCCATAAGTAGGTCGGGTGCGGAAAAAGTTATTATAATAAATAAATAAAAGAAAAATATATAAATTTTTTAATAATATAAGAAATAATAAATAAAGTAAATAAATACACAGGTGTAGTTAAATAGTAAACAAACAGGTAAATAGTAAATAATAATAAATTAACAGATAACTGATAAATGAAAATCAAGCAAATAATAATAAACAAATAATAACAAACAAATAAACAAATAATATAAAATATATGTCAGTGATTACAGCATCTTGCTTAGGTGTTTATCTAAACGATTCTTAAAGCTTCGAACTGAACTACATTGTACTGCCTCTGCAGGAAGTTTATTCCATTCATTAACCACACGGTTGGCGAAGTTGTTTGTACCTACTTCCAAATTAAAGCTTTTTCCTGACAGTTTGAGACCCTTATTTTTTTTTATCGGATTCTCATTCAGTGTGAAAATTTGGTCACTTTTGATGTTTTCAATTCCCCGTCAGAATCTTAAAGACCTTTATCAAGTCACCTCTGAGTCTACGCTCTTTTAGGGAAAACAGATTCATATGCTTTAATTGATTTTTGAATGATTTATTTTTCATATCTGGAATCAGTTTTGTGGCTCGCCGTTGTATTTCTTGCAATCTGACAATGTGATATAGACGAGATAAACCTGTTCTTCGACGATTTTCATATTGCGATTATTTTTGTCTTTAACTAAAGACTTTATTTAAAAGAAAACTTTCCCTTAGAGAATTAAATGTATTTCAATTACATCTTCATTCTGTTATTTTCTAGCTTCCATCAAACGATTCTATTCAACGTAGAAATGTCATTCCTGAAGTAAAGTGATCAATTTGAATTCCGAGTAATTTTACAAAAAAGAAAAAAAAAAAGTACAAATCTAACCTCTTAACACTCAGTACCAACTTCTAGTGCTCAGCCACTGCCGATCTCCAGAGGTTGAGCTCCACTGGCCGAGCTCCAGAGGCCGAGCTCCAGAGGCCGAGCTCCAGAGGCCGAGCTCGAGAGGCCGAGCTCCAGAGGCCGAGCTCCAGAGGCCGAGCTCCAGAGGCCGAGCTCCAGAGGCCGAGCTCCAGAGGCCGAGCTCCAGAGGCCGAGCTCCAGAGGCCGAGCTCCAGAGGCCGAGCTCCCGAGGCCGAGCTCCCGAGGCCGAGATCCCGAGGCCGAGCTTCCGAGGCCGAGCTCCAAAGGCCGAGCTACCAAGGCCGAGCTCCCGAGGCCGAGCTCCCGAGGCCGAGCTCCCGAGGCCGAGCTCCCGAGGCCGAGCTCCCGAGGCCGAGCTCCACAGGCCGAGCTCCACAGGCCGAGCTCCCGAGGATGAGATCCAGAGGCCGAGCTCCCTAGGCCGAGCTCCACAGGCCGAGCTCCCGGTGACGAGCTACAGAGGCCGAGCTACAGAGGCCGAGCTCCCGAGGCCGAGCTCCCGAGTCCGGGCTTCAAAGGCCGAGCTCCACAGGCCGAGCTCCACAGGCCGAGCTCCACAGGCCGAGCTCCCGAGGACAAGCTACAGAGGCCGAGCTCCACAGGCCGAGCTCCCAAGGCCGAGCTCCCGAGGCCGACCTTCAAAGGCAGAGCTCCACAGGTCGAGCTCCACAGGCCGAGCTCCCGACGACAAGCTACAGAGGCCGAGCTCAACAGGCTGAGCTCCCGAGGCCGAGCTTCCGAGGCCGACCTCCACATGCCGAGCTACAAAGGCCGCGATCCACAACCCGAGCTCTACAGGACGAATACCATAGGCCGAGCTCCCGAGGCCGAGCTTCAAAGGCTGAGCTCCACAGGCCAAGCTCCACAGGCCGACCTCCACAGGCCGAGCTCCACAGGCCGAGCTCCACAGGGCGAACTCCAAAGGCCTAGCTCCACAGGCCGAGTTCCCGAGGCCGAATTCTCCAGGCCGAAGTCCAGAGGCCGAGCTCCCGAGGCCGAGCTCCAGAGGCCGAGCTTCCGAGGCCGAGCTCCTGAGGCCGAGCTATCAAGGCCGAGCTCCCGAGGCCGAGCTCCAGAGGCCGAGCTCCAGAGGCCGAGCTCCACAGGCCGAGCTCCCGAGGATGAGCTTCCTAGGCCGAGCTCCCTAAGCCGAGCTCCACAGGCCGAGCTCCACAGGCCGAGCTCCCGAGGACGAGCTACAGAGGACGAGCTCCTTAGGCCGAGCTCCAGAGGCCGAGCAACAGATGCCGAGCTCCACAGGCCGACCTCCAGAGGCCGAGCTTTAAAGGCCGAGCTCCACATGCCGAGCTCCACAGACCGAGCTCACGAGGACTAGCTACAGAGGCCGAACTCCACAGGCCGAGCTCCTAAGGCCGAGCACCCGAGGCTGACCTTCAAAGGCCAAGCTCCACAGGCCGATCTTCCGAGGACGAGCTACAGAGGCCGAGCTCAACAGGCCGAGCTCCACAGGCCGAGCTACAGAGGCCGAGCTCCCGAGGCCGAGCTCCCGAGGCCGAGCTCTCGCGGCCGAGCTCCACAGGCTGAGATCCCGAGGCCGAGCTACAAAGGCCGAGCTCCACAGCACGAGCTCCACAGGCCGAACACCATACGTCAAGCTCCCGAGGCCGAGCTTCAAATGCTGAGCTCCACAGGTCAATCTCCATTGGGCGACCTACAGAGGCCAACTCAACAGGCCGAGATCCACAGGCCAAACTCCACAGGCCTAGCAGGCCGAGTTCCCGAGGCCGAGGTCCAGAGGCCGAGCTCCCGAGGCCAAGCCTCCGAGGTCGAGCCTCAAAGGCCCAACTCCACAGACCGAGCCCCAAAGCCTGAGCTCCACAGGCCGAGCTTCACAGGCCGAGCTCCCAAGGCCGAGCTCCCGAGGCCGAGCTCCATAGGCCGAGCTCAAAAGGGCGAGCCCCCGAGGCCGAGCTCCCGAGGCCGAGCTCCACAGGCTGAGATCACGAGGCCGAGCTACAAAGGCCGCGATACACAGCCCGAGCTCTACAGGCCGAACACCATAGGTCGAGCTCCCGAGGCCGAGCTTGAAAGGCTGAGCTCCACAGGCCAAGCTCCACAGGCCGACCTCCACAGGCCGAGCTCCACAGGCCGAGCTCCACAGGCCGAACTCCAAAGGCCTAGCTCCACAGGCCGAGTTCCCGAGGCCGAGTTCCCCAGGCCGAAGTGCAGAGGCCGAGCTCCCGAGGCCAAGCTCCCGAGGTCGAGCTCCCAAGGCCGAGCTTCCGAGGCCGAGCTCCTGAGGCCGAGGTCCCGAGGCCGAGCTCCCAAGGCCGAGCTCCCGAGGCCGAGCTACAGAGGCCGAGCTCCAGAGGCCGAGCTCCACAGGCCGAGCTCCCGAGGATGAGCTTCATAGGCCGAGCTACCTAGGCCGAGCTCCACAGGCCGAGCTCCACAGGCCGAGCTCCCGAGGACGAGCTACAGAGGCCATGCTCCATAGGCCGAGCTCCAGAGGCCGAGCAACAGATGCCGAGCTCCACAGGCCGAGCTCCAGAGGCCGAGATTTAAAGGCCGAGCTCCACATGTCGAGCTCCACAGACCGAGCTCACGAGGACGAACTACAGAGGCCGAGCTCCACAGGCGGCTCCCAAGGCCGAGTACCCGAGGCCGACCTTCAAAGGCCGATCTCCACAGGCCGAGCTTCCGAGGACGAGCTACAGAGGCCGAGCTCAACAGGCCGAGCTCCACAGGCCGAGCTACAGAGGCCGAGCTCCACAGGCCGAGCTCCCGAGGCCGAGCTCCCGAGGCCGAGCTCCCGAGGCCGAGCTCCCGAGGCCGAGCTCCACAGGCTGAGATCACGAGGCCGAGCTCCATAGCCCGAGCTCCACAGGCCGAACACCATAGGTCGAGCTCCCGAGGGCGAGCTTCAAATGCTGAGCTCCACAGGCCAAGCTCCATGGGGCGCCCTACAGAGGCCAACTCCACATGCCGAGATCCACAGGCCGGACTCCACCGGCCTAGCAGGCCGAGTTCCCGAGGCCGAAGTCCAGAGGCCGAGCTCCCGAGGCCAAGCCCCCGAGGTCGAGCCTCAAAGGTCCAACTCCACAGACCGAGCTCCAAAGGCTAAGCTCCACAGGCCGAGCTTCACAGGCCGAGCTCCCGAGGCCGAGCTCCACAGGCCGAGCTCAAAGGGGCGAGCCCCCGAGGCTGAGCTCCACAGGTCGAGCTTCACAGGCCGAGCTCCTGAGGCCGAGCTCCACAGGCCGAGCTCCCGAGGTCGAGCTCCAGAGTTTGAGCTCTCGAGGCCGAGCTCCGGAGTATGAGCTCACGAGGCCGAGCGCCAAAGGCCGAGATCCATAGGCCGAGTTCTAGATTCCGAGCTCCCAAAGCCGAGCTCAAGAGGCCAAGCTCCACAGGATTAGCTCCCACAGGATTAGCTCGGCCCCTTGAGCTCGAGTTTTGGAGCTCGGCCTTTGGAGCTCGGTATGTGGAGCTCGGCCTGAGGAGCTCAGCCTTTGGAGCTCGTCCTCGAGAGCTCGGCCTCGTGAGCTCATACTCTTGAGCTCGGCCTCAGGAGCTCGGCCTGTGAAACTCGTCCTCTATAGCTCGGCCTCGAGAGATCGGGCTCGGGAACTCGCCCTCGAAAGCTGGGCCTGTGGAGCTCGGCCAGTGAAGCTCGGACTGTGGAGCTCGGCATGTGGAGCTGGGCCTGTGCAGCTCGGTCTTTGCAGCTCGGCCTCAGGAGCTCGGCCTCCAGAGCTCGGCCTCCAGAGCTCGGGTTCAGGAGCTCGGCCTCGGGAGCTCGCCCCTTTTGAGCTCGGTCTGTGGAGCTCGGTCTGTGGAGCTCGGTATGTGGAGCTCGGCCTATGGAGCTCGGCCTCTGGAGCTCAGCCTCTGGAGCTCGGCCTGTGGAGTTGGGCCTTTGAGGCTCGGCCTCAAAAGGTCAGCCTCAGGAGTTCGGCCTCGGGAGCTCGGCCCCTGGACCTCGGCCTCGCGAACTTTAACTGTGGAGCTCGGCCTATGGAGCTGTGGAGCTCGACCTATGGAGCTGTGGAGCTCGACCTGTGTAGCTCGGCCTGTGTAGCTCGGCCTGTGGTGCTCGGCCTGTGGAGGTCGGCCTCAGGAGGTCGGCTTCTGGAGGTCGGCCTCTGTAGTTCGGCCTCGGGAGCTCGGCCACGGGAGCTCGGCCTCGGGAACTCGACCTCGGGAGCTCGGCCTCGGAAGCTCGGCCTTGGGAGCTCGGCCTCGAAAGATCGGGCTCGGGAGCTCGTCCTCGTGAGCTCGTCCTCGGGAGCTCGGTCTCGGGAGCTCGGCCAATGGAACTCGGCTTGTGGAGCTCCGCCTGTGGAGCTCGGCCTGTGCAGCTCGGCCTGTGCAGCTCGGCCTTTGGAGCTAAGCCTGTGGAGCTCGGCCTCAGGAGCTCGGCCTCCAGAGCTCGGCCTCCAGAGCTCGGGTTCAGGAGCTCGGCCTCGGGAGCTCGCCCCTTTTGAGCTCGGTCTGTGGAGCTCGGTCTGTGGAGCTCGGTATGTGGAGCTCGGCCTATGGAGCTCGGCCTCTGGAGCTCAGCCTCTGGAGCTCGGCCTGTGGAGTTGGGCCTTTGAGGCTCGGCCTCAAAAGGTCAGCCTCAGGAGTTCGGCCTCGGGAGCTCGGCCCCTGGACCTCGGCCTCGCGAACTTTAACTGTGGAGCTCGGCCTATGGAGCTGTGGAGCTCGACCTATGGAGCTGTGGAGCTCGACCTGTGTAGCTCGGCCTGTGTAGCTCGGCCTGTGGTGCTCGGCCTGTGGAGGTCGGCCTCAGGAGGTCGGCTTCGGGAGGTCGGCCTCGGAAGTTCGGCCTCGGGAGCTCGGCCACGGGAGCTCGGCCTCGGGAACTCGACCTCGGGAGCTCGGCCTCGGAAGCTCGGCCTTGGGAGCTCGGCCTCGAAAGATCGGGCTCGGGAGCTCGTCCTCGTGAGCTCGTCCTCGGGAGCTCGGTCTCGGGAGCTCGGCCAATGGAACTCGGCTTGTGGAGCTCCGCCTGTGGAGCTCGGCCTGTGCAGCTCGGCCTGTGCAGCTCGGCCTTTGGAGCTAAGCCTGTGGAGCTCGGCCTCAGGAGCTCGGCCTCCAGAGCTCGGCCTCCAGAGCTCGGGTTCAGGAGCTCGGCCTCGGGAGCTCGCCCCTTTTGAGCTCGGTCTGTGGAGCTCGGTCTGTGGAGCTCGGTATGTGGAGCTCGGCCTATGGAGCTCGGCCTCTGGAGCTCAGCCTCTGGAGCTCGGCCTGTGGAGTTGGGCCTTTGAGGCTCGGCCTCAAAAGGTCAGCCTCAGGAGTTCGGCCTCGGGAGCTCGGCCCCTGGACCTCGGCCTCGCGAACTTTAACTGTGGAGCTCGGCCTATGGAGCTGTGGAGCTCGACCTATGGAGCTGTGGAGCTCGACCTGTGTAGCTCGGCCTGTGTAGCTCGGCCTGTGGTGCTCGGCCTGTGGAGGTCGGCCTCAGGAGGTCGGCTTCGGGAGGTCGGCCTCGGAAGTTCGGCCTCGGGAGCTCGGCCACGGGAGCTCGGCCTCGGGAACTCGACCTCGGGAGCTCGGCCTCGGAAGCTCGGCCTTGGGAGCTCGGCCTCGAAAGATCGGGCTCGGGAGCTCGTCCTCGTGAGCTCGTCCTCGGGAGCTCGGTCTCGGGAGCTCGGCCAATGGAACTCGGCTTGTGGAGCTCCGCCTGTGGAGCTCGGCCTGTGCAGCTCGGCCTGTGCAGCTCGGCCTTTGGAGCTAAGCCTGTGGAGCTCGGCCTCAGGAGCTCGGCCTCCAGAGCTCGGCCTCCAGAGCTCGGGTTCAGGAGCTCGGCCTCGGGAGCTCGCCCCTTTTGAGCTCGGTCTGTGGAGCTCGGTCTGTGGAGCTCGGTATGTGGAGCTCGGCCTATGGAGCTCGGCCTCTGGAGCTCAGCCTCTGGAGCTCGGCCTGTGGAGTTGGGCCTTTGAGGCTCGGCCTCAAAAGGTCAGCCTCAGGAGTTCGGCCTCGGGAGCTCGGCCCCTGGACCTCGGCCTCGCGAACTTTAACTGTGGAGCTCGGCCTATGGAGCTGTGGAGCTCGACCTATGGAGCTGTGGAGCTCGACCTGTGTAGCTCGGCCTGTGTAGCTCGGCCTGTGGTGCTCGGCCTGTGGAGGTCGGCCTCAGGAGGTCGGCTTCGGGAGGTCGGCCTCGGAAGTTCGGCCTCGGGAGCTCGGCCACGGGAGCTCGGCCTCGGGAACTCGACCTCGGGAGCTCGGCCTCGGAAGCTCGGCCTTGGGAGCTCGGCCTCGAAAGATCGGGCTCGGGAGCTCGTCCTCGTGAGCTCGTCCTCGGGAGCTCGGTCTCGGGAGCTCGGCCAATGGAACTCGGCTTGTGGAGCTCCGCCTGTGGAGCTCGGCCTGTGCAGCTCGGCCTGTGCAGCTCGGCCTTTGGAGCTAAGCCTGTGGAGCTCGGCCTCGGGAGCTCGGCCTGTGGAGCTGAGCCTGTGGAGCTGAGCCAGTGGAATCCAGACTGTGGAGCTCGGCCTCGGGGGCTCGGCCTCGGGGGCTTGGCCTCGGGAGCTCGGCCTATGGAGCTCGGCTTCTGTAGCTCGGCCTTGGGAACTCGGCCTCGAGAGATCGGACTTGAAAGCTCGGCCAGTGGAGTTCGGCCTCGGGAGCTCGGGCTGTAGAGCTCGGCCTCTGTAACTCGTCCTCGGGAGCTCGGTCTCTGTAGCTCGGCCTCGGGAACTTGGCCTCGGGAGCTTGGCTTCGGGAGCTCGACCTGTAGAGCTCGTCCTGTGGAACTCGGCCTCTGGAGCTTGGCCTCTTGAGCTCGGCATCTGGATCTCGGCATCTGGAGCTCGGCCTGTGGAGCTCGGTATCTGGAGCTCGGCCTGTGGAGCTAGGCCCCGGGAGCTCGGCCTCTGGAGCTCGGCCTCTGGAGCTCGGCCTCGGGGGCTCGGCCTGTGGAGCTCGGTGTTTGGAGCTTGGCCTGTGGAGCTCCGCCTGTGCAGCCCTGCCTCGGGAATTCGGCCTGTGAAGCTTGGCCTGTGGAGCTCGGCCTGTGGATCTCTGCCTGTGGAGCCATGCCTCGGGAGCTCGGCCTTTGGAGCTCGGTTTCACCACCCCTTGTCACCACTGTCACCACCACTGTCGGTCCTCGATCATTACACTTATATTTGACTTGTAATACCACTCGTCTCGAGGCCCCTCGCCTTCGTTACGTGAGTTTCACTAAATGTTCAAGTTCCTCTTAAGCAGTAGGCCCAATGCCTTGTATTTCCTGTAGTCTCACTATTTTCTAGGCCCCGTGCCTAGTTCTCTCGTCCTTTGGGTTAATAAAAGGGTGGTGAATTTTCTTTCTTCTTTCACTGTAATTTCACCGTCTTGTTACACTCAGGATCTCTTTCTCTCGTCTCTACATCGTCTCTCTAGATCGTCTCTCTAGATCGTCTCCCCAGATCGTCTGACGAGATCCCGTATCCTACGCTAAGCTACCTTCGTCTGACGTCACTAATTTTTCTAATCCAATCTCCGGTGACTTTTCAAATAAATGTCACTCCTTATGGGCGTGACTTTGAATTCATGCACCAATAGTTTTTTTCTCCTTCTCCACCTTGCACCAATCCGGAAGCCATTACAATGCCACTAGCAATATCGTTTACCTCAGCATTAGTCAAACGAAGCTAACCTGCGCTTACAGAGTTTTGATTACATCATCGATTATAAAACAGTCACCACCGTCGGTGTGTTTACATAGACATAGCGTCACCTCAATGTTATCAAAACAGCAGGAGAGCAGGGAGGCTCATTTCCATTCGTACAACTACCTGCCTCTTACACTCGGCCTGTGAAGCTCTGCCTGTGGAGCTCGGCCTGTGGAGCTCTGCCTGTGGAGCCATGCCTCGGGAGCTCGGCCTGTGAAGCTCGGCCTGTGGAGCTCGGCCTGTGGAGCTCTGCCTGTGGAGCCATGCCTCGGGAGCTCGGTCTTTGGAGCTCGGCCTGTGGAGCGCGGCCTATGGAGCTCGGCCTATGAAGCTGAGCTCGGCCATTGGAGCTCGGCCTGTGGAGCTCGGCCTCAGGAGCTCGGCCTCTGGAGCTCGGCCTCTGGAGCTCGGCCTTTGGAGCTGGGCCTTTGGAGCTCGGCTTCTGGAGCTCGGCCTCTGGAGCTCGGGCTGTGGAGCCCGGCTTCGGGAGCTCGGCCTCGTGAGTTCGGCCTCTGGAGCTCGGCCTGTGGAGCTCTGCCTGTGGAGCCATGCCTCGGGAGCTCGGCCTTTGGAGCTCGGCCTGTGGAGCGCGGCCTATGGAGCTCGGCCTATGAAGCTGAGCTCGGCCATTGGAGCTCGGCCTGTGGAGCTCGGCCTCAGGAGCTCGGCCTCTGGAGCTCGGCCTCTGGAGCTCGGCCTTTGGAGCTGGGCTTTTGGAGCTCGGCTTCTGGAGCTCGGCCTCTGGAGCTCGGGCTGAGGAGCCCGGCTTCGGGAGCTCGGCCTCGTGAGTTCGGCCTCTGGAGCTCGGCTTCGGGAGCTCGGCCTCGGAAGTTCTGCCTCGGGAGCACGACCTTTGAAGCTCGGACTATGGAGCTCGGCCTGTGGAGCTCGGCCTTAGGAGCTCAGTTTCGGGAGCTCGGCTTCGGGAGCTCGGCCTCTGGAGCTCGGTCTCTGTAGCTCGGCCTATGGAGCTTGGCCTACGGAGCTCGGCCTATGGAGCTCGGCCTCTGGAGCTCGGCCTCGGGAGCTCGTCCATTTGAGGTCGGCCCGTGAAGCTCGGCCTGTGGAGCTTGGCCGGTGGAGCTCGGCCTGTGGAGCTCGGCCTGTGGAGGTCGGCCTGTGGAGCTCGGCCTATGGAGCTCGGCTTGTGGAGCTTGGCCTGTGGAGCTCGGTCTTTGGAGCACGGCCTATGGAGCTCGGCCTATGAAGCTGAGCTCGGCCATTGGAGCTCGGCCTGTGGAGCTCGGCCTCAGGAGCTCGGCCTCTGGAGCTCAACCTTTGGAGCTGGGCCTTTGGAGCTCGGCTTCTGGAGCTCGGCCTCTGGAGCTCGGGCTGTGGAGCCCGGCTTCGGGAGCTCGGCCTCGTGAGTTCGGCCTCTGGAGCTCGGCTTCGGGAGCTCGGCCTCGGAAGTTCTGCCTCGGGAGCTCGACCTTTGAAGCTCGGCCTTAGGAGCTCAGTTTCGGGAGCTCGGCTTCGGGAGCTCGGCCTCTGGAGCTCGGTCTCTGTAGCTCGGCCTATGGAGCTTGGCCTACGGAGCTCGGCCTGTGGAGCTCGGCCTTTAGAGCTCGGTTTCGGGAGCTCTGCTTCTGGAGCTCGGCCTCTGGAGCTCGGCCTCTGGAGGTCGGCCTCGGGACCTCGACATCGGGAGCTCGGCCTCTGGAGCTCTGCCTGTGGAGCTGGGCCTTTGGAGCTCGGAATCTGGAGCTCGGCCTGTGGAGCTCTGACTGTGGAGCTCGGCCTGTGGGGTTTGGCCTTTGGAGCTCGGCCTGTGGAGCTCGGCCTTGGAGCTCAGCATCGGGAGCTCGGCCTGTGGAGCTCGGTCTCGGGAGCTCGGCCTCTGTAGCTCGGCCTTTGGAGCTCGGCCTTGGGAGCTCGGCCTCTGTAGCTCGTCCTCGGGAGCTCGGCTTGTAGAGCTGGGCCTTTGGAGCTCGGAATCTGGAGCTCGGCCTGTGGAGCTTGGGATGTGGAGCTCGGCCTGTGAAGCTCGGCATGTGGAGCTCGGCCTCTGGAGCTCGGCCTCAGGAGCTCGACCTCGGGCGCTCGGCCTGTGGAGCTCAGCCTCGGGCGCTCGGCCTCTGGAGCTCGGTCTCGGGAGCTCAGCCTGTGGAGCTCGGCCTCGGGAGCTCGGCCTCTGGAGCTCGGCCTCGGGAGCTCGTCCTTTTGAGCTCGGCCCGTGGAGCTCGGCCTGTGGAGCTTGGCCTGTGGAGCTCGGCCTGTGGAGTTCGGCCTGTGGAGGTCGGCCTGTGGAACTCGGCCTATGGAGCTCTGTCACAAAGGAAAAGGGTGAGGGACCCCCTATCCATTCACTACCCCCCATATATATATATATATATATATATATATATATATATATATATATATATATATATATATATCTGCCCATGTATCTATTTACCTGTCTATCTCACTATCTCTCTCTCTCTCTCTCTCTCTCTCTTCTTTTCGTCTAGACACAGACTGTATCAGAAACATGCAAATACATCTTTAGTTGTTGTTATTGTATTAATACAATTCTACTTACGAAGCATTATCTTCCTTGTCAGCGTACTACTGTATGTAGAAATACAATAGGCAACAATAAGTTATACATCTGCAACAGTTGGTTGTATGGAAGTGAAGGAGGAGAAGGAGGAGAAGAAGAAGAAGGATGAGGAGGTGGAGAAGGAAGAGAATGAGGAGGAGGAGAAGGAAGAAGAGGAGGAGGAGGAAGACGAGAAGGAGCTTAGCCTCGTGAGCTCGGCCTCATGAGCTTGGCATCGGCTTCTGGAGCTCGGCCTTTGGAGCTCGGGCTGTGGAGCTCGGCCTGTGGAGCTCGGACTGTGGAGCTTGGCCTCGCTAGTAGTGCTCGGCCTGTGGAGCTCGGCCTTTGGAGTTCGGCCTGTGGAGTTCGGCCTAGGGAGCTCGGCATCTGAAGCTCATCCTCGGGAGCTCGGCCTTTGGAGTTCGGCCTGTGGAGCTCGGCCTCTAGAGTTCTGCCTCTGGAGCTCGGCCTGTTGAGCTCGGCCTGTGCAGCCCTGCCTCGGGAGGTCGGCCTCGTGAGCTCGGGCTTGGGAGCTCGGCCTCTGGAGCTCGGCCTGTGGAGCTTGGCCTATGGAGCTCGGCCTGTGGAGCTCTGTCTCTGGAGCTCGGCCTGTGGAGCTCGGCCTGTGGAGCTCGGAATGTGGAGCTCGGCCTCGGGAGCTCGGCCTGTTGAGTTCGACCTCGGGAGCTCGGTTTCGGGAGCTCGGCCTCGGGAGCTCTGCATCGGGAGCTCGGCCTCGGGAGTTCGGCCTCTGTAGCTCGGCCTCTTTAGCTCGGCCTCGTGAGCTCGGCCTCGTTAGATCTGGCTCGGGATCTCGGCCTGTGGAGCTTGGCCTCGGGATCTCAGCCTGTGGAGCTTGGCCTCTGGAGCTCGGCCTATTGAGCTCGGCCTTTGGCGCTCGGCCTATGGAGCTGAGCCTGTGGAGCTCGGCCTCGTGAGCTCATACTCTGGAGCTCGGCCTCGGGAGCTCGGCCTCTGGAGCTCGGCCTTTGGAGCTCGGCCTCTGGAGCTCGAACCGTGGAGCTCGGCCTGTGGAACTAGGCCTGTGGAAGTGGGCTTGTGGAGGTGGGCCTGTGGAGGTCGGCCTGTGGAGCTCGGCCAGTGGAGCTCGGCCTCAGGGGCTCGGCCTGTGGAGCTCGGACTCTGTAGCTAGTTTTCAGGAGCTCGGCCAGTGGAGCTCGGCCTGTGGAGCTCGGCCTTGGGAGCTCGGCCTGTAGAGCTCGGCCTCTGGAGCTCGGCCTTGGGAGCTCGGCCTGTGGAGCTCGGCCCGGGATTCTCGGCCTATGGAGCTCAGCCTGTGGAGGTCGCCCTTTGGAGCTCGGCCTGTGGAGCTCGGCCTATGGAGCTCAGCCTGTGGAGCTCAGCCTGTGGAGCTCGGCCTTTGGAGCTCGGCCTATGGAGCTCGGCCTTTGGAGCTTGGACTGTTAAGCTCGGCCTGTGCAACCCTGCCTCGTGACTTCGGCCTCGTGAGCTCGGGCTTGGGAGCTCGGCCTATGGAGCTCGGCTTCTGGAGCTCGTCCTGTGGAGCTCGGCCTGTAGAGCTCGGCCTGTAGAGCTCGGCCTCTGGAGCTCGCCCTCTGGAGCTCGGCCCGTGGAGCTCGGCCTGTGTAGCTCGGCCTGTGGAGCTCGGCCTGTAGAGCTCGGCCTGTAGAGCTCGGCCTGTAGAGCTCGGCCTGTAGTGCTCGGCCTCTGGAGCTCGGCCTGTGGAGCTCGGCCTCTGGAGCTTGGCCTGTGGAGCTCGGCCTCTGGAGCTCGGTCTCTGGAGCTCGGCCTCTGGAGCTCGGTCTCTGGAGCTCGGCCTGTGTAGCTCGGCCTGTGGAGCTCGGACTGTGGAGCTCGGCCTCGGGAGCTCGGCCTGGTGAGTTCGACCTCGGGAGCTCGGTTTCGGGAGCTCGGCCTCTGGAGCTCGGCCTCGGGAGCTCGGCCTGTGGAGCTCGGCCTCAGGAGCTCGGCCTCGGGGGCTCGCCCTTTTGAGCTCAGCCTGTGGAGCTCGGCCTCGGGAGCTCGGCCTGTGGAGCTCGGCCTGTGGAGCTCAGCCTTTGGAGCTCGGCCTGTGCAGTCGTGCCTTTGAGGCTCGACCTCGGGAGCTTGGCCTCGGGAGCTCGGCCTCTGGACTTCGGCCTCGGGAACTCGGCCTCGGGAGCTAGGCCTGTGGAGTTCGGCCTGTGGAGTTCGGCCTGTGGAGCTCGGCCTGTGGAGCTCGGCCTCTGGAGGTTGGACTGTGGAGCTTGGCCTGTGTAGCTCATCCTTTGAAGCTCGGCCTCGGTTGCTCGGGCCTATGGTTTTCGGCCTGTAGAGATCGGGCTATGGAGCTCGGCCTTTGTAGCTCGTCCTCGGGATCTCGGCCTCGGAAGCTCGGCCTCGGGAGCTCGGCCTCTGTACCTCGGCCTGTGGATCTCAGCCTGTGGAGCTCGGCCTCTGTAGCTCGTCTTCGGGAGCTCAGCCTGTGAAGCTCGGCCTGTGGAGCTCGGCCTTTGAAGGTCGGCCTCGGGGACTCGGCCTTGGGAGCTCGGCCTGTGGAGCTCGGCCTCTGTAGCTCGTCCTCTGGAGCTCGGCCAGTGGAGCTCGGCCTGTGGAGCTCGGCCTTTGATGCTCGGCCTCGGGAGCTCGGTCTCTGGAGCTCGGTCTCTGTAGCTCGTCCTCCGGAGCTCGGCCTGTGGAGTTCGGCCTCGGGAGCTCGGCCTTTGGAGGTCGGCCTGTGGAGCTTGGCCTGTGTAGCTAAGCCTTTGAAGCTCGGCCTCGGAAGCTCGGCCTATGATGTTCGGCCTGTGGAGCTCGGGCTGGGGAGCGCGGCCTTTGTAGCTCGGCATCGGGATCTCGGCCTCTGGAGCTCTTCCTCGGGAGCTCGGCCTCTGTAGCTCGGCCTATGGAGCTCAGCCTATGGAGCTCGGCCTCTGTAGCTCGTCCTCGGGAACTCGGCCTGTGCAGCTCGGCCTTTGAAGTGTCGGCCTCTTGAGCTCGGCCTTGGGAGCTCGGCCTGTGGAGCTCGGCCTCTGTAGCTCGATCTCGGCCTCTTGAGCTCGGCCTGTGGAGCTCGGTCTCTGGAGCTCGGCCTGTGGAGCTCAACCTCTGGAGATCGGCAGTGGCTGAGCACTAGAAGTTGGTACTGAGTGTTAAGAGGTTAGATTTGTACTTTTTTTTTTTTTTTTTTTGTAAAATTACTCGGAATTCAAATTGATCACTTTACTTCAGGAAGGACATTTCTACGTTGAATAGAATCGTTTGATGGGAGCTAGAAAATAACAGAATGAAGATGTAATTGAAATATATTTAATTCTCTAAGGGAATTTTTTTTATTAAATAAAGTCTTTAATTAAAGACAAAAATAATCGTCATATGAAATTCGTCGAAGAACAGGTTAATCTCGTCTATATCACATTGTCAGATTGGAAGAAATACAACGGCGAGCCACAAAACTGATTCCAAATATCAAAAATAAATCATTCGAAAATCGATTAAAGCATATGAATCTGTTTTCCCTAAAAGAGCGTAGACTCAGAGGTGACTTGATAAAGGTCTTTAAGATTCTGAAGGGAATTGAAAACGTCAAAAGTGACAAAATTTTCACACTGAATGAGAATCCGATAAAAAATAAGGGTCTCAAACTGTCAGGAAATAGATTTAATTTGGAAGTAGGTAGAAACAACTTCGCCAGCCGTGTGGTTAATGAATGGAATAAACTTCCTGCAGAGGCAGTGCAATGTAGTTCAGTTCGAAGCTTTAAGAATCGTTTAGATAAACACCTAAGCAAGATGTTGTAATCACTGACATCTATTTTATATTATTTGTTTATTTGTTTGTTATTATTTGTTTGTTTATTTACTATTTACCTGTTTGTTTATTATTTAACTACACCTATGTATTTATTTACTTTATTTATTATTTCTATATTATTAAAAAAATATATTTTATTTATTTATTATTATAATAATTTTTTCCGCACCCGACCTAGTTATGGACCAAAAGGTCTCCTTTTGGCATGGTCCTCCTTTGTAATCTCATGTCTTTAGGAACACTATTCATTTAAGCTTCCAGTACTCTTTATTTGGTCTTCCTCCTTCTACCCTCGCCTCTTCTTCCTCCTCTTCTCTTCTCTTCCTCGTCCTCCTCTTTTCTCTCTATTCCCATGTATCTTGTTCAACCCCATCTTTTGTAGTTTTGCCTCCATCATTATCTTTTTCTATTTTGTAATATATATATATATATATACATATATATACATGTATATACATATATATATATATATATATATATATATATATATATATGAGAGTAATTCGCTAGTAGCAGCGACATCAAACCGATAATTTTTTTTTTTTGTGACAGTTGCATGTGGGATTCGAACCCGCTGTACTCGGCCATCCCTAAATTAGGGCACTGGGAAGGTAATTTACGGATGGCCGAGTACAGCGGGTTCGAATCCCACATGCTACTGTCACAAAAAAAATTATCGATATATATATATATATATATTCATATATATAAATATATATATACATATATACATATGTATATATACATATATATATACATATATATATATATATGCAAGCATGATGAATTTAGAACTATCCGGAATATTGGGGAAAAGTTAAAATATCCTATTCATATTCTTAATCAATGTCACAACACCGCCAAGAAACGCTTTCACAAAACCTGCAATCAAGAACTAGGAAACCATGAACAACTAAATACACTTGTCCTTCCTTTTCATGAAAATTTTCTTAGTATTGTTAACCTACTCAAAAAATTTAATATCAAAGTAGCCTTTAAATATGACCACACCATTAAGAAAACTTTAGTTAAGAACAGCCCTCCTAACAACAATGGTGTGGTCTATAAAATTCCTTGCCAAGATTGTAATGAATTTTATATTGGACAAACTGGGAAAAACTTGGAAACAAGGATTTCCCAACATAAATATAGTGTGAGATCTGCCCAGGAAAACAATGCGTTATTCCAACATAAATCATTATACAACCATCATATTGATTGGTCTAAGGCAACAATTTTAGCTAAAGGAAAAATCTTGCAAGAAAGAAACATGATAGAATCTTGCTTAATATCAGGCACGTTTGACAAAAATGTGAACAAGCTATGGTCATTCTAAATGTGATGAATTGATAACCCAAATGGTCACCGAGATCTTTCCGCCAGATTGACCTTATGTGTTGGTCAGGTCGATAGGGGTAAGGTCATCCCCCCCCTCCTCACATTGTATTGTCTCCCCCCTTCCCCCCCCCCTATGGTTGCCACCTGATGCTTCTATTTAAAACCCGTACTCTGTATCTCTGTCATTTAGTCTGAAGATGTATTATACGAAAGTACTTACTGTCTACAAGTTTCCTTTCTCCTGTGGTTATTTTGCATATATATATACATATATATATATATATATATATATATATATATATATATATATATATATATATATATTACATATGTGATATCTATTTACAGCGCACATCTTACAATGGGTAATTCTATTGTATTATATATCATAGTCCGGGTATTTTTCAAAAATACCCATTTGTTTAAAATGAAAAAATGGACAATAATACTAGCACACGATATATATATATACATATACATATATATTATATATATCCATCTGGGGTATTGGCTGCTTGTTACTGTGGCAAAGTAGCATGCAGTCGATACTTTAGGGTCTATATGGGGCGCCCCTACGGACCAGAGCCACACATCATTTTGTCTATGATAGAGGAAAACTCTGTTTATAGAGAAATTATGACACTTTTATACTACGACTGTCCCTCCGTTATGCTGTCCCCCAACCCTTGTTGCTATACTGTACCATTTCTCTGAGTATTTTCTTTTTCTGTGGTGGGGGAATTCCCTGTGGTGGGGGAAAAATACTGCTACCAAGTATTCCCACTTGGATCGTAAGAGGCGAGAATAAAGGGACGGGGATTGGGACTAGGCATCCTTCTCCTTGTAGCCCCACAGGGGAAATTCCTAAAAGCAACTGCAGGGGCATAAGAGGGGCTGGAAGGCCTCGGACCAGCACCCTAAGGTTTGGGTCTTTTAATGTGCGTGGATATGGTACAGATGAGAGTAAAAGGGAAGAGATAGGTAGTATGTTTGTGAGAAGAAAGATGGATGTGTTGGCTTCGAGTGAAACTAAGCTGAAAGGGAAGGGCGATTGTAAGTTTGGGAGTGTAAGTGGGAGGTTATCAGGAGTGAAGAGAAGGCGAGGGAGGGAAGGGGTGGCTATACTAGTAAGTGAAGAGATAGGTAAACGTGTAGTGGAGTGGAAAGAGGTTTCCTCAAGGATAATGTGGATGAAGGTGAAACTGGGAAAGGAGATGTGGGTTTTTGTAAGTGCATATGGGCCTGGCAGTGAGAAGAATGCAGAAGAAAGGGAGGCCTTTTGGATAGATTTAAATGAGTGCATAGAGGGTTTAGGGAGAAGTGTAAATGTAATAGTACTGGGAGACCTTAATACTAGGGTAGGAAAGGAGCCAATTGATGGAGTGGTTGGGAAATGTGGAGTTCCAGGAAAGAATCGTAGTGGAGAGTTGATGGTGGAAATGTGTCTAGAAAGAGAGTTGATGATAGCAAATACAGTGTTTCGGAAGAAAGTCAAGCATAAGTACACATGGGAGAGGGTGGTGGAGGGAAAGGTGGTAGATAGAGCTTTAATGGACTATGTAGTGGTAAATAGGATTATGATAGGAAGAGTTAGGGATGTACATGTGCTAAGGGGAGAGGGTGGGGGAATATCAGATCATTTTCTGGTGGAAGGTAAGTTAAGAGTGGAGGACAGATGGAGGAAGAGGAAAGGGACAAAAGGTAGGGAGGTGCTTAGAGTGAACTCTTTAAACGAAGAGGAAAAGGAGAAGGAGTACAAGAGGAAGCTGAAGGAGGAGTGGGAGGGAGTGAAGGATAGAGTAGAGGTAGGTGTGGAGGAGGAATGGGGATGGTTCAAGGAGGGAGTCACAAAGTGTGCAAAGATGGTGTGTGGAACAAGAAGGTCTGGAGGAAATAGAATGAAGGGTAGTGAATGGTGGGATGAGGAAATGAAGAAGGTTGTAGAAGAGAAGAAGCGAGCTTACACAGATTGGTTACAAAATAGGACGAGGGAGTCATATGAGACGTACAGGGAAAAGAAAAGAGAAGTAAAGAAAAAGGTAAAGGAGGCAAAGAGGAGAGCAGATGTAAAATGGGGTAAGAGTATGACAGAAAATTTTGAAAGTAATAAAAAGATGTTTTAGAAAGAAATTAAGAGAGGAAGAGGAGGCGAATCAAGTAGAGAAGAAAAGGTAAAAGGTGCAGATGGAGAGATGATAATGGAGAAGAAGGCAGTAAGGGGAAGATGGGCAGAATATTTTAGGGAGTTGCTTAATGTGAAGGAGGATAGGGAGGGAAAGATAGCTGCAGTGGGAAATGCTAAGAAAATGAGAGTGATGAGTGAGGAAAATGGAGGAGAAATAAGGAAGGATGAAGTGAAGGCAGCAGTTAAGATGATGAAAGCAGGTAAGGCACCTGGTATGGATGGATGCCATGCAGAATGTCTTAAAAAAGGAGGTGTAGTGATGATGGACTGGTTGGTGAGGTTATTTAATGTTTGCTGGAGAGAAGGTAGAGTGCCAGAGGACTGGAGGAGTGCTTGTATAGTTCCACTTTACAAGGGAAAAGGGGACAAGTGTGAATGTAGTAGTTTCAGAGGGATTAGCTTGTTAAGTGTAGTTGGGAAGGCTTATGGGAGGATCTTGATTGAGAGGATTAGGAGAGGAACAGAGGGAGTAATTGGTGAGGAACAGTGGGTTTAGGACAGGTAGAGGTGGTGTAGATCAGATTTTTGTGGTAAGACAGATATGTGAGAAAGCTATAGGAAAGGGGAAGGATGTTTTCTGGGCCTTTATGGATCTGGAAAAGGCTTACGACAGGGTAGACAGAAAGGCACTGTGGGAGGTTATGCGGATATACGGGATAGGAGGAAAGCTTCTCGGAGCTGTCAAGAGTTTTTATGAGAGTAGTAGAGCTTGTGTCAGGATTAGAAATGGAGAGAGTGAGTGGTTTGAGGTAAAGGTGGGACTTCGTCAGGGATGTGTTATGTCACCCTGGCTGTTCAGCTTATACATGGATGGGGTGGTGCGAGAGGTGAATGCAAGGGTAGTGGGTCAGGGATTGGAGATGGTTAAGGAAAATGGAGAAAAGTGGGAGGTGAGCCAGCTGTTGTTTGCGGACGACACTGCGCCTGTGGCAGGATCGGAGGTGGGATTGAGGAAGTTGGTGACAGAGTTTGGGAGAGTATGTGATAGTTGGTACTGAGTGTTAAGAGGTTAGATTTGTACTTTTTTTTTCTTTTTTTTATAATTACTCGGAATTCAAATTGATCACTTTACTTCAGGAAGTACATTTCTACGTTGAATAGAATCGTTTGATGGGAGCTAGAAAATAACAGAATGAAGATGTAATTGAAATACATTTAATTCTCCAAGGGAAAGTTTTCTTTTAAATAAAGTCTTTAATTAAAGACAAAAATTATCGTAATATGAAATTCGTCGAAGAACAGGTTAATCTCGTCTATATCACATTGTCAGATTGGAAGAAATACAACGGCGAGCCACAAAACTGATTCCAAATATCAAAAATAAATCAAACGAAAATCGATGAAAGAATATGAATCTGTTTTCCCTAAAAGAGCGTAGACTCAGAGGTGACTTGATAAAGGTCTTTAAGATTCTGAAGGGAATTGAAAACATCAAAAGTGACAACATTTTCACACTGAATGAGAATCCGATGAAAAATAAGGGTCTCAAACTGCCAGGAAATAGATTTAATTTGGAAGTAGGTAGAAACAACTTCACCAACCGTGTGGTTAATGAATGGAATAAACTTCCTGCAGAGGCAGTGCAATGTAGTTCAGTTCGAAGCTTTAAGAATCGTTTAGATAAACACCTAAGGAAGATGATGTAATCACTGACATCTATTTTATATTATTTGTTTATTTGTTTGTTATTACTTGTTTGTTTATTATTATTTGCTTGATTTTCATTTATCAGTTATCTGTTAATTTATTATTATTTACTATTTACCTATTTGTTTACTATTTAACTAAATCTATGTATTTATTTACTTTATTTATTATTTTTATATTATTAAAAAAAAAATCTTTTATTTATTTATTATAAAAAAAAATTCTGCACCCGACCTAGTTATGGACCAAAAGGTCTCCTGTCGGCATGGTCCTCCTTTGTAATCTCATGTCTTTAGGAACACTATTCATTTAAGCTTCCAGAACTCTTTCTTTGGTCTTCCTCCTTCTACCCTCGCCTCTTCTTCCTCCTCTTCTCTTCTCTTCCTCGTCCTCCTCTTTTCTCTCTATTCCCATGTATCTTGTCCAACCCCATCTTTTGTAGTTTTGCCTCCATCATTATCTTTTTCTATTTTGTAATATATATATATATATATATATATATATATATATATATATATATATATATATATATATATATATATATATATATGCAAGCATGATGAATTTAGAACTATCCGGAATATTGGGGAAAAGTTAAAATATCCTAATCATATTCTTAATCAATGTCACAATACCGCCAAGAAACGCTTTCACAAAACCTGCAATCAAGAACTAGGAAACCATGAACAACTAAATACACTTGTCTTTCCTTTTCATGAAAATTTTCTTAGTATTGTTAACCTACTCATATATTGAATATCACACACACACACACACACACACACACACACACACACACACACACACACACACGCACACGCACACGCACACGCACACGCGCACGCGCACGCGCACGCACGCACGCACGCACACACACACACACACACACACACACACACACACACACACACACACACACACACACACACACACACACACACACACACACAAATTTTTTATATGTGTACTTGATATAGAGCGGAAATGTTCTTGTGCCCATGCGTGCCACATACTCTAAAGTAGCGAGTTATTTAGATAAAATATCATTAATAATAATAATAATAATACTGCAAAGGCCATGTGACTTCGAATGGTATTAGGAAAACGAAAATGCTGGAAACTGAAGACTTAAGGAAATGCTTTTCCAGAACATAAATAACCAATTCAGCATGACATCGGCTTGACCTTTCTTCAATAATTCTCTTCCTTATATGGTTGATAACAAAACAAAAGGCACCCCTTTCACCCCACCTCCCCCTTCACCTCCCCCACCCTTCCCCCCCAGGTCTGGGGGTAAGGGGCGGGGAAGGGAGTACTTATATGCGCATCCACGGCCTCCCCGTGTTCATCCAACACTTGCACATTTTCAATATTATATAGAGAGAAAGAGAGAGAGAGAGTTTTAGGAATTTATGAAGTTTGTGGCTATTTGCCACCCGTCGGAGCCAAAGGCTATTCAGCGCATATATGTCAACCAGTTATCTATACATTAAAATACTAATATACAATCTATTTTAGTTATAAAATCATAAAAGTTATTCTATATATTTAAAATATGTAGATGCTATTTTTCACATTCATAACAAGTAAGGTTTACTTCTCTACTCATCTACAACAAACAGAAGTATATCCTAATCATTCACAACAAACATAAACTATATAATTAAATATCATCAAATAAAATCGTCTCTTTTCAAAATTTGCAAACCTTTCCTACAGGGGTATCCATTCCTAAAATACTTGTTAGCGGTTTATTGGCTAAACTGAATTTTCCTCTTTGATCAGAATAGAGAGGACATTCGGTAAGTATATGCCTCACTGTGATGTTAATATTACAATTGGAGCACTGGGGGACCTGTCTCTCTGCTCCACTAGTTAGGAGGTACTTGTGGGTTAGGTATGTGTGCCCTATACGTAGGCGTGTTAAAACTATGCTGGACCTTCTGTCCATCCCTGTATAGGTCCAGGGGCTGACAGAAGGTCTGATTGACTTTAGTTTAAAATTGCTGTTCGTGTTGGACCATTGGTCCTGCCACCTGATCCTACAGTATGATCTAATAAAAAAAAAAATTAGGTCTTCGCAGGGAACCTTTATAGAGCGGAAACCCGGGATGGAAGCTGCCTGTTTGGCAGCTGTATCAGCTTGCTCATTTCCACGAATTCCCACGTGTGAAGGAACCCAGCAGAACTTTATGTCAACTTGTTTTCGAGAGTGCAGGAGGACCAGCCAATTCTGCACCTCTTCGATAAGTTGATTAGGGGGTATCAATCCTTGTACCGCTGTCAATGCACTTTGGGAATAACATTAAATAATATATGAATCCTCATTTCTGCTTGTGTTAAAAATAAGTTTTAGACAGCTATAGATAGCATAAATTTCTGCATTAAAAATTGAAAATTGATTGGGAAGTCTCCTTTTAATTATTTTTCTCCAAGGATGATAGCACATCCAGTTCTAGTAGGCGTTTTTGACCCATCAGTGTATACAGCAATCGAGTTTTTTGTGTTCAGAAATACGGGCTAAAAAGTTACTTTTCAGTTGAGCACTTGAGTTGTTCATTTTGCTTTTTTTCATTTGGCAAATGTTTATAGGTGGCCTACACCACGGAGGGTATTTTGCAAAAAATTATTTCCATAACTAGAGGAGGAATAAGGCCTACCTCTCTTGTACTATTGTTTAATCTCACTTCAAGGGGCTTAGGCAAAGTAGGTTTAGTGAGTGCTCTGTCGATAGGTTGTTTTATATACTTGTAGTTTGGATTAGAATGTGTAGTTAGTGCTCTTGACATATATGTGAGACCCTGTTCTTCCCTTCGAATGGAAAGAGGGGGAAAACCAGAGTCCACATTAAAACTTTCAACAGGAGTCTTAAAAGCCCCAGTACAAATGCGTAGCGCCATGTTGTGTACTACATCCAGTTTTTTCAATAGTGTCTTACATGCTGAGGCATAAACCTGAGAGCCATAATCAATCTTACTTAGGCATATGGCTTGATATAATTTTAATAGTGTAGTACGGTCAGCTCCAAAATTCATGCCACTAACAACTTTAAGAATGTTACATCGTTGTTTGACATTAACTGCTGTCTCATTTATATGGTCAGCAAAAGTTCATTTTTTGTCAAAAACAATTCCTAAATATTTAACTTTGTCTTCATATATTATAATTGAGTCTTCTAAAAATAATGTTGGGATTACTTCCCTTTTTTGTGTTCTGCAAAAGCGTATAGCTTTAGTTTTTTCGGTAGAGAATTTAAATCCTTTATTATTTGCCCATTTAGTAGCAGCATTAATTGCATTCTGAATTTTGATACAGGCTTCAACTGCAGTAGATTTACTACATATAAAACAATATCATCTGCGAATGCTTGGCCAATTACTCCGACAGGGAGTTGTTGCCATTAATGGCAACACTAAAGAAGGTTGGGCTAAGAACACTTCCTTGTGGAATACCTTCTTCCTGTAGATATTCTGATGATAGGGTAGAGCCTATTCGCACTTTTAAATATAGATTTGATCTCCAATTCTGTTTTTGCGGAAGCCATATTGCCTCTCTGATAATAAATTCTTTGATTCTAGGAGCCACACCAAACGAATATTCACCATTCGTTCATAGATCTTAAAAATACAGCTGGTAAGAGCTATAGGCCTGTAACTTTTGGGATCACTAGGGTCTTTTCCAGGTTTCAAAAATGGAACTATAACAGAGTTTTTCCACAACTTATAAGAGGTTCCTGAGCACCAAAATTCATTAAAAACATCAACAAAAATTTTTTAGACTCCCGAGGTAGATGGGAAATCATTGCATATGTGATATCATCTTCTCCAGGTGCTGTTGGTGAAGATAAAGATAAGGCATGTTCAAATTCCATGATGTTAAATGGAGTGTTATATACCTCAGCATTAGTGCAAGCAGGCGGAGTAACTACTGTTGTGTTCCTTATACTGTGGAATTCAGGGGAGTAGTGACTGGCACTTGAGATATTTGAGTAGTGCTGTGCAAATGCCTCTGCCACTTCTCTTGTATCTGATATAACAACTAAGTTGATTTTTAGAATGGGCAGGGGGGAGGGGGAAAATTTCCCTGATAGTTTGCGTATTCTGTCCCAAACTAAAATAAGTGGGAAATTATACTTTAAATCTGATATGTATCTTATGAACGTCTCTCTCCCTGCTTCTTTGAAATTTTGCTTTTGTTTAGCAAGGATTCTCTTATATATCAACCTGTTTATCAGGATTGGACGTCTTCGATAACGTTTGTAACAGGCTCTAGTCATTTTTCTGCTCAAGGCACAATTACTATTCCATCATGGTATCAGTGGACGTCGAGGTTTCCCTGTTGTTTTGGGAATTGATAGCATAGCTCCTCCAGTCATTATACTAGTTAAATATTCGTATGCACCTGAAGGACTAGGGAAATCATTAGCTTTACGAGTGACTTTGGTGGATCTTTCATAGTGTCGCCAATTTGCTTCCTTTGTCTTTCATTTGGGCAAACATGGGGAGGGTATATTTTGGACATACTTAACATGTATAGGTAAATGGTCACTTCCATAGGGATTATCATCCACTGACTACTGATAATCTAATTTTAAAGATGATGAGCATATTGTAAGATCATTTGCAGAATTGGAGTTGTGGACTACATCAAACCTTGTGGGGGAACCATCGTTCATTAAAACTATATCATTATAGTCTAGTAGTTCTTCAATTAAAAGTCCACGATGGTCGCATCTATTTTCTCCCCATAATGTATGCTTTACATTAAAATCCCCCATTAAAATGAAAGGTTGAGGTAGCTGGTTTAAAAGTGATTGTAAATCGTTAACTTCTAATTGCCTTGGATTACCATCTCTGTCCACTAATCGAGATTCTAAGTCAGGTTCTAGATATAGGGAGCACAAAGTGATCCATTTATTAATGAAGATTTGTGTTGCACAAACTTGTAGTATCGTGTTTAATTGTACAGCTTTTTGTGGTAATGACTTGGTCAAAATAATACTTGTGCCACCATGAGGACTTTCACCTACAGGAGGTGGAGATTTGTAGAATGTAAAGTTGTGTCCACAGTTGGGTATAACATTGCCCAGTTTAGTTTCTTGTAGACAAATGGCGGCTAAATTATGTTCTTTAAAAAGAACCCGGATCTGTTCTCTATTTGAATGGAAACCTCGCATGTTCCATTGACATAGGGCCATTATTTGTTATTGGATGATTTTTTATTTGGTTTTCCAGGTATGGAATGGTTTGTTTTGGGAAGATTCTGTTTATGTTTTGTAGAGGAATATGACAGGTTCTAGAGAGTTCTGCTATTTCCTTTCTTTGGTGTCCTACCATGATGTAAAGATTTAGTTGATGGTGAGGGAGTACAGGGTCTCTTTTGTCTTTGAGGCTCCATCTCCACATCTTGCACCTGAGCTGTACGAGTTGCTTTGATCAAGGTGTCATTGTGGGAGTTATCCAGATCAGGTGGTAAAGCTGTCTGAAAGGTCTTTCGTGAGACCTGAGAAGTTCCCTGGAGAGGGGTTTTGGTCAAGGGGTTATTCTGTGAATTACCCAGATCAGGCGGCAAAGCTGCCTGGGAGGTCTTTAGTGAGGCCTGAGAAGTTCCCTGGAGAGGGGTTTGATCAAGGGGTCATTCTGGGAATTACCCAGATCAGGTGGTAAAGCTGCCTGGGAGGTCTTTAGTAAGGCCTGAGAAGTCCCCTGGAGAGGGGTTTTGATCAAGGTGTCATTCTGGGAATTACCCAAAGAGGCCTTCTGAGAGGCCTTTGGAGTCCCCTGGAGAGGGGACGAAGGAGCTTTCTGAGATGAAGTCTGAGAAGTTGAATGCACTTCAAGCTCAGAGGGGGAAGGCTGAAGTTTTGGATTGGGATTGGATTTTATAGGTTGATTCTTAATTGAATTTCCATTTTTTAGAACATCACTATATTGAGGTCTACTGAACAGAAGTCTTTTTGCCTGGCCAATGCTTAGATGTTCTGCTTGAGCTTTCTCTATAGCTGCTTTTTCCTTTTTAAATGACTCACATTCTTTATATCTGGTACTAGGATTTCCCTTACAATTTATACATAATGTAGGATTAGAACAATCATCTTCATGTTTTTGTAATGAACAGGTTGCACATAGCTGATCTTTTGTGCATACCTTTGATGAGTGACCATAGCCAAAACACTTGAAGCATTGTAGTGGTCTATGCTTAAAAGTTCTGACATGAAATCTTTCTCTGTCAATGTATATATATTCTGGAATTTGATCATTTTTAAATGTAAAAATAATCATTTTTGACTTTGGTACCTTGAAAAATTTCCAAATTTTATCATCACACATTTCAAGTAGTTCCTCATCAGACAGGTCATATAAATCTTGACTGAAAACTACTCCCTTGGCATAACTAAAATTATAGTGTGGTTTGACCTCTTTTATTATATCTGTGTTTTTAAGTTTAGAAATCATGTGCCCTTGTCTATAAGACCTTGTAGAAACCAAATATCTGTTCTTTCCGAATCTGGTAATATCAGAGTTATTAATTGTTCCTACCATTGATCTCAAATGTTTTTTGAAATGGAAGATATTACGAAATTCTGAATTTGTTGAAACAATTAGCCACCTGGCAGGTAGAGGTGTCCTCTCAGCACTTCTTTCTGTTGTTTCCTCATTAACTCTATCTGGATAAAATAAGTCCACATTAATATTGTGGGGAATTTTTTGAATTAAATTGCATTTTAAGCTCTCCGAAGATGTATGCTTAAAAGCATTAACAGCATTCTTATGAGAAGCAAATTCTATCCATATTCTCCAAGATTCAAAATTTCTAGTTTCACAATACTTTATAACTTTCATTTCTCCGAACTTTCCAAACATCTCCAAAAATTTGGAACAATTCAAGTCTGAGGGGAGAGAATTAATATAAAGAATTCTCTCGTCTCCATTTGGTACAGTACATGGCAGGTTATCTTCGGGTTTTTAGGAGCTCCTACTCCTGGGGTGGCAATGTTAGGAGAGGGATCGGGGGGTTTAGGAGGAGGATCAGGTAGTGGTGGGGGTTTAGAATGTGTAGCGTCAACAGCCACCATGATCGTATATATTTATAAGCCACACCATATATTGAGAAGGAAGGATCAGTACATAGAAGAAGATACTGCAGTTGCCTGATGCCTCAAGCAATAAAAGAAAAGTCTCTGCAGAGTCGGGAAGTTCCAGAAACGACTATTTAAAAAGCAGGGTCTCGGAGGCGAGTTAGAGACTTTGTCAAGCCGGAAGTTTGTCCTCTTTTGTTTTGTCTCATTTAGGATGGGTCCGGCGTAGTCACTCTGCATGTGTACTGGCTAGGGAGAAAGGAAGTCGGTAGCCTAGTACCTGCCTCGCAAACATGCATTCCCCAGTCGGTGAGCTTTCGGGCCTCGCAGGGAGTAGTGACCTCGCGGTATCCATCCCCACTTGACTGGGTTTAGACATGTAGCTTGGGAGGCACTAAGATATCAGAACCTTCCTTAACAAGTATTAGAGAAAGATGGTGAAAAAGGAGAGTAGGGTAGCAAATATGAAGGATAGGGATAGGGGAGTTCACTACCCCCCCCCATATATATATATATATATATATATATATATATATATATATATATATATATATATATATATATATATATATATATATTTGGATGATGGAGAACATATATACAGGGGAAGGCTCGGAACCCTATACACTCTAACGTTTCGTTCGCGTAGAACTTCTTCAGAGAGTGTATGTAGAACTGCAATTGGAGTTTATGTACTAAATCTAATTATCTTTTCGGACACTTGGGAAAGGTCGTTTTTCTGGCGTGTTTTAGAATTAAAATACTAGTTTCTTTAGCTAAATTGATAAACCCTCCTCGATGATTCGATGAATTATTAGTAGAAATATATGCTGATTCAACAATTCTTCTAGTGAATTTATCAAAACCTTTATGTAGCACTTCAGCTTCTCTCCAGTTTGGTAAATGATCGAATTTTTCCGCATGAACTACTAAAGAATTAGATGTCCTATGTGCTTTTATGTCGTTTTTATGTTCATAAATTCTTTTTTCTAATCCTCTTGACGATTCGCCATAATAAGCCATTGAGCAACTATTGCACGGGATTTTGTATACGACGCTGTTTTCGGAATTGGTTCTCTTTTCAGAAGTCTTTATTAAATCACCTATCCTCTTGTTAGTTATTTTAGCTATGTTTATACCCGATTTTGTTAAATATTTGTCTATTATTGGTGACGTTTCTGAGCCAGGTACTGATATAAAATTTGTATTATTTTTATTTTTATCATTTCTCTCTTTCTTTCCGCGATTGTAAATATTTATTGCTTTTCTTTTTGTTCTTTTCAACATTCCCTCTGGATATCCAAGTTTGTCAAAGGTTTTCATAATGTAATCAAATTCGCCTTCTAGGTATTCATTACTACAGATTCGTAGTGCCCTGAGAAAAAATCCTATTACTATACCACTCTTTGTCCTATCATCATGTGCGGAGAAGTAATGTACTAAATCCTCTTTGTTTGTTTCCTTTCTGTATACTGAGAAAGTTACAGTTTTTCCCACTCGTCGTATTAACGTATCTAGGAAGGGCAATTGTCCGTTTTGTTCCTCTTCTACGGTGAACTGAATATCGCTGTTGACCGCGTTAAGCATTCTCACTTTATTATTTACATTGGTGTTTTCGGGATGATTGCGAGGACGTCGTCTACATATCTAAACCAGTGTGATCCCCTACCATTAATTCTGATGAAGTTTTCTTTTTCTAATAACTCCATATATAGACAGGCCATCACTGCACTTAAAGGACTACCCATAGCGAGACCTCTATGTTGTTCATATTCGTCACCATTAAAAGTAAACGCACCGAAATTTACGCATAAATCTATCAATTCTATATAATCTTGTTTTCTTATGGGTAGGTCAGTATCGTTCATATCTTTTATTACTCTCCTTACTGCTTCTAACGCACCGTTAGTGGAAATATTTGTATATAACGCCTTGACATCATAGCTTACTAACTTTTTCCCCGTGAAATCTAAATCTTTTAGTCTTGTCAAAAGATCATTAGAATTTTTCAAATGTGTATTGCTGATCGATCCCATTGCCTGTGATAGCGGTTTGGCTAGACATTTCGCTAGTCTGTGGGGTGCACTGCCAACCCCTGAAGTTATGGGTCGCATTGGAACGTTGGGTTTGTGAATTTTTGGAATACCGCGCATTCTGGGAGGATTGGGGTATTCCTCCAGAAGTCCCATTAATTTCTTTCCTTTTTCAGTTTTATTAAGAATTTTTCTGGCATGTTTTTTGAATTGATCTGCTTCATTCGTTACGAAACCTATATGTTTTTTGCGATAAGTATTGTCGTCATCTAAGAGCTCTAACATTTTACTGATATAGTCCTCTTTTGATAAGATCACGATACCACCTCCTTTATCTGCATTGGTGATTACTATGTCTTTGTCTAAGCCTAGATTTATTAAAGCTTTCTTGAATCTTCTGGGGATGACGCATTCGTTTTTAATGGCTAACGCTTGGTAACATGTAACAATCCCCTGTTTGAATCCTTTTTCAATATCGCTGTCACTCCATCTATAGTATTCCAAAAATTCACAAACCCAACGTTCCAATGCGACCCATAACTTCAGGGGTTGGCAGTGCACCCCACAGACTAGCGAAATGTCTAGCCAAACCGCTATCACAGGCAATGGGATCGATCAGCAATACACATTTGAAAAATTCTAATGATCTTTTGACAAGACTAAAAGATTTAGATTTCACGGGGAAAAAGTTAGTAAGCTATGATGTCAAGGCGTTATATACAAATATTTCCACTAACGGTGCGTTAGAAGCAGTAAGGAGAGTAATAAAAGATATGAACGATACTGACCTACCCATAAGAAAACAAGATTATATAGAATTGATAGATTTATGCGTAAATTTCGGTGCGTTTACTTTTAATGGTGACGAATATGAACAACATAGAGGTCTCGCTATGGGTAGTCCTTTAAGTGCAGTGATGGCCTGTCTATATATGGAGTTATTAGAAAAAGAAAACTTCATCAGAATTAATGGTAGGGGATCACACTGGTTTAGATATGTAGACGACGTCCTCGCAATCATCCCCGAAAACACCAATGTAAATAATAAAGTGAGAATGCTTAACGCGGTCAACAGCGATATTCAGTTCACCGTAGAAGAGGAACAAAACGGACAATTGCCCTTCCTAGATACGTTAATACGACGAGTGGGAAAAACTGTAACTTTCTCAGTATACAGAAAGGAAACAAACAAAGAGGATTTAGTACATTACTTCTCCGCACATGATGATAGGACAAAGAGTGGTATAGTAATAGGATTTTTTCTCAGGGCACTACGAATCTGTAGTAATGAATACCTAGAAGGCGAATTTGATTACATTATGAAAACCTTTGACAAACTTGGATATCCAGAGGGAATGTTGAAAAGAACAAAAAGAAAAGCAATAAATATTTACAATCGCGGAAAGAAAGAGAGAAATGATAAAAATAAAAATAATACAAATTTTATATCAGTACCTGGCTCAGAAACGTCACCAATAATAGACAAATATTTAACAAAATCGGGTATAAACATAGCTAAAATAACTAACAAGAGGATAGGTGATTTAATAAAGACTTCTGAAAAGAGAACCAATTCCGAAAACAGCGTCGTATACAAAATCCCGTGCAATAGTTGCTCAATGGCTTATTATGGCGAATCGTCAAGAGGATTAGAAAAAAGAATTTATGAACATAAAAACGACATAAAAGCACATAGGACATCTAATTCTTTAGTAGTTCATGCGGAAAAATTCGATCATTTACCAAACTGGAGAGAAGCTGAAGTGCTACATAAAGGTTTTGATAAATTCACTAGAAGAATTGTTGAATCAGCATATATTTCTACTAATAATTCATCGAATCATCGAGGAGGGTTTATCAATTTAGCTAAAGAAACTAGTATTTTAATTCTAAAACACGCCAGAAAAACGACCTTTCCCAAGTGTCCGAAAAGATAATTAGATTTAGTACATAAACTCCAATTGCAGTTCTACATACACTCTCTGAAGAAGTTCTACGCGAACGAAACGTTAGAGTGTATAGGGTTCCGAGCCTTCCCCTGTATATATGTTCTCCATCATCCAAATAATTTGTCTAAAATACTTATCAATATATATATATATATATATATAACAGTATATATATATATACATATATATATATATATATATATATATATATATAAATATATACATATATATATATATATATATATATATATATATATATATATATATATATATATATCTGCCTATGTATCTATTTACCTGTCTATCTCACTATCTCTCTTTCTCTCTCTCTCTCTCTCTCTCTCTCTCTCTCTCTCTCTCTCTCTCTCTCTCTCTCTCTCTCTCTCTCTCTCTCCCTGTCTCTCTCTCTCTTTTCTTTTCGTCTCCTAGACACAGACCCTATCAGAAACATGCAAATACATCTTTAGTTGTTGTTATTGTATTAATACAATTCTACTTACGAAGCATTATCTTCCTTGTCAGCGTACTATTGTATGTAGAAATACAATAGGCAACAATAAGTTATACATCTGCAACGATTGGTTGTATGGAAGTGAAGGAGGAGAAGGAGGAGAAGAAGAAGAAGGAAGAGGAGGTGGAGAAGGAAGAGAATGAGGAGGAGGAGAAGGAAGAAGAGGAGGAGGAGGAAGACGAAAAGTAAAAGAAGGAGGAGGAGGCGAAGAAGAGGTAGGAAAAGGAGGAGATGGAGAAGGAGGAGGAAGAGGAGGAAGAGGAGGAGAAGGAGGAGAAGGAAGAGGAGGATGAGGAGAAGGATGAAGAGGAAGAGAAGGAGATAGAGGAGGGAAAGGAGGAGAGGGAGAAGGAGGAGGAGGAGAAAGAGAAGGAAGATGCGAGGGAATAGGAAGAGGAGGAGGAGGAGAGGGAGGACAAGGAAAAAGAGGAGGAAGAGAAGGAGGAGGAGGAGGAAGAGGAGGAGGAGGAGGAGGTTCAGACATGTAGCTTGGGAGGCACCAAGATATCAGAACCTTCCTTAACAAGTATTAGAGAAAGATGGTGAAAAAGGAGAGTAGGGTGGCAAATATGAAGGATAGGGATAGGGGAGTTCACAAAGGAAAAGAGTGAGGGACCCCCTATCCATTCACTACCCCCCCATATATATATATATATATATATATATATATATATATATATATATATATATATATATATATATATATATATATATATATATTGCAGAAACCACAGGGAAATTAAAGTCGGAATACTGAACGTTTTCGTCTATTAAGACATCCTCAGAGTACAAAGAAAGAAAAAATAGAACACAATATTTATACAGAAGAAAGAAAACTGGGAGAGGTCATAGCCACATAAAACCTTCGGACATTATACATACAACACATTTAATTACAAATGGAAATGTTAATGTTAATAAAAATACATATACATTCATATACACATAGAAATGGTGATAGTAACAAGAAAAAATAATAATAATAAATAAAATAAAATAAAAAGAACAAAAACCATGTGGCCGAAAGGTCCATAGGACAATTGGTACAATTAGGAAACTAGATACTGCTTTACTATCCTATGATATTGTTTTGTTAAACCAAAACATAAGTAATATTATCAAATTGTACAAAAAAGAAAAAGAAAAAGAAAGAAAAAAAAAACTTTCGGACGTTATACATACATACACACTCATATACACAGAAATATTAATGGTAACAGTAAATGAAAAAATACATACACAATCATATACACATGGAAATAATAATGACAATAGTAAGAAAAAAAAAATGTAGCCGAAAGGTCCACAGGACATTTGGTACCATAAGAAAATTTGGTACTGTTTTACTATCCTATTAATTATAAAATTGTCTAGTTTAAATAAACCTAAACTCAAGTTAATATTATTATCAAAATTGTTCTTTATGAAACAGGATTCAATGATGTTCCTATCTAAAGCTGAATTACAATCAACAATTTTCTTAACGTTGTCCCAGTCAATGTTGTGGTTTGTGTCTCTAACATGGACAAAATCCCCACTGGACATTTGGCCCGTCCTTATACTGTACTTATGTTGTTTCATCCTAATATTCAATTCTTTACCTGTTTGGCCAATATAACAGGAGCTACAGTTTTTACAGGGAATACTATAAACACATCCTACATTATTACAAGGGGAATTTTTAATAAGGAGTTCTTTGATGGTACTGTTTTTTAAAATAACATTAATATTAAACTCCTTAAGGATGCGAGGAAGTCTTACAAGATTATCATGAAATGGAATAACTAAAAGATTTTTCTTACAAAAAGTATCTTTTTGGGTTTCATGATAATCTTGTAAGACTTCCTCGCATCCTTAAGGAGTTTAATATTAATGTTATTTTCAAAAACAGTACCATCAAAGAACTCCTTATTAAAAATTCCCCTTGTAATAAAAGTTATTATAATAAACAAATAAAAGAAAAAGAAATAAAAATTGTAATAATATAAAAAATAATAAATAAAGTAAATAAATACACAGGTGTAGTTAAATAGTAAACAAACAGGTAAATAGTAAATAATAATAAATTAACAGATAACTGATAAATGACAATCAAGCAAATAATAATAAACAAACAAATAATAACAAACAAATAAACAAATAATATAAAATAGATGTCAGTCATTACAGCATCTTCTTTAGGTGTTTATCTAAACTATTCTTAAAGCTTCGAACTGAACTACATTGCACTGCCTCTGCAGGAAGTTTATTCCATTCATTAACCACACGGTTGGCAAAGTTATTTCTACCTACTTCCAAATTAAAGCTATTTCCTGACAGTTTGAGACCCTTATTTTTTTTTTATGGGATTCTCATTCAGTGTGAAAATTTTGTCAATTTTGATGTTTTCAATTCCCTTCAGAATCTTAAAGACCTTTATCAAGTCACCTCTGAGTCTACGCTCTTTTAGGGAAAACAGATTCATATGCTTTAATCGATTTTCGAATGATTTATTTTTGATATTTGGAATCAGTTTTGTGGCTCTCCGTTGTATTTCTTCCAATCTGACAATGTGATATAGACGAGATTAACCTGTTCTTCGACGATTTTCATATTACGATTATTTTTGTCTTAAACTAAAGACTTTATTTAAAAGAAAACTTTCCCTTAGAGAATTAAATGTATTTCAATCACATCTTCATTCTGTTATTTTCCTACCCCCATCAAACGATTTCATTCAACGTAGAAATGCCCTTCCTGAAGTAAAGTGATCAATTTGAATTCCTAGTAATTTAAAAAAAAAAGTACAAATCTAACCTCTTAACACTCAGTACCAACTTCTAGTGCTCAGCCACTGCCGATCTCCAGAGGTTGAGCTCCAGAGGCCGAGCTCCAGAGGCCGAGCTCCACAGGCCGAGCTCCACAGGCCGAGCTCCAGAGGCCGAGCTCCAGAGTCCGAGCTCCAAAGGCCGAGCTCCCGAGGCCGAGCTCCAGAGGCCGAGCTCCCGAGGCCGAGCTCCCGAGGCCGAGCTTCCGAGGCGCTCCCGAGCTTCCGAGGCCGAGCTTCCGAGGGGGAGCTCCAAAAGGCCGAGCTACCAAGGCCGAGCTCCACAGGCCGAGCTCCCAAGGCCGAGCTCCCGAGCCGAGCTCCACAGGCCGAGCTCCAGAGGCCGAGCTCCACAGGCCGAGCTCCCGAGGATGAGATCCAGAGGCCGAGCTCCTTAGGCCGAGCTCCACAGGCCGAGCTCTACAGGCCGAGCTCCCGATGACGAGCTAAAGAGGCCGAGCACGACAGGCCGAGCTCCAGAGGCCGAGCTACTGAGGCCGAGCTCCCGAGGCCGAGCTCCCGAGTCCGGGCTTCAAAGGCCGAACTCCACAGGCCGAGCTCGACAGGCCGGACTCCCGAGGACAAGCTACAGAGGCCGATCTCCACGGTCCGAGCTCCCAAGGCCGAGTTCCCGAGGCCGACCTTCAAAGGCCGAGCTCCATAGGTCGAGCTCCACAGGCCGAGCTACCAAGGACGAGCTACAGAGGCCGAGCTCAACAGGCCGAGCTCCACAGGCCGAGCTCTCGAGGCCGAGCTCACGACGCCGAGCTCCACAGGCCGAGATCCCGAGGCCGATCTACAAAGGCTGCGATCCACAGCCCGAGCTCTAAAGGCCGAACACCATAGGCCCAGCTCCCGAGGCCGAGCTTCAAAGGCTGAGCTGTACAGGCCAAGCTCCACAGGCCGACTTCCAGAGGCCGAGCACCACAGGCCGAGCTCCACAGGCCGAACTCCAAAGGCCTAGCTCCACAGGCCGAGTTCCCGAGGCCGAGTTCCCCAGGCCGAAGTCCAAAGGCCGAGATCCCGAGGCCAAGCTCCCGAGGTCGAGCTCCCGAGGCCGAGCTCCCGAGGCCGAGCTTCCGAGGCAGAGCTCCTGAGACCGAGCTATCAAGGCCGAGCTCCCGAGGCCGAGCTCCCGGGGTCGAGCTACAGAGGCCGAGCTCCAGAGGCCGAGCTCCACAGGCCGAGCTCCCGAGGATGAGCTCCCTAGGCCAATCTCCCTAGGCGGAGCTCCACAGGCCGAGCTTCACAGGCCGAGCTCTACAGGCCGAGCTCCACAGGACGAGCTCCAGAGGCAGAGCTCCATAGGACGAGCTCTCAAGGCCGAGCTCCCGAGGCCAAGCTCCCGAAGCCAAGCTCACGAGGCCGAGCTCACGAGCCTGAGCTCCACAGTCCGAGCTCCACAGGCCGAGCTCAACAGGCCAAGCTCCAGAGGCAGAGCTCCACAGGCCGAGCTCCACAGGCCGAGCTCCACAGGCCGAGTTCCACAGGCCGAGCTCCACAAGCCGAGGTCTACAGGCCGAGCTCCACAGGCCCAGCTCCATAGGCCGAGCTCCCGAGGCCGAGCTCACGAGGCTGAGCTACAGAGGCTAAGCTCCACAGGCCGAGCTCCTGAGTATGAGCTCACGAGGCCGAGCTCCACAGCCTGAGCTCCATAGGCCGAGCGCCAAAGGCCGAGCTCCACAGCCTGAGCTCCATAGGCCGAGCGCCAAAGATCGAGCTCCATAGGCTGAGCTCCAGATTCCGAGCTCCAAAAGGGAGCTCGACCTTTTTAGCTCGGCCTGTGGAGCTCGGCCTGTGGAGCTCGGCCTGTGCAGCTCGGTCTGTGGAGCTCGGCCTCGGGAGCTCAGCCTGTGGAACTCGGCCTCTGGAGCTCGACCTCTGTAGCTCTACATCTGGAGCCCGGTCTGTGGAGCTCGGCCTGTGGAGCTTGGCCTGTAGAGCTCGGCCTGTAGAGCTTGGCCTATGGAGTTCAGCGTGTGGAGCTCGGCATTTTAAGCTCGGCCTCTGG
>NC_134793.1:4946779-5011779 GCF_046742065.1 Oratosquilla oratoria
AGTTCTACAAAAGCGTATAGCTTTAGTTTTTTCGGTAGAGAATTTAAATCCTTTATTATTTGCCCATTTAGTAGCAGCATTAATTGCATTCTGAATTTTGATACAGGCTTCAACTGCAGTAGATTTACTACATATAAAAACAATATCATCTGCGAATGCTTGGCCAATTACTCCGACAGGGAGTTGTTGCCATTAATGGCAACACTAAAGAAGGTTGGGCTAAGGACACTTCCTTGTGGAATACCTTCTTCCTGTAGATATTCTGATGATAGGGTAGAGCCTATTCGCACTTTTAAATATAGATTTGATCAAAAATCTTTGGCAAAGTTAAACATATTGCCACCGATATTCCAACCTGCTAGCTGTTTTAAAATACCGGCTCTCCAGGTAGTGTCAAAAGCTTTTTCCAAATCGAAGAACACTGCAATGGTCTGATTTCGGATTGCAAAAGCATTTTGTATCTCACGTGTGAGATATAATAGGGGATCCAAAGTACTTCTGTTTTTGCGGAAGCCATAATGCCTCTCTGATAATAAATTCTTTGATTCTAGGAGCCACACCAAACGAATATTCACCATTCGTTCATAGATCTTAAAAATACAATTGGTAAGAGCTATAGGCCTGTAACTTTTGGGATCACCAGGGTCTTTTCCAGGTTTCAAAAATGGAACTATAACAGAGTTTTTCCACAACTTATAAGAGGTTCCTGAACACCAAAATTCATTAAAAACATCAATAAAGAATTTGTTAGACTCCCGAGGTAGATGGGAAATCATTGCATATGTGATATCATCTTCTCCAGGTGTTGTTGGTGAAGATAAAGATAAGGCATGTTCAAATTCGATGATGTTAAATGGAGTGTTATATGCCTCAGCATTAGTGCAAGCAGGCGGAGTAACTACTGTTGTGTTCCTTATACTGTGGAATTCAGGGGAGTAGTGACTGGCACTTGAGATATTTGAGTAGTGCTGTGCAAATGCCTCTGCCACTCCTCTTGTATCTGATATAACAACTAAGTTGATTTTTAGAATGGGCAGGGGGGAGGGGGAAAATTTCCCTGATAGTTTGCGTATTCTGTCCCAAACTAAAATAAGTGGGGAATTATACTTTAATTCTGATATGTATCTTATGAAGGTCTCTCTCCTTGCTTCTTTGAAATTTTGCTTTTGTTTAGCAAGGTTTCTGTTGTATATCAACCTGTTTATCAGGATTGGACGTCTTTGATAACGTTTGTAACAGGCTCTAGTCATTTTTCTGCTGAAGGCACAATTACTATTCCACCATGGTATCAGTGGACGTCGAGGTTTCCCTGTTGTTTTGGGAATTGATAGCATAGCTCCTCCAGTCATTATACTAGTTAGATATTCGTATGCACCTGAAGGACTAGGGAAATCATTAGTTTTACGAGTGACTTTGGTGGATCTTTCATAGTGTCGCCAATTTGCTTCCTTTGTCTTCCATTTGGGCAAACATGGGGAGGGTATATTTTGGACATACCTAAGATGTATAGGAAAATGGTCATTTCCATAGGGATTATCATCCACTGACTACTGATAATCTAATCTTAAAGATGATGAGCATATTGTAAGATTAATTGCAGAATTGGAGTTGTGGACTACATCAAACCTTGTGGGGGAACCATCGTTCATTAAAACTATATCATTATAGTCTAGTAGTTCTTCAATTAAAAGTCCACGATGGTCGCATCTATTTTCTCCCCATAATGTATGCTTTGCATTAAAATCCCCCATTTTAAAATGAAAGGTTGAGGTAGCTGGTTTAAAAGTGATTGTAAATCGTTAACTTCTAATTGCCTTGGATTACCGTCTCTGTCCACTAATCGAGATTCTAAGTCAGGTTCTAGATATAGGGAGCACAAAGTGATCCATTTATTAATGAAGATTTGTGTTGCACAAACTTGTAGTATCGTGTTTAATTGTACAGCTTTTTGTGGTAATGACTTGGTCAAAATAATACTTGTGCCACCATGAGCACGTTCACCTACAGGAGGTGGAGATTTGTAGAATGTAAAGTTGTGTCCACAGTTGTGTATAACATTGCCCAGTTTAGTTTCTTGTAGACAAATGGCGGCTAAATTATGTTCTTTAAAAAGAACCCGGATCTGTTCTCTATTTGAATGGAAACCTCGCATGTTCCATTGACATAGGGCCATTATTTGTTATTGGATGGTTTTTTATTTGGTTTTTCATGTATGGAATGGTTTGTTTTGGGAAGATTCGGTTTATGTTTTGTAGAGGAATGTGACAGGTTCTCGAGAGTTCTGCTATTTCCTTTCTTTGGTGTCCTACCATGATGTGAAGATTTAGTTGATGGTGAGGGAATACGGGGTCTCTTTTGTCTTTGAGGCTCCATCTCCACATCTTGCACCTTAGCTGTACGAGTTGCTTTGATCAAGGTGTCATTCTGTCTGAAAGGTCTTTCGTGAGGCCTGAGAAGTTCCCTGGAGAGGGGTTTTGGTCAAGGGGTTATTCTGGGAATTACCCAGATCAGGCAGTATAGCTGCCTGAGAGGCCTTCTGAGAGGCCTTTGGAGTCCCCTGGAGAGGGGACGAAGAAGCTTTCTGAGATGAAGTCTGAGAAGTTGAATGCACTTCAAGCTCAGAGGGGGAAGGCTGAAGTTTTGGATTGGGGTTGGATTTTATAGGTTGATTCTTAATTGAATTTCCATTTTTTAGAACATCACTATATTGAGGTCTACTGAACAGAAGTCTTTTTGCCTGGCCAATGCTTAGATGTTCTGCTTGAGCTTTCTCTATAGCTGCTTTTTCCTTTTTAAATGACTTACATTCTTTATATCTAGCACTATGATTTCCCTTACAATTTATACATAATGTAGGATTAGAACAATCATCTTCATGTTTTTGTAATGAACAGGTTGCACATAGCTTATCTTTTGTGCATATCTTTGATGAGTGACCATAGCCAAAACATTTGAAGCATTGTAGTGGTCTATGCTTAAATGTTCTGACATGAAATCTTTCTCTGTCAATGTATATATATTCTGGAATTTGATCATTTTTAAATGTAAAAATAATAATTTTTGACTTTGGTACCTTGAAAAATTTCCAAATTTTATCATTACACAGTTCAAGTAGTTCCTCATCAGACAGGTCATATAAATCTTGACTGAAAACTACTCCCTTGGCATAACTAAAATTATAGTGTGGTTTGACCTCTTTTATTATATCTGTGTTTTTAAGTTTAGAAATCATGTGCCCTTGTCTATAAGACTTTGTAGAAACCAAATATCTGTTCTTTCCGAACCTGGTAATATCAGAGTTGTTAATTGTTCCTACCATTGATCTCAAATGTTTTTTGAAATGGAAGATATTACGAAATTCTGAATTTGTTGAAACAATTAGCCACCTGGCAGGTAGAGGTGTCCTTTCAGCACTTCTTTCTGTTGTTTCCTCATTAACTCTATCTGGATAAAATAAGTCCATATTAATATTGTGGGGAATTTTTTGAATTAAATTGCATTTTAAGCTCTCCGAAGATGTATGCTTAAAAGCATTAACAGCATCCTTATGAGAAGGAAATTCTATCCATATTCTCCAAGATTCAAAATTTCTAGTTTCACAATACTTTATAACTTTCATTTCTCCGAACTTTCCAAACATCTCCAAAAATTTGGAACAATTCAAGTCTGAGGGGAGAGAATTAATATAAAGAATTCTCTCGTCTCCATTTGGTACAGTACATGGCAGGTTATCTTCAGGTTTTTATGAGCTCCTACTCCTGGGGTGGCAATGTTAGGAGAGGGATCGGGGGGTTTAGGAGGAGGATCAGGTAGTGGTGGGGGTTTAGAATGTGTAGCGTCAACAGCCGCCATGATCGTATATATTTATAAGCCACACCATATATTGAGAAGGAAGGATCAGTACATAGAAGAAGATACTGCAGTTGCCTGATGCCTCAAGCAATAAAAGAAAAGTCTCTGCAGAGTCGGGAAGTTCCAGAAACGACTATTTAAAAAGCAGGGTCTCGGAGGCGAGTTAGAGACTTTGTCAAGCCGGAAGTTTGTCCTCTTTTGTTTTGTCCCATTTAGGATGGGTCCGGCGTAGTCACTCTGCATGTGTACTGGCTAGGGAGAAAGGAAGTCGGTAGCCTAGTACCTGCCTCGCAAACATGCATTCCCCAGTCGGTGAGCTTTCGGGCCTCGCAGGGAGTAGTGACCTCGCGGTATCCATCCCCACTTGACTGGGTTCAGACATGTAGCTTGGGAGGCACCAAGATACCAGAACCTTCCTTAACAAGTATTAGAGAAAGATGGGGAAAAAGGAGAGTAGGGTAGCAAATATGAAGGATAGGAATAGGGGACTTCACAAAGGAAAAGGGTGAGGGACCCCCTATCCATTCACTACCCCCCAATATATACATATATATATATATATATATATATATATATATATATATATATATATATATATATATATCACAACTAACCCCACAGTCGGACGAAAGAAAGAGTTGCGTAAGCGGAACTATATATTTCGATTACTACCTGCACTCCTCTTCAGTAGTACTACTGAAGAGGATTGCAGGTAGCAATCGAAATATATAGTTCCGCTTACGCAACTCTTTCTTTCGTCCGACTGTGGTGTTAGTTGTGATTTATAAATGTGTTACTACATTTCTCACCTGTGATATATATATATATATATATATATATATATATATATATATATATATATATATACATATATATATATAAATACATACATATATATATATATATGTATCTATTTACCTGTCTATCTCACTATCTCTCTCTCTCTCTCTCTCTTCTTTTCGTCTCCTAGACACAGACCTTATCAGAAACATGCAAATGCTTCTTTAATCGTTGTTATTGTATTAATACAATTCTACTTACGAAGCATCATCTTCCTTGTCAGCTTACTACTGTATATAGAAATACAATAGGCAACAATAAGTTATACATCTGCAACGGTTGGTTGTATGGAAGTGAAGGAGAAGAAGGAGGAGAAGAAAAAGAAGGAAGAGGAGGTGGAGAAGAAAGAGAAGGAGGAGGAGGAGGAGGAAGAGGAGGAGGAGGAGGAGGAAGAGGAGGAGGAGGAAGTTGAGAAGGAAAAGAAGGATGAGGAGGCGAAGAAGAGGTAGGAAAAGGAGGAGGTGGAGAAGGAGGAGGAAGAGGAGGAGAAGGAGGAGAAGGAAGAGGAGGATGAGAAGGATGAAGAGGAGGAGAAGGAGATAGAGGAGGGAAAGGAGAAGGAATGGGAGAAGGAGGAGGAGGAAGAGAAGGAAGAGGAGAGGGAATAGGAAGAGGAGAAGGAGGAGAGGGAGGACAAAGAAAAAGAGGAGGAAGAGAAGGAAGAGGAGGAGGAGGAAGTGGAGAAAATGTAAAAAAAAGGGAAAGAAAATGTAAAAAAAAAAAAAGAAAGAAAAAAAATTAAATGTGGTATTTAGAAAGTAGACAAGAACCTAAAGATGTGGTACGGGATGGTAGGTGGAATGGACGAAGAAAACCAAACGAATGAAAAGAAGAGGAATATATACATACATATATATGTATATATATATATATATATATATATATATATATATATATATATATATACATACATACATACATACATATACCAAGGCTTTTTTTTCCCTTTCCAGGGAGGTAGCCTAAAAGGACAAGGCATGAAATCATTCCCACCCATTCCATCCCCGAAAACACATCACACCCCTCCACCCTCCCTCCCATCTTAGCACCTCCTAGGTGACGGGTCATCCCTGCACCCTGTCCACTGCCCTGGGTCAGATGCAATGTCGCAGGACACAGCACATCCACAGCAAGGCCACTTCATTAAATCGGCGACCCCCCCTCTCCATCCCCCCATATAAAGGAGAGGACGGGGAGAAATCCCTTCGGGCTGCGTCAAAATTTTTGCTCACACACACTACCTCACCACCCATTCCCCCGTCCATTCCACCTCATGCATCACAACATTTTCCATATACAACCATTCTCCATTCACCCCTGTCTTCTGTCCTCTCCCGTCCTTCCTCAACAGACATTCCCCTCTTCCCCAAAGCCCCCTTCACCCCATCCATCCATCTCATCCTAGGACGTCCCCTCATGTTCACTCCCTCCACATCTGCCTTCCATACCTCCTTTACTAGTCTTTCCTCACTCATTCTTTCCATGTGTCCAAACCATCCTAATACTCTTTCATCAACCCTATCTCCCAACTCTCTTTCCACCCCTGTTCTCCTCCTCACTTCCTCATTTCTCACTCTACCCAGCCTAGTAACCCCCATCATACTTCTCAGACATTTCATCTCAAACACATTCAAGCTCCTTCTCTCTTCCTCTCTTATGTTCCATGTTTCTGCTCCATACAGTGCTGTTGGCACAATCACTCCTTCATACAGTCTCCTCTTAGCATCCATTCCCAAATTTCTATTCCTCATTACACTTGTTAATCCACCAAGGCATTTACTCGCTTCTCTCAATCTACATTCTACCTCCACCTTCACTCCTCCTTTTCCTGCCACATTTGCACCCAAGTATCTAAAACTATCCACTTCCTCCAGTTGCTCTCCCTTAATGCTCACTTCCAGATTACTGCCACTTTCACCCCTTGTACATCTTATCACCTTACTTTTACCCACATTTATCTTCAGCTTTCTTCTATCACATACTCTGTCACCAACTTCCTCAATCCCTCCTCCGATCCTGCCACAAGCGCAGTGTCGTCCGCAAACAACAGCTGGCTCACCTCCCACTTTTCTCCATTTTCCTTAACCATCTCCAATTCCTGACCCACTACCCTTGCATTCACCTCTCGCACCACCCCATCCATGTATAAGTTGAACAGCCAGGGTGACATAACGCATCCCTGACGAAGTCCCACCTTTACCTCAAACCACTCACTCCCTCCATTTCTAATCCTGACACAAGCTCTACTACTCTCATAAAAACTCTTGACAGCTCCGAGAAGCTTTCCTCCTATCCCGTATATCTGCATAACCTCCCACAGTGCCTTTCTGTCTACCCTGTCGTAAGCCTTTTCCAGATCCATAAAGGCCCAGAAAACATCCTTCACCTTTCCTATAGCTTTCTCACATATCTGTCTTACCACAAAAATCGGATCAACAAAACCTCTACCTGTCCTAAACCCACACTGTTCCTCACCAATTACTCCTTCTGTTCCTCTCCCAATCCTCTCAATCAAGATCCTCCCATAAGCCTTCCCAACTACACCTAACAAGCTAATCCCTCTGAAACTACTACATTCACACTTGTCCCCTTTTCCCTTGTAAAGTGGAACTATACAAGCACTCCTCCAGTCCTCTGGCACTCTACCCTCTCTCCAGCAAACATTAAATAACTTCACCAGCCAGTCCACCATCACTGTACCTCCCTTTTTAAGACATTCTGCATGGCATCCATCCAGACCAGGTGCCTTACCTGCTTTCATTATCTTAACTGCTGCCTTCACTTCATCCTTCCTTATTTCTCCTCCATTTTCCTCATTCATCACTCTCATTTTCTTAGCATTTCCCACTGCACCTATCTTTCCCTCCCTATCCTCCTTCACATTAAGCAACTCCCTGAAATATTCTGCCCATCTTCCCCTTACTGCCTTCTCCTCCATTATCATCTCTCCATCTGCACCTTTTACCTTTTCTTCTCTACTTGATTCGCCGCCTCTTCCTCTCTTAATTTCTTTCCAAAACATATTTTTATTACTTTCAAAATTTTCTGTCATACTCTTACCCCATTTTACATCTGCTCTCCTCTTTGCCTCCTTTACCTTTTTCTTTACTTCTCTTTTCTTTTCCCTGTACGTCTCATATGACTCCCTCGTCCTATTTTGTAACCAATCTGTGTAAGCTCGCTTCTTCTCTTCTACAACCTTCTTCATTTCCTCATCCCACAATTCACTACCCTTCCTTCTATTTCCTCCTGACCTTCTTGTTCCACACACCATCTTTGCACACTTTGTGACTCCCTCCCTGAACCATCCCCATTCCTCCTCCACACCTACCTCTACTCTATCCTTCACTCCCTCCCACTCCTCCTTCAGCTTCCTCTTGTACTCCTTCTCCTTTTCCTCTTCGTTTAAAGAGTTGACTCTAAGCACCTCCCTACCTTTTGTCCCTTTCCTCTTCCTCTATCTGTCCTCCACTCTCAACTTACCTTCCACCAGGAAATGATCTGATATTCCCCCACCCTCTCCCCTTAGTACATGTACATCCCTAACTCTTCCTATCATAATCCTATTTACCACTACATAGTCCATTAAAGCTCTATCTACCACCTTTCCCTCCACCACCCTCTCCCATGTGTACTTATGCTTGACTTTCTTCCGAAACACTGTATTTGCTATCATCAACTCTCTAGACACATTTCCACCGTCAACTCTCCACTACGATTCTTTCCTGGAACTCCACATTTCCCAACCACTCCATCAATTGGCTCCTTTCCTACCCTAGCTTTAAGGTCTCCGAGTACTATTACATTTACACTTCTCCCTAAACCCTCTATGCACTCACTTAAATCTATCCAAAAGGCCTCCCTTTCTTTTACATTCTTCTCACTGCCAGGCCCATATGCACTTACAAAAGCCCACATCTCCTTTCCCAGTTTCACCTTCATCCACATTATCCTTGAGGAAACCTCCTTCCACTACACGTTTACCTATCTCTTCACTTACTAGTATATCCACCCCTTCCCTCCCTCGCCCTCTCTTCAATCCTGATAACCTCCCACTTACACTCCCATAGTTACAATCGCCCTTCCCTTTCAGCTTAGTTTCACTCAAAGCCAACACATCCATCTTTCTTCTCACAAACATACTACCTATCTCTTCCCTTTTACTCTCATCTGTACCACATCCACGCACATTAAAAGACCCAAACCTTAGGGTGCTGGTCCGAGGCCTTCCAGCCCCTCATGCCTCTGCCTTTGCTTTTAGGAATGTGCCCTGTGGGGCTACAAGGAGAAGGATGCCTAGTCCCAATCCCCGTCCCTTTATTCTCGCCTCTTAATATCCAAGTGGGAATACTTGGTGGCAGTATTCTTTTCCCCCACCACAGGGAATTCCCCCACCACAGAAAAAGAAAATACTCAGAGAAATGGTACAGTATAGCAACAAGGGTTGGGGGACAGCATAACGGAGGGACAGTCGTAGTATAAAAGTGTCATCATTTCTCTATATACAGAGTTTTCCTCTATCATAGACAAAAATGATGTGTGGCTCTGGTCCGTAGGGGCGCCCCATATAGACCCTAAAGTATCGACTGCATGCTACTTTGCCACAGTAACGAGCAGCCAATACCCCAGACGGACATATATATATATATGTATATCATGTGCTAGTATTATTGTCCATTTTTCATTTTAAACAAATGGGTATTTGTGAAAAATACCCAGACTATGATATACAATAAAATTACCCATTCTAAGATGTGCGCTGTAATAAATATCGAATATGTAATATATATATATATATATATATATATATATATATATATATATATATATATATATATATATATATATATATATATATATATATATATATATATATATATATATATACAAAATAACCACAGGAGAAAGGAAACTTGTAGACAGTAAGTACTTTCGTATATTACATCTTCAGACTAAATGACAGAGATACAGAGTAGGGGTTTTAAATAGAAGCATCAGGTGGCAACCATAGGGGGGGGGGGAAGAGGAGAGACAATACAATATGAGGAGGGGGGGATGACCTTACCCCTATCGACCTGACCCACACATAAGTGTCAATCTGGCGGAAAGATCTCGGTGACCATTTGGGTTATCAATTTATCACATTTAAAATGACCATAGCTTAAGTTTACATTTGTGTCAAACGTGCCTGATATTAAGCAAGATTCTATTATGTTGCTTTCTTGCAAGCTTTTTCCTTTAGCTAAAATTGTTGCCTTAGCCCAATCAATATGATGGTTGTATAATGATTTATGTTGGAATAACGCATTGTTTTCCTGGGCAGATCTCACACTATATCTATGTTGGGAAATCCTTGTTTCCAAGTTTTTCCCAGTTTGTCCAATATAAAATTTATTACAATCTTGGCAAGGAATTTTATAGACCACACCATTGTTGTTAGGAGGGCTGTTCTTAATTAAAGTTTTCTTAATGGTGTGGTCATATTTAAAGGCTACATTGATATTCAATTGTTTGAGTAGGTTAACAATACTAAGAAAATTTTCATGAAAAGGAAGGACAAGTGTATTTAGTTGTTCATGGTTTCCTAGTTCTTGATTGCAGGTTTTGTGTAAGCGTTTCTTGGCGGTGTTGTGACATTGATTAAGAATATGAATAGGATATTTTAACTTTTCCCCAATATTCCGGATAGTTCTAAATTCATCATGCTTGCATATATATATATATATATATATATATATATATATATATATATATTTATATATATATATATATATATATATATATGTATATATATATATATGTATATATATATGTATATATATATATATATATATATATATATATATATGTATATATATATATATATATATTACAAAATAGAACAAGATAATGATGGAGGCAAAACTACAAAAGATGGGGTTGGAGAAGATACATGGGAATAGAGAGAAAAGAGGAGGACGAGGAAGAGAAGAGAAGAGAAGGAAGAAGAGGCGAGGGTAGAAGGAGGAAGACCAAAGAAAGAGTACTGGAAGCTCATATGAACAGTGTTTCTAAAGACATGAGATTACAAAGAAGGACCATGCCGACAGGAGACCTTTTGGTCCATAACTAGGTCGGGTGCGGAAAAAATTATTATAATAAATGAATAAAAGAATTTTTTTAATAATATGAAAATAATAAATAAAGTAAATGAATACATAGGTGTAGTTAAATAGTAAACAAACAGGTAAATAGTAAAAATTAATAAATTAACAGATAACTGATAAATGACAATCAAACAAATAATAATAAAGAAACAAATAATAACAAACAAATAAACAAATAATATAAAATAGATGTCAGTCATTACAGCATCTTGCTTAGGTGTTTATCTAAACGATTCTTAAAGCTTCGAACTGAACTACATTGCACTGCTTCTGCAGGAAGTTTATTCCATTCATTAACCACACGGCTGGCGAAGTTGTTTCTACCTATTTCCAAATTAAATCTATTTCCTGACAGTTTGAGACCCTTATTCTTTATCGAATTCTCATTCAGTGTGAAAATTTGGTCACTTTTGATGTTTTCAATTCCCTTCAGAATCATAAAGACCTTTATCAAGTCACCTCTGAGTCTACGCTCTTTTAGGGAAAACATATTCATATGCTTTAATCGATTTTCGAGTGATTTATTTTTGATATTTGGAATCAGTTTTGTGGCTCGCCGTTGTATTTCTTCCAATCTGACAATGTGATATAGACGAGATTAATCTGTTCTTCGACGAATTTCATATAACGATTATTTTTGTCTTTAATTAAAGACTTTATTCAAAAGAAAACTTTCCCTTAGAGAATTAAACGTATTTCAATTACATCTTGATTCTGTTATTTTCTAGCTCCCATCAAACGATTCTATTGAACGTAGAAATGTCCTTCCTGAAGTAAAGTGATCAATTTGAATTCCGAGTAAGATTACAAAAAAAAAAAAAAAAAAGTACAAATCTAACCTCTTAACACTCAGTACCAATATTCTAGTGCTCAGCCACTGCCGATCTCCAGAGGTTGAGCTCCACTGGCCGAGCTCCAGAGGCCAAACTCCACAAGCCGAGCTTGAGAGGCCGAGCTCAAGAGGCCGAGCTCCAGAGGCCGAGCTCCACAGGCCGAGCTCCACAGGCCGAGTCCGGAAGCCGAGCTCCAGAGGCCGCGCTCCCGAGGCCGAGCTCCAGAGGTCGAGCTCCCGAGACCGAGCTCCAGAGGCCGAGCTCCCGAGGCTGAGCTTCCGAGGCCGAGCTCCTGAGGCCGAGCTACCGAGGCCGAGCTCCCGAAGCAGAACTCCCGAGGCGGAGCTCCCGAGGCCGAGCTCCAGAGACCGAGCTCCAGAGGCTGAGCTCCAGAGGCCGAGCTCCCGAGGCCAAGCTCCCGAGGCCGAGCTCCTGAGGCCGAGCTTCAAAGGCCGAGCTCCACAGGCAGAGCTCCACAGGCAGAGCTCCACAGGCCGAGCTCCACAGGCCGAGCAAGCGACGACGAGCTACAGAGGCCGAGCTCCACAGGCCGAGCTCCCAAGGCCGAGCTCAATAGGCCGACCTTCAAAGGCCGAGCTCCACAGGCCGAGCTCCCGAGGACGAGCCACAGAGGCCGAGCTCCACAGGCCGAGCTCCATAGGCCGAGCTACAGAGGCCGAGCTCCCGAGGCCGAGCTCCCGAGGCCGAGCTACAGAAGCCGAGCTCCAGAGGCCGAGCTCCACTGGCCGAGCTCCCGAGCATGAGCTCCAGAGACCGAGCTCCCTTGGCCGAGCTCCACAGGCCGAGCTCCACAGGCCGAGCTCCCGAAGACGAGCTACAGAGGCCGAGCTCCAGTGGCCGAGCTCCAGAGGCCGACCTCCAGAGGCCGACCTACAGAGGCCGAGCTCCCGAGGCCGAACTCCCGAGGCCGAGCTTCAAAGGCCGAGCTCCATAGGCCGAGCTCCACAGGCAGAGCTCCCGAGGACGAGCTACAGAGGCCGAGCTCCACAGGCCGAGCTCCACAGGCCGAGCTCCACAGGCCGACCTTCAAAGGCCGAGCTCCACGGGCCGAGCTCCACAGGCCGAGCTCCCGAGGACAAGCTACAGAGGCCGAGCTCCACAGGCCGAGCTCCATAGGCCAAGCTACAGAAGCCGAGCTTCCGAGGCCAAGCTCATGAGGCCGAGCTACCTAGGCCGAGCTCCCGAGGCCGATCTCCCGAGGCCGAGCTAGAAAGGCCGAGCTCTAGAGGCCGAACTGCACAGGCCGAGCTCCCGAGGATGAGCTCCAGAGGCCAAGCAACAAAGGCCGAGCTCCACAGGCCGAGCTCGACAGGACGAGCTCCACAGGCTGAGCTCCACAGGCCGAGCTCCCGAGGACGAGCTCCAGAGACCGAGCTCCCGAGGCCGAGCATCAAAGGCCGAGCTCCACAGGCCGAGCTCCACTGGCCGAGCTCCCGAGGACGAGCTACAAAGGCCGAGCTCCACAGGCCGATCTCCCGATCTCCCGAGGCCGAGCTAGGAAGGCAGAGCTCCAGAGGCCGAACTACACAGTCCGAGCTCCTGAGGATGAGCTCCAGAGGCCGAGCTCCCTAGGCCGAGCTCCACAGGCCGAGCTCGACAGGCCGAGCTCCACAGGCCGAGCTCCTGGGGACGAGCTACAGAGGACGAGCTCCAGAGACCGAGCTCCCGAGGCCGAGAATCAAAGGCCGAGCTCCACAGGCCGAGCTCCACTGGCCGAGAGATACCCAAGGCCGAGCTCCACAGGCCGAGCTCCCAAGGCCGAGCTCCACAGGCCGACCTTCAAAGGCCGAGCTCCACTTGCCGAGCTCAACAGGCCGAGCTCCCGAGAACGAGCTACAGAGGTCGAGCTCAACAGGCCAAGCTCCATAGGCCGAGCTACAGAACCCGAGCTCCAGAGCCTGAGCTCCCGAGACCGAGCATCAAAGGCCGAGCTCCACAGGCCGAGCTCCACTGGCCGAGCTCCCGAGGACGAGCTACAAAGGCCGAGCTCCACAGGCCGAGCTCCCGATCTCCCGAGGCCGAGCTAGGAAGGCCGAGCTCCAGAGGCCGAACTGCACAGTCCGAGCTCCTGAGGATGAGCTCCAGAGGCCGAGCTCCCTAGGCCGAGCTCCACAGGCCGAGCTCGACAGGCCGAGCTCCACAGGCCGAGCTCCTGGGGACGAGCTACAGAGGCCGAGCTCCAGAGACCGAGCTCCCGAGGCCGAGAATCAAAGGCCGAGCTCCACAGGCCGAGCTCCACTGGCCGAGCTCCCGAGGACAAGCTACAAAGGCCGAGCTCCACAGGCCAAGCTCCCAAGGAAGAGCTCCCGAGGCCGACCTTCAAAGGCCGAGCTCCCGCAGACGAGCTACAGAGGTCGAGCTCCACAGGCCGAGCTCCACAGGCCAAGCTCCAGAGGCCGAGCTCCAAAGGCCGAGCTCCAGAGGCCGAGCTTCACAGGCCGAGCTCTACAGGCCGAGCTCCACAGGACGAGCTCCCGATGCAGAGCTCCCGAGGGAGAGCTCCCGAGGCAGACCTCCCGAGGTCGAACTCACCAGGCCGAGCTCCACAGGCCGAGCCCCATAGGCCGAGCTCCACAGGCCGAGATCTACAGGCCGAGTTCCAAAGGGCGACCTCCACAGGCCAAGCTCCACAGGCCGAGCTCCACAGACCGAGCTCCAAAGGCCGACCTCCACAGGCCGAGCTCCAAAGGCCGAGCTCCAGATGCCAAGATCTAGAGGCCGAGCTCCAGAGGCCAAGCTCCAGAGGCCGAGTTCCAGAGGCCGAGCTACAGGGGCCGAGCTCCACAGGTTGACCTCCCAAACCTGAGCTCCCGAGGCCGAGCTGCAGAGGCTAAGCCTCCGAAGCCGTGTTCCCGAGGCCGAGCTCCAGAGGCCGAGCTCCAGAGGCCGAGCTACATAGGCCGAGATCCACAGGTTGAGCTCCCAAAGCCGAGCTCCCGAGGCCGAGCTGCAGAGGCCAAGCTCTCGAGCCCGATCTCCCGAGGCCGAGCTACAGAGGCCGAGCTACAGGGGCCGAGCTCCACAGGTTGAGCTCCCAAACCTGAGCTCCCGAGGCCGAGCTGCAGAGGCTAAGCCTCCGAGGCCGTGTTCCCGAGGCCGAACTCAAGAGGCCGAGCTTCCGAGGCCGAGCTCACGAAGCCGAGATCCCGAGGATGAGCAAAAATGGCCGAGCACCCGATGGCGAGGTCCCGAGGCCGGGCTCCCGAGGCTGAGCTCCCGAGGCAGAGCTCCCGAAACCGGGCTCAACAGGACGAGCTCCTGAGGCCGAGCTCCATAGGCCGAGCCCCATAGGCCGAGCTCCACAGGCCGAGATCTACAGGCCGAGCTCCAAAGGGCGACCTCCACAGGCCAAGCTCCACAGGCCGAGCTCCACAGACCGAGCTCCAAAGGCCGACCTTCACAGGCCGAGCTCCAAAGGCCGAGCTCCAGAAGCCGGGGCCGAGCTCATGAGGCTGAGCTCACGAGGCCAAGCTCACGAGACCTAGCTCCCGAGGCCGAGCTCCAGATGCCAAGATCTAGAGGCCGAGCTCCAGAGGCCAAGCTCCAGAGGCCGAGTTCCAGAGGCCGAGCTACAGGGGCCGAGCTCCACAGGTTGACCTCCCAAACCTGAGCTCCCGAGGCCGAGCTGCAGAGGCTAAGCCTCCGAGGCCGTGTTCCCGAGGCCGAGCTCCAGAGGCCGAGCTCCAGAGGCCGAGCTACAGAGGCCGAGCTCCACAGGTTGAGCTCCCAAAGCCGAGCTCCCGAGGCCGAGCTGCAGAGGCCAAGCTGTCGAGCCCGATCTCCCGAGGCCGAGCTACAGAGGCCGAGCTACAGGGGCCGAGCTCCACAGGTTGAGCTCCCAAACCTGAGCTCCCGAGGCCGAGCTGCAGAGGCTAAGCCTCCGAGGCCGTGTTCCCGAGGCCGAACTCCAGAGGCCGAGCTCCCGAGGCCGAGCTCACGAAGCCGAGATCCCGAGGATGAGCAAAAAAGGCCGAGCACCCGATGGCGAGGTCCCGAGGCCGGGCTCCCGAGGCTGAGCTCCCGAGGCAGAGCTCCCGAAACCGGGCTCAACAGGACGAGCTCCTGAGGCCGAGCTCCACAGGCCGAGCTCCACAGGTCGAATTCCAAATGCCTAGCTCCATTTGCCGAGCTCCATTGGCCGAGCTACCGAGACCGAGCTCACGAGGCCGAGCTCACGAGGCCGGGGCTCCCGAGGCCGAGCTCCAGATGCCAAGATCTAGAGGCCGAGCTCAAGAGGCCAAGCTCCAGAGGCCGAGTTCCACAGGCCGAGCTCTACTAGCGGGGCTCCCTAGGTTAAGCTGCAGAGGCCAAGCTCCACAGGCCGAGCTCCAAAGGCCGAGCTCCACAGGCCGAGGTCCAGAGGCCGAGTTTCATAGGCCGAGCTCCACAGGTCGAGCTCCACAGGCCGAGCTCCTCAGGCCGAGCTCCCGAGGCCGAGCTCCACAGGCCGAGCTCTCAAGCCCGATCTCCCGAGGCCGAGCTCCAGAGGCCGAGCTACAGGGGCCGAGGTCCACAGGTCGAGCTCCCAAACCTGAGCTCCCGAGGCCGAGCTGCAGAGGCCGAGCTACAGAGGCCGAGCTCCAGAGGCCGAGCTCCAGAGGCCGGGCTCCAGAGGCCGAGCTACAGAGGCCGAGCTCCACAGGTTGAGCTCCCAAAGCCGAGCTCCCGAGGCCGAGCTGCAGAGGCCAAACCTCCGAGGCCGAGCTCCCTAGACCGAGCTCCCGAGGCCGAGCTCACGAAGCCGAAATCCCGAGGATGAGCTAAAAAGGCCGAGCTCCCGATGGCGAGGTGCCGAGGCCGGCCTCCCGAGGCTGAGCTCACGAGGCAGAGCTCCCGAAACCGGGCTCAACAGGTCGAGCTCCAAAGGCCGAACTCCAAAAGCCGAGCTCCACAGGCCGAGCTCCACAATCCGAGCTCCACAGGCCGAGCTCCAGAAGCCGAACTCTAGAGGCCGAGCTCCCGAGGCTGAACTCCCGAGGCTGAGCTCCAGAGGCCGAGCTCCACAGGCCGAGCTCCACAGGTCGAGCTCCACAGGCGGGGCTCCAGATGTCGAGCTACAGAGGCCGAGCTCCAGAGGCAGAGCTCCAGAGGCCGAGTTCCACAGGCCAAGCTCTACAGGCTGAGCTCACGAGGCCAAGCTCCCGAGGGCGAGTTCCACAGGCTGAGCTTCAAATCCCGACCTCCAGAGGCCGATATCCCCGGGCCGAGCTCTACAGGCCGAGCTCCCGAGGCCGAGGTCCCGTGGCAGAGCTCCCGAGGCCAATGCTACAGAGGCCGAGCTCCCGAGGACGAGTTCCACAGGCCGAGCTCCAGAGGACGAGTTCCATAGGCCGAGCTCCACACGTCGAGCTCCAGAGGCCGAGCTCCAAAGGCCGAGCTCCATAGGCCGAATTCCACAGGCCGAGCTCCAAAGGCCGAGATCCCGAAGACGAGTTCCAAAGTATGAGCTCACGAAGTGGAGCTCCCGAGGACGAGCTCCAAAGACCGAGTTCTACAGGCCGAGCTCCATAGGCCGAGCTCCATAGGCCGAGCTCCATAGGCCGAGCTCCACAGGCCGACCTCCAGAGGCCGAGCTCCCGAGGCCAAGCTCCTGAGGCTGAGCTCTAGAGGCTGAACTCTAGACGCCGAGCTCCCGAGGCCGAGCTCCAGCCGAGCTCCCGAGGCCGAGCTCTTGAAGCCGAGCTCTCCATAGGCCAAGCTCCACAGGCCGAGCTCCAGAGGGCGAGCTCCACAGGCCGAGCTCTACAGGCTGAGCTCTAATGGCCGAGCTCCACAGGACGAGCTCCCGATGCAGATCTCCCGAGGCAGAGCTCCCGAGGCAGACCTCCCGAGGTCGAACTCACCAGGCCGAGCTCCAAAGGCCAAGCTCCAAAGGCCGAGCTCCACAGGCCGAGCTCCACAGGCCGAGTTCCACAGGTGGAGGTCCACAGACCGAGCTCCAGAGGCCGAGCTCCACATGCTGAGCTTCACGGGCCGAGTTCCACAAGTCGAGCTCCACAGGCCAAGCTCCACAGGCCGAGCTCTACAGTCTGAGCTGCACAGTCCGAGCTCCACAGGCCGAGCTCCAGAAGCCGAGCTCCACAGGCCGAGCTCCACTGGCCGAGCTCCACAGGCCGAGCTCTACAGGCCGAGCTCTACAGGCCGAGCTCCACAGGACGAGCTACAGAGGCCGAGCTCCACAGGCCGAGCTCCACAGGCCGAGCTCCATACCTCGAACTACATAGGCCGAGGTCCACAGGCCGAGCTACAACGGCCGAGCTCCACAGGCCCAGCTCCACAGGCCGAGCTCCACAGGCCGAGTTCCAGATGCCAAGCTCCAGAAGCCGAGCTCCAGACGCCGATTTCCACAGGCCGAGCTCTACAGGCCGAGCTCCCAAGGCCGAGGTCCCGAGGCCGAGCCCCCGAGGCCGAGCTACAGAGGCCGAGCTCCCAAGTATTTTTTATTTTTCGGGAGCTCAGCCTGTAGAACTCGGCCTCGGGAGCTTGGCCTCGTGAGATCGGCCTCAGAAGATCGGGCTCGGGAGCTCGGCATGTGGAGGTCGGCCTGTGGAGCTCGGCCTGTGGAGCTCGGCCTGTGGAACTTAGCCTTGTGAGCTCAGCTTCGAGAGCTCGACCTGTAGAGCTCGGCCTGTGGAGCTCTGCCTCTGTAGCTCGGCTTGTGGAGCTCGGCCTCGGGAGCTCGGCCTGTGAAACTCGGCCTCTGGAGCTCGGCTTCTGGAGCTCGGCCTCTGTAGCTCGACATCTGGAGCCCGGCCTGTTGAGCTCGGTTTGTGGAGCTCGGTTTGTGGAGCTCGGCCTTTGGAGGTCGGCCTGTGGAGCTCGGCCTATGGAGCACGGCCTATGGAGCTCGGGCTGTGGAGCTGGGCCTGTGAAGCTCGCTCTCTGGAGCTCAGCCACGGGAGCTCGGCCTCTGAAGCTCATCCACGGGAGCTCGGCCTCGGGAGCTCGGCCTCTGGAGCTCGGCCTGTGGAGCTCGGACTGTGGAGCTCGGCCTCGGGAGCTCGGCCTCGCTAGATCGGGCTTGGGAGCTCGGCCTCGGGAGCTCGGCCTCGCTAGATCGGGCTTGGGAGCTCGGCCTGTGGAGCTTGGCCTCGTGAGCTCGGCCTGTGGAGCTTGGCCTCTTGAGCTCGGGTTTGGGAGGTCGGAATCTGTAGCTCGGCTTACGGAGCTCAGCCTTTGGCGCTCGGCCTATGGAGCTCAGCCTGTGGAGCTCGGCCTCGTGAGCTCATACTCTGGAGCTCGGCCTCGGGAGCTCGGCCTCTGGAGCTCGGCCTGTGCAGCTCGGCCTCTGGAACACGACCTGTGGAGCTCGGACTTTGGAGCTCGGACTTTGGAGCTCGGCCTCTACAGCTCGAACCGTGGAACTCGGCCTGTGAAATTCGGCCTGTGGAGCTCGGCCTGTGGAGCTCAGCCTGTGGAGCTCGGCCTCGTGAGCTCGGCCTCTGTAGCTAGTCCTCGGGAGGTCGGCCTCTGTAGCTCGCCCTCGGGAGCTCGGCCTCGGGAACTTGGGCTCGGGAGCTCGGCTAGTAGAGTTCGTCCTGTGGAACCCGGCCTTTGGAGCTTCGCCTCTGGAGCTCGGCCTTTTGATCTCGGCCTCTGGAGCTCTGCCTATGGAGCTGGGCCTGTGGAACTCGGCCTTTGGAGCTCGGCCTCTAGAGCTCTGCCTGTGGAGCTCGGCCTGTGGAGCTCGGCCTGTGGAGCTCGCCCTGTAGATCTCGGCCTCGCGAGCTCGGCCTGTTGAGCTCGGCCTGTTGACCTCAGCCTGTGCAGCCCTGCCTCGGGAGCTCGGCCTCGTGAGCTCGGCCTTGGGAGCTCGGCCTATGGAGCTCGTCCTGTGGAGCTCGGCCTGTAGAGCTCGGCCTGTGGAACTCGGCCTGTGGAACTCGGTCTCTGGAGCTCGGCCTCTGGAGCTCGATCTATGGAGCTCGGCCTCTGGAGCTCGATCTATGGAGCTCGGCCTGTGGAGCTCGGCCTCTGGAGGTCGGACTGTGGAGCTCGGCCTCGGGAGCTCGGCCTCGTGAGTTTGACCTCGGGAGCTCGGTTTCGGGAGCTCGGCCTCGAGAGCTCTGCCTTGGGAGCACGGCCTCGTGAGCTTGGACTCTGTAGCTCGGCCTGTGGAGCTCGGCCTCTGTAGCTTGGCCTCAGGAGCTCGCCCTCGGGAGATCGGGATTGGGAGCTCGGCATGTGGAGCTTGGCCTCGGGAGCTCGGCCTGTGGAGCTCGGTCGCTAGAGTTCGGCCTCGGGAACTCGGCCTAAAAAGCTCGGCCTATGGAGCTCGGCCTATGGAGCTCGGCCTTTGGATCTCGGTTTCGGGAGCTCGGCCTCTGCAGCTCGACCTCGGGAGCTCGGCCTTTGGAGCTAGGCCTGTGGAGCTCGGCCTGTGGAGCTCGGCCTCTGGAGCTCATCCTCGGGAGCTCGGCCTGTGGAGCTCGTCCTCAGGAGATTGGCCTCTGGAGCTCTGCCTGTGGAGTTCGGCCTGTAGAGCTCGGCCTGTGGAGCTCGGCTTGTGGAGCTCGGCCTCTGGAGCTCGGCCTCTGGAGCTCGGCCTGTGAAGCTCGGCCTCGGGAGGTCGGCCTGTGGAGCTCGGCCTGTGAAGCTCGGCCTTTGGAGCTCGGCTCCTGTAGCTCGGCCTATGGAGCTCGGCCTCGGGAGCTCGGCCTTGGTAGCTCGGCCTCAGGAGCTCGGCCTCTGGAGCTCGGCCTCAGGAGCTCGGCCTCTGGAGCTCGGCCTTGGGTCTCGGCCTGTCGAACTCGGCCTCTGGAGCTCGGCCTCTGGAGCTCGGCCTCTTGAGCTCGGCCTCTCGAGCTCCGCCTTTGGTGCTCGGCCTCTGGAGCTCGGCCAGTGGAGCTCAACCTCTGAAGCTTGGCAGTGGCTGAGCACTAGAAGTTGGTACTGAGTGTTAAAAGGTTAGATTTGTATTTTTTTTTTTTTTTTTTTTGTAATCTTACTCGGAATTCAAATGTATCCCTTTACTTCAGGAAGGACATTTCTACGTTGAATAGAATCGTTTGATGGGAGCTAGAAAATAACAGAATCAAGATGTAATTGAAATACATTTAATTCTCTAAGGGAAAGTTTTCTTTTAAATAAAGTCTTTAGTTAAAGACAAAAATAATCGTCATATGAAATTCATCGAAGAACAGGTTAATCTCGTCTATATCACATTGTCAGATTGGAAGAAATACAACGGCGAGCCACAAACCTGATTCCAAATATCAAAAATAAATCATACGAAAATCGATTAAAGCATATGAATATGTTTTCCCTAAAAGAGCGTAGACTCAGAGGTGACTTGATAAAGGTCTTTAACCCGCTAAGACCGACGGCCGAAAATTTAGCAATCTCCCAGTACCGCAATTATCATAAAAAAATCAACTCTTATGAATTACTCTGGAAAAAAAATCTGCTGTTAGTAGACATGACAATGCATCATCCTACAAGTTTTTATTGCTCTACTCATCATAGTTGTCTCGGAATAATTACCGAGAGTTGGAGAAGATTGTGGTAGCGGCAACTCTCCGCCTCTCTGGCGGCGGCACGCAGTGCTGGGTGGACACGATTGGCTTCACAGAATCCCGCTTTGCCCGACCTCGTGCACTAACAACAGGGGTTGTTGATGCCGTTTTTGGCACGTTTATGGTCACCACCAGATGCATAGTTGTAAATAATAGTTTCGTAAATAAGTAAATACGTAAATACGTAAAAATTCTCGCCGTGACACGATGCGCACGCCTCTCACAAAATTTTGCGGCACACTGGCTGGCGAGAGCAGTTTACTTCCTGCTAGCCTACAGTACTACCATAGGACTACGTCATGGCCAAATATAGCAGTGCTACCAATTTTAGCGCGGTTTTTATTAGCGCTGAAAGTAGCTGCCCCATTTAAGGCCTGTCGGACGTTTGCGATGCAGCCCTATTTAAGGCCTGTCGGTCTTAGCGGGTTAAGATTCTGAAAGGAATTGAAAACGTCAAAAGTGACAAATTTTTTACACTGAATGAGAATATGATAAGAAACAAGGGTCTCAAACTGTCAGGAAATAGATTTAATTTGGAAGTAGGTAGAAACAACTTCGCCAACCGTGTGGTTAATGAATGGAATAAACTTCTTGCAGAGGCAGTACAATGTAGTTCAGTTCGAAGCTTTAAGAATCGTTTAGATAAACACCTAAGCAAGATGCTGTAATCACTGACATCTATTTTATATCATTTGTTTATTTGTTTGTTATTATTTGTTTGTTTATTATTATTTGCTTGATTTTCATTGATCAGTTATCTGTTGATCTATTATTATTTACTATTTACCTGTTTGTTTACTATTTAACTACACCTGTGTATTTATTTACTTTATCTATTATTTTTCATATTATTAAAAATTTTATTTATTTTTTTATTTATTTATTACTATAATAATTTTTTCCGCACCCGACCTAGTTATGGACCAAAAGGTCTCCTGTCGGCATGGTTCTCCTTTGTAATCTCATGTCTTTAGGAACACCATTCATTTAAGCTTCCAGTACGCTTTCTTTGGTCTTCCTCCTTCTACCCTCGCCTCTTCTTCCTCCTCCTCTTCTCTTCTTTTCCTCGTCCTCCTCCCTTCTCTCCATTCCCATGTATCTTCTCCAACCCCTTCTTTTGTAGTTTTGCCTTCTCCATCATCATCTTCTTCCATTTTGTTAAAAAAAAAAATCTATTACATATGTGATATCTATTACAGCGCACATCTTAGAATGGGTCATTTTATTGTATTATATATCATTGTCTGGGTATTTTTTAAGATACCCATTTGTTTAAAATGAAAAAATGGACAATAATACAAACACAGACACACACATGTATATATATATATATATATACATATATATATATATACATATATATATATATATATATATATATATATATACTGTATATATATATATATATATATATATATATATATATATATATATATATATATATATATGTATATTCCTCTTCTTTTCATTTGTTAGGTTTTCTTCGTCCATTCCACCTACCTTCTTGTCTGCTTTCTAAATTCACGTTTATGATTTTTTTTGTTTTTTTTACATTTTCTTTCCCTTCCTTTACATTTTCTCCCCTCCTCCTCCTCCTCCTCCTCCTCCTCCTCCTCCTCCTCCTTCTCTTCCTCGTCTTTTTCCTTGTCCTCCCTCTCTTCCTTCTCCTCTTCCTATTCCCTCTCCTCTTCCTTCTCTTCCTCCTCCTCCTCCTTCTCCCACTCCTCCTTTCCCTCCTCTATCTCCTTCTCCTCCTCTTCATCCTTCTCCTCAACCTTCTCTTCCTTCTCCTCCTCCTTCTCCTCCTCTTCCTCCTCTTCCTCCTCCTTCTCCACCTCCTCCTTTTCCTACCTCTTCTTCGCCTCCTCCTCCTTCTTTTCTTTCTCGTCTTCCTCCTCCTCCTCTTCTTTCTCCTCCTCCTCCTCCTTCTCTTCCTTCTCCACCTCCTGTTCCTTCCTCTTCTTCTCCTCCTTCACTTCCGTACAACCAACCGTTGCAGATGTATAACTTATTGTTGCCTATTGTATTTCTACATACAATAGTACGTTGACAAGGAAGATCATGCTTCGTAAGTAGAATTGTATTAATACAATAACAACAACTAAAGATGTATTTGCATGTTTCTGATACGGTCTGTGTCTAGGAGACGGAAAGGAGAGAGAGAGAGAGAGAGAGAGAGAGAGAGAGAGAGAGAGAGAGAGAGAGAGAGAGAGAGAGAGAGAGAGAGAGAGAGAGAGAGAGAGAGAGAGAGATAGTGAGATAGATAGGTAAATAGATACATAGGCGGAGAGATATATAGACAGATAGATAAAGATAGGTAGATCGAGCGATAGATAGATAGATAGATAGATAGATAGATAGATAGATAGAGAAAGAGAGAGAGAGAGAGAGAGAGAGATAGATAGATAGACAGATAGATAGATAGATTGATAGATAGATATATAGATAGAGAGAGAGAGAAAAAGAGACAGGCAGAAAGAGATATAGATAGGAGGAGGAAGATATAGATATAGATAGAGATAAGATAGGTATATCGATAGATAGATATAAGATAGGTATATCGATAGATAGATATAAGATAGGTATATCGATAGATAGATAGATAGAGATAGAGAGAGAGAGAGAGAGAGAGAGAGAGAGAGAGAGAGAGAGAGAGAGAGAGAGAGAGAGAGAGAGAGAGAGAGAGAGAGAGAGAGAGAGAGAGAGAGAGAGAGAGAGAGAGAGAGAGAGAGAGAGAGAGAGAGAGTGAGAGTGAGATAGATAGGTAAAGAGATACATAGGCAGAGAGATATATAGACATATCGATAGATAGATAGATAGATAGATAGATAGATAGATAGATAGATAGATAGATAGATAGATAGATAGATAGATAGATAGATAGATAGATAGATAGATAGATAGATAGAGAAAGAGAGAGAGAGAGAGAGAGAGATATAGATAGATAGACAGATAGATAGATAGATTGATAGATAGATATATAGATAAAGAGAGAGAGAAAGAGAGACAGGCAGAAAGAGATATAGATAGGCGGAGGAAGACATAGATATAGATACAGATAAGATAGGTATATCGAAAGATAGATGGATAGAGATAGATATATAGATAGATAGATAGAGAGAGAGAGAGAGAGAGAGAGAGAGAGAGAGAGAGAGAGAGAGAGTGAGATAGACAGGTAAATAGATACATAGGCATATATATATATATATATATATATATATATATATATATATATATATATATATATGTATATATATATATATATATATATATGGGGGGGTAGTGAATGAATAGGGGGTCCCTCACCTTTTTCCTTTGTGAACTCCCCTGTCCCTATCCTTCATATTTGCTATCCTACTCTCCTTTTTCACCATCTTTCTCTAATACTTGTTAAGGAAGGTTCTGGTATCTTGGTGCCTCCCAAGCTACATGTCTGAACCCAGTCAAGTGGGGATGGATACCGCGAGGTCACTACTCCCTGCGAGGGCCGAAAGCTCACCGACTGGGGAATGCATGTTTGCGAGGCAGGTACTAGGCTACCGACTTCCTTTCTCCCTAGCCAGTACACATGCAGAGTGACTACGCCGGACCCATCCTAAATGGGACAAAACAAAAGAGGACAAACTTCCGGCTTGACAAAGTCTCTAACTCGCCTCCGAGACCCTGCTTTTTAAATAGTCGTTTCTGGAACTTCCCGACTCTGCAGAGACTTTTCTTTTATTGCTTGAGGCATCAGACAACTGCAGTATCTTCTTCTATGTACTGATCCTTCCTTCTCAATATATGGTGTGGCTTATAAATATATACGATCATGGCGGCTGTTGACGCTACACATTCTAAACCCCCACCACTACCTGATCCTCCTCCTAAACCCCCCGATCCCTCTCCTAACATTGCCACCCCAGGAGTAGGAGCTCCTAAAAACCCGAAGATAACCTGCCATGTACTGTACCAAATGGAGACGAGAGAATTCTTTATATTAATTCTCTCCCTTCAGACTTGAATTGTTCCAAATTTTTGGAGATGTTTGGAAAGTTCGGAGAAATGAAAGTTATAAAGTATTGTGAAACTAGAAATTTTGAATCTTGGTGAATACGGATAGAATTTGCTTCTCATAAGGATGCCGTTAATGCTTTTAAGCATACATCTTCGGAGAGCTTAAAATGCAATTAAATTCAAAAAGTTCCCCACAATATTAAAGTGGACTTATTTTATCCAGATAGAGTTAATGAGGAAACAACAGAGAGAAGTGCTGAAAGGACACCTCTACCTGCCAGGTGGCTAATTGTTTCAACAAATTCAGAATTTCGTAATATCTTCCATTTCAAAAAACATTTGAGATCAATGGTAGGAACAATTAACAACTCTGATATTACCAGATTCGGAAAGAACAGATATTTGGTTTCTACAAGGTCTTATAGACAAGGGTACATGATTTCTAAACTTAAAATCACAGATATAATAAAAGAGGTCAATCCACACTATAATTTTAGTTATGCCAAGGGAGTAGCTTTCAGTCAAGATTTATATGACCTGTCTGATGAGGAACTACTTGAAATGTGTGATGATAAAATTTGGAAATTTTTTAAGGTACCAAAGTAAAAAATGATTATTTTTACATTTAAAAATTATCAAATTCCAGAATATATATACATTGACAGAGAAAGATTTCATGTCAGAACTTTTAAGCATAGACCACTACAATGCTTCAAGTGTTTTGGCTATGGTCACTCATCAAAGGTATGCACAAAAGATCAGCTATGTGCAACCTGTTCATTACAAAAACATGAAGATGATTGTTCTAATCCTACATTATGTATAAATTGTAAGGGAAATCATAGTGCTAGATATAAAGAATGTGAGTCATTTAAAAAGGAAAAAGCAGCTATAGAGAAAGCTCAAGCAGAACATCTAAGCATTGGCCAGGCAAAAAGACTTGTTCAGTAGACCTCAATACAGTGATGTTCTGAAAAATGGAAATTCAATTAAGAATCAATCTATAAAATTCAATCCCAATCCAAAACTTCAGCCTTCCCCCTCGGAAAACTTCTTCGTCCTCTCTCCAGGGGACTCCAAAGGCCTCTCAGAAGGCCTCTCAGGCAGCTATACTGCCTGATCTGGGTAATTCCCAGAATGACACCTTGATCAAAACCCCTCTCCAGGGGACTTCTCAGGCCTTACTAAAGACCTCCCATGCAGCTTTACCGCCTGATCTGGGTAATTCCCAGAATAACCCCTTGGTCAAACCCCTCTCCAGGGAACTTCTCAGGCCTCACTAAAGACCTCCCAGGCAGCTTTGCCGCCTGATCTGGGTAATTCCCAGAATAACCCCTTGACCAAAACCCCTCTCCAGGGAACTTCTCAGGCCTCACGAAGGACCTTTCAGACAAGAACCTAAAGATGTGGTACGGGAAGATAGGTGGAATGGACGAAGAAAACCAAACGAATGAAAAGAAGAGGAATATATATATATATATATATATATATATATATATACATATATATATATATATATATATATAAGCGCACGAGAACACTCGCATATATATATATATATACACATATATATATATATATATATATATATATATATATATATTTATTTATGCGTAAATTTCGGTGCGTTTACTTTTAATGGTGACGAATATGAACAACATAGAGGTCTCGCTATGGGTAGTCCTTTAAGTGCAGTGATGGCCTGTCTATATATGGAGTTATTAGAAAAAGAAAACTTTATCAGAATCAATGGTAGGGGATCACACTGGTTTAGATATGTAGACGACGTCCTCGCAATCATCCCCGAAAACACCAATGTAAATAATAAAATGAGAATGCTTAACGCGGTCAACAGCGATATTCAGTTCACCGTAGAAGAGGAACAAAACGGACAATTGCCCTTCCTAGATACGTTAATACGACGAGTGGGAAAAACTGTAACTTTCTCAGTATACAGAAAGGAAACAAACAAAGAGGATTTAGTACATTACTTCTCCGCACATGATGATAGGACAAAGAGTGGTATAGTAATAGGATCTTTTCTCAGGGCAATACGAATCTGTAGTAATGAATACCTAGAAGACGAATTTGATTACATTATGAAAACCTTTGACAAACTTGGATATCCAGAAGGAATGTTGAAAAGAACAAAAAGAAAAGCAATAGATATTTACAATCGCGGAAAGAAAGAGAGAAATGATAAAAATAATACAAATTTTATATCAGTACCTGGCTCAGAAACGTCACCAATAATAGACAAATATTTAACAAAATCAGGCATAAACATAGCTAAAATAACTAACAAGAGGATAGGTGATTTAATAAAGATTTCTGAAAAGAGAACCAATTCCGAAAACAGCGTCGTATACAAAATCCCTTGCAATAGTTGCTCAATGGCTTATTTTGGCGAATCGTCAAGAGGATTAGAAAAAAGAATTTATGAACATAAAAACGACATAAAAGCACATAGGACATCTAATTCTTTAGTAGTTCATGCGGAAAAATTCGATCGTTTACCAAACTGGAGAGAAGCTGAAGTGCTACATAAAGGTTTTGAGAAATTCACTAGAAGAATTGTTGAATCAGCATATATTTCAACTAATAATTCATCGAATCATCGAGGAGGATTTATCAATTTAGCTAAAGAAACTAGTATTTTAATTCTAAAACACGCCAGAAAAACGACCTTTCCCAAGTGTCCGAAAAGATAATTAGATTTAGTACATAAACTTCAATTGCAGTTCTACATACACTCTCTGAAGAAGTTCTACGCGAACGAAACGTTAGAGTGTTTAGGGTTCCGAGCCTTCCTCTGTGTCTATGTTCTCCATCATCCAAATAATTTGTCTAAAATACTTATCAACACACACACACACACACACATATATATATATTACAAAATAGAAATAGATAATGATGGAGGCAAAACTACAAAAGATGGGGTTGGAGAAGATACATGGGAATAGAGAGAAGGGAGGAGGACGAGGAAGAGAGGAGAAGAGGAGGAAGAAGAGGCGAGGGTAGAAGGAAGAAGACCAAAGAAAGAGTATTGGAAGCTTAATTGAATGGTGTTCGTAAAGACATGAGATTACAAAGGAGGACTATGCCAACAGGAAACCTTTTGGTCCATAAGTAGGTCGGGTGCGGAAAAAGTTATTATAATAAATAAATAAAAGAAAAATATATAAATTTTTTAATAATATAAGAAATAATAAATAAAGTAAATAAATACACAGGTGTAGTTAAATAGTAAACAAACAGGTAAATAGTAAATAATAATAAATTAACAGATAACTGATAAATGACAATCAAGCAAATAATAATAAACAAATAATAACAAACAAATAAACAAATAATATAAAATATATGTCAGTGATTACAGCATCTTGCTTAGGTGTTTATCTAAACGATTCTTAAAGCTTCGAACTGAACTACATTGTACTGCCTCTGCAGGAAGTTTATTCCATTCATTAACCACACGGTTGGCGAAGTTGTTTCTACCTACTTCCAAATTAAAGCTTTTTCCTGACAGTTTGAGACCCTTATTTTTTTTATCGGATTCTCATTCAGTGTGAAAATTTTGTCACTTTTGATGTTTTCAATTCCCCGTCAGAATCTTAAAGACCTTTATCAAGTCACCTCTGAGTCTACGCTCTTTTAGGGAAAACAGATTCATATGCTTTAATTGATTTTCGAATGATTTATTTTTCATATCTGGAATCAGTTTTGTGGCTCGCCGTTGTATTTCTTGCAATCTGACAATGTGATATAGACGAGATTAATCTGTTCTTCGACGAATTTCATATTACGATTATTTTTGTCTTTAACTAAAGACTTTATTTCAAAGAAAACTTTCCCTTAGAGAATTAAATGTATTTCAATTACATCTTGATTCTGTTATTTTCTAGCTTCCATCAAACGATTCTATTCAACGTAGAAATGTCATTCCTGAAGTAAAGTGATCAATTTGAATTCCGAGTAATTTTACAAAAAAGATAAAACAATATAGCTAGTGGCATTGAAATGGCTTTCCGGATTGGTGCAAGATGGAGAAGGAGGAAAAAAACTATTGGTGCAGGAATTCAAAGTCACGCCCATAAGGAGTGACATTTACTTCAGAAGTCACCGGAGATTGGATTAGAAAAATGAGTGACGTCAGACGAAGGTAGCTTAGCGTAAGATACGGGATCTCGAGAGAGAAGATATTGAGAGAGGATCGAGAGAAGATATAGAGAGGGTGTGGAGAGAGGATCAGGAGACGATGTAGAGACGAGAGAAAGAGATCCCGAGTGTAAGCAGAAGGTGAAATTACAGTGAAAGAAGAAAGAAAATTCACCACCCTTTTATTAACCCAAAGGACGAGAGGAATAGGCATGGGGCCTAGAAAATAGTGAGACTACAGGAAAAAGAAGGCATTGGGCCTTCTGCTTAAGAGGAACTTGTATATTAGTGAAACTCACGTAACGAGAGGCAAGGGGCCTCGAGACGAGTGATATTACAAGTCAAATTTAAGTAACAGTGGTGACTAGGGGTGGTGAAAAATGTATTTCAATTACATCTTGATTCTGTTATTTTCTAGCTTCCATCAAACGATTCTATTCAACGTAGAAATGTCATTCCTGAAGTAAAGTGATCAATTTGAATTCCGAGTAATTTTACAAAAAAGAAAAAAAAAAAGTACAAATCTAACCTCTTAACACTCAGTACCAACTTCTAGTGCTCAGCCACTGCCGATCTCCAGAGGTTGAGCTCCCCTGTCCGAGCTCCAGAGGCCGAGCTCCAGAGGCCGAGCTCCAGAGGCCGAGCTCGAGAGGCCGAGCTCCAGAGGCCGAGCTCGAGAGGCCGAGCTCCGGAGGCCGAGCTCCAGAGGCCGAGCTCCAGAGGCCGAGCTCCAGAGGCCGAGCTCCAGAGGCCGAGCTCCAGAGGCCGAGCTCCAGAGGCCGAGCTCCAGAGGCCGAGCTCCCGAGGCCGAGCTCCCGAGGCCGAGATCCCGAGGCCGAGCTTCTGAGGCCGAGCTCCAAAGGCCGAGCTACCAAGGCCGAGCTCCCGAGGCCGAGCTCCCGAGACCGAGCTCCATAGGCCGAGCTCCCGAGGCCGAGCTCCCGAGGCCGAGCTCCACAGGCCGAGCTCCAGAGGCCGAGCTCCACAGGACGAGCTCCCGAGGATGAGATCCAGAGGCCGAGATCTCTAGGCCGAGCTCCACAGGCCGAGCTCCCGGTGACGAGCTACAGAGGCCGAGCTACAGAGGCCGAGCTCCCGAGGCCTAGCTCTCGAGTCCGGGCTTCAAAGGCCGAGCTCCACAGGCCGAGCTCCACAGGCCGAGCTCCACAGGCCGAGCTGCCGAGGACAAGCTACAGAGGCCGAGCTCCACAGGCCGAGCTCCACTGGCCCAGCTCCCGAGGCCAACCTTCAAAGGCAGAGCTCCACAGGTCGAGCTCCACAGGCCGAGGTCCCGAGGACAAGCTACAGAGGCCGAGCTCAACAGGCCGAGCTCCCGAGGCCGAGCTCACGAGGCCGAGCTCCACAGGCCGAGATCCCGTGGCCGAGCTACAAAGGCCGCGATCCACAGCCCGAGCTCTACAGGCCGAACACCATAGGCCGAGCTCCCGAGGCCGAGCTTCAAAGGCTGAGCTCCACAGGCCAAGCTCCACAGGCCGACCTCCATAGGCCGAGCTCCACAGGCCGAGCTCCACAGGCCGAACTCCAAAGGCCTAGCTCCACAGGCCGAGTTTCCGAGGCCGAGTTCCCCAGGCCGAAGTGCAGAGGCCGAGCTCCCGAGGCCAAGCTCCCGAGGTCGAGCTCCCGAGGCCGAGCTCCAGAGGCCGAGCTTCCGAGGCCGAGCTCCTGAGGCCGAGCTATCAAGGCCGAGCTCCCGAGGCCGAGATACAGAGGCCGAGCTCCAGAGGCCGAGCTCCACAGGCCGAGCTCCCGAGGATGAGCTTCCTAGGCCGAGCTCCCTAAGCCGAGCTCCACAGGCCGAGCTCCACAGGCCGAGCTCCCGAGGACGAGCTACAGAGGCCGAGCTCCTTAGGCCGAGCTCCAGAGGCCGAGCAACAGATGCCGAGCTCCACAGGCCGACCTCCAGAGGCCGAGCTTTAAAGGCCGAGCTCCACATGCCGAGCTCCACAGACCGAGCTCACGAGGACTAGCTACAGAGGCCGAACTCCACAGGCCGAGCTCCTAAGGCCGAGCACCCGAGGCTGACCTTCAAAGGCCGAGCTCTACAGGCCGAGCTTCCGAGGACGAGCTACAGAGGCCGAGCTCAACAGGCCGAGCTCCACAGGCCGAGCTACAGAGGCCGAGCTCCCGAGGCCGAGCTCCCGAGGCCGAGCTCTCGCGGCCGAGCTCCACAGGCTGAGATCACGAGGCCGAGCTACAAAGGCCGAGCTCCACAGCACGAGCTCCACAGGCCGAACACCATACGTCAAGCTCCCGAGGGCGAGCTTCAAATGCTGAGCTCCACAGGCCAAGCTCCATGGGGCGCCCTACAGAGGCCAACTCCACATGCCGAGATCCACAGGCCGAACTCCACCGGCCTAGCAGGCCGAGTTCCCGAGGCCGAAGTCCAGAGGCCGAGCTCCCGAGGCCAAGCCCCCGAGGTCGAGCCTCAAAGGTCCAACTCCACAGACCGAGCTCCAAAGGCTGAGCTCCACAGGCCGAGCTTCACAGGCCGAGCTCCCGAGGCCGAGCTCCACAGGCCGAGCTCAACAGGCCGAGCTCCCGAAGCCGAGCTCCCGAGGCCGAGCTCCACAGGCTGAGATCACGAGGCCGAGCTACAAAGGCCGCGATCCACAGCCCGAGCTCTACAGGCCGAACACCATAGGTCGAGCTCCCGAGGCCGAGCTTGAAAGGCTGAGCTCCACAGGCCAAGCTCCACAGGCCGACCTCCATAGGCCGAGCTCCACAGGCCGAGCTCCACAGGCCGAACTCCAAAGGCCGAGCTCCACAGGCCGAGTTCCCGAGGCCGAGTTCCCCAGGCCGAAGTGCAGAGGCCGAGCTCCCGAGGCCAAGCTCCCGAGGTCGAGCTCCCAAGGCCGAGCTCCAGAGGCCGAGCTTCCGAGGCCGAGCTCCCAAGGCCGAGCTCCCGAGGCCGAGCTACAGAGGCCGAGCTCCAGAGGCCGAGCTCCACAGGCCGAGCTCCCGAGGATGAGCTTCATAGGCCGAGCTACCTAGGCCGAGCTCCACAGGCCGAGCTCCACAGGCCGAGCTCCCGAGGACGAGCTACAGAGGCCATGCTCCATAGGCCGAGCTCCAGAGGCCGAGCAACAGATGCCGAGCTACAGAGGCCGAGCTTTAAAGGCCGAGCTCCACATGTCGAGCTCCACAGACCGAGCTCACGAGGACGAACTACAGAGGCCGAGCTCCACAGGCGGCTCCCAAGGCCGAGTACCCGAGGCCGACCTTCAAAGGCCGATCTCCACAGGCCGAGCTTCCGAGGACGAGCTACAGAGGCCGAGCTCAACAGGCCGAGCTCCACAGGCCGAGCTACAGAGGCCGAGCTCCACAGGCCGAGCTACAGAGGCCGAGCTCCCGAGGCCGAGCTCTCGCGGCCGAGCTCCACAGGCTGAGATCACGAGGCCGAGCTACAAAGGCCGAGCTCCATAGCCCGAGCTCCACAGGCTGAACACCATAGGTCGAGCTCCCGAGGGCGAGCTTCAAATGCTGAGCTCCACAGGCCAAGCTCCATGGGGCGCCCTACAGAGGCCAACTCCACATGCCGAGATCCACAGGCCGAACTCCACCGGCCTAGCAGGCCGAGTTCCCGAGGCCGAAGTCCAGAGGCCGAGCTCCCGAGGCCAAGCCCCCGAGGTCGAGCCTCAAAGGTCCAACTCCACAGACCGAGCTCCAAAGGCTAAGCTCCACAGGCCGAGCTTCACAGGCCGAGCTCCCGAGGCCGAGCTCCACAGGCCGAGCTCAAAAGGGCGAGCCCCCGAGGCTGAGCTCCACAGGCCGAGCTTCACAGGCCGAGCTCCTGAGGCCGAGCTCCACAGGCCGAGCTCCCGAGGTCGAGCTCCAGAGTTTGAGCTCTCGAGGCCGAGCTCCGGAGTATGAGCTCACGAGGCCGAGCGCCAAAGGCCGAGATCCATAGGCCGAGTTCTAGATTCCGAGCTCCCAAAGCCGAGCTCAAGAGGCCAAGCTCCACAGGATTAGCTCCCACAGGATTAGCTCGGCCCCTTGAGCTCGAGTTTTGGAGCTCGGCCTGTGGAGCTCGGTATGTGGAGCTCGGCCTGAGGAGCTCAGCCTTTGGAGCTCGTCCTCGAGAGCTCGGCCTCGTGAGCTCATACTCTTGAGCTCGGCCTCGGGAGCTCGGCCTGTGAAACACGGCCTCTATAGCTCGGCCTCGGGAGATTGGACTCGGGAACTCGGCCTCGAAAGCTGGGCCTGTAGAGCTCGGCCAGTGAAGCTCGGCCTGTGGAGCTCGGCATGTGGAGCTGGGCCTGTGCAGCTCGGTCTTTGCAGCTCGGCCTCAGGAGCTCGGCCTCCAGAGCTCGGCCTCCAGAGCTCGGGTTCAGGAGCTCGGCCTCGGGAGCTCGCCCCTTTTGAGCTCGGTCTGTGGAGCTCGGTCTGTGGAGCTCGGTATGTGGAGCTCGGCCTATGGAGCTCGGCCTCTGGAGCTCAGCCTCTGGAGCTCGGCCTGTGGAGTTGGGCCTTTGAGGCTCGGCCTCAAAAGGTCAGCCTCAGGAGTTCGGCCTCGGGAGCTCGGCCCCTGGACCTCGGCCTCGCGAACTTTAACTGTGGAGCTCGGCCTATGGAGCTGTGGAGCTCGACCTGTGTAGCTCGGCCTGTGTAGCTCGGCCTGTGGTGCTCGGCCTGTGGAGGTCGGCCTCAGGAGGTCGGCTTCGGGAGGTCGGCCTCGGAAGTTCGGCCTCGGGAGCTCGGCCACGGGAGCTCGGCCTCGGGAACTCGACCTCGGGAGCTCGGCCTCGGAAGCTCGGCCTTGGGACCTCGGCCTCGAAAGATCGGGCTCGGGAGCTCGTCCTCGTGAGCTCGTCCTCGGGAGCTCGGTCTCGGGAGCTCGGCCAATGGAACTCGGCTTGTGGAGCTCCGCCTGTGGAGCTCGGCCTGTGGAGCTCGGCCTGTGCAGCTCGGCCTTTGGAGCTAGGCCTGTGGAGCTCGGCCTCGGGAGCTCGGCCTGTGGAGCTGAGCCTGTGGAGCTGAGCCAGTGGAATCCGGACTGTGGAGCTCGGCCTCGGGGGCTCGGCCTCGGGAGCTTGGCCTCGGGAGCTCGGCCTCTGGAGCTCGGCTTCTGTAGCTCGGCCTTGGGAACTCGGCCTCGAGGGATCGGACTTGAAAGCTCGGCCAGTGGAGTTCGGCCTCGGGAGCTCGGGCTGTAGAGCTCGGCCTCTGTAGCTCGTCCTCGGGAGCTCGGTCTCTGTAGCTCGGCCTCGGGAGCTTGGCCTCGGGAGCTTGGCTTCGGGAGCTCGACCTGTAGAGCTCGTCCTGTGGAACTCGGCCTCTGGAGCTTGGCCTCTTGAGCTCGGCATCTGGATCTCGGCATCTGGAGCTCGGCCTGTGGAGCTCGGTATCTGGAGCTCGGCCTGTGGAGCTAGGCCCCGGGAGCTCGGCCTCTGGAGCTCGGCCTCTGGAGCTCGGCCTCGGGGGCTCGGCCTGTGGAGCTCGGTGTTTGGAGCTTGGCCTGTGGAGCTCCGCCTGTGCAGCCCTGCCTCGGGAACTCGGCCTGTGAAGCTTGGCCTGTGGAGCTCGGCCTGTGGATCTCTGCCTGTGGAGCCATGCCTCGGGAGCTCGGCCTTTGGAGCTCGGTTTCACCACCCCTTGTCACCACTGTCACCACCACTGTCGGTCCTCGATCATTACACTTATATTTGACTTGTAATACCACTCGTCTCGAGGCCCCTCGCCTTCGTTACGTGAGTTTCACTAAATGTTCAAGTTCCTCTTAAGCAGTAGGCCCAATGCCTTGTATTTCCTGTAGTCTCACTATTTTCTAGGCCCCGTGCCTAGTTCTCTCGTCCTTTGGGTTAATAAAAGGGTGGTGAATTTTCTTTCTTCTTTCACTGTAATTTCACCGTCTTGTTACACTCAGGATCTCTTTCTCTCGTCTCTACATCGTCTCTCTAGATCGTCTCTCTAGATCGTCTCCCCAGATCGTCTGACGAGATCCCGTATCCTACGCTAAGCTACCTTCGTCTGACGTCACTAATTTTTCTAATCCAATCTCCGGTGACTTTTCAAATAAATGTCACTTCTTATGGGCGTGACTTTGAATTCATGCACCAATAGTTTTTTTCTCCTTCTCCACCTTGCACCAACCCGGAAAGCCATTACAATGCCACTAGCAATATCGTTTACCTCAGCATTAGTCAAACGAAGCTAACCTGCGCTTACAGAGTTTTGATTACATCATCGATTATAAAACAGTCACCACTGTCGGTGTGTTTACATAGACATAGCGTCACCTCAATGTTATCAAAACAGCAGGCGAGCAGGCAGGCTCATTTCCATTCGTACAACTACCGGCCTCTTACACTCGGCCTGTGAAGCTCTGCCTGTGGAGCTCGGCATGTGGAGCTCTGCCTGTGGAGCCATGCCTCGGGAGCTCGGCCTGTGAAGCTCGGCCTGTGGAGCTCGGCCTGTGGAGCTCTGCCTGTGGAGCCATGCCTCGGGAACTCGGCCTTTGGAGCTCGGCCTGTGGAGCGCGGCCTATGGAGCTCGGCCTATGAAGCTGAGCTCGGCCATTGGAGCTCGGCCTGTGGAGCTCGGCCTCAGGAGCTCGGCCTCTGGAGCTCGGCCTTTGGAGCTGGGCCTTTGGAGCTCGGCTTCTGGAGCTCGGCCTCTGGAGCTCGGGCTGTGGAGCCCGGCTTCGGGAGCTCGGCCTCGTGAGTTCGGCCTCTGGAGCTCGGCTTCGGGAGCTCGGCCTCGGAAGTTCTGCCTCGGGAGCTCGACCTTTGAAGCTCGGACTATGGAGCTCGGCCTGTGGAGCTCGGCCTTAGGAGCTCAGTTTCGGGAGCTCGGCTTCGGGAGCTCGGCCTCTGGAGCTCGGTCTCTGTAGCTCGGCCTATGGAGCTTGGCCTACGGAGCTCGGCCTATGGAGCTCGGCCTCTGGAGCTCGGCCTCGGGAGCTCGTCCATTTGAGGTCGGCCCGTGAAGCTCGGCCTGTGGAGCTTGGCCGGTGGAGCTCGGCCTGTGGAGCTCGGCCTGTGGAGGTCGGCCTGTGGAGCTCGGCCTATGGAGCTCGGCTTGTGGAGCTTGGCCTGTGGAGCTCAGTCTTTGGAGCTCGGCCTATGGAGCTCGGCCTATGAAGCTGAGCTCGGCCATTGGAGCTCGGCCATTGGAGCTCGGCCTCAGGAGCTCGGCCTCTGGAGCTCAACCTTTGGAGCTGGGCCTTTGGAGCTCGGCTTCTGGAGCTCGGCCTCTGGAGCTCGGGCTGTGGAGCCCGGCTTCGGGAGCTCGGCCTCGTGAGTTCGGCCTCTGGAGCTCGGCTTCGGGAGCTCGGCCTCGGAAGTTCTGCCTCGGGAGCTCGACCTTTGAAGCTCGGCCTTAGGAGCTCAGTTTCGGGAGCTCGGCTTCGGGAGCTCGGCCTCTGGAGCTCGGTCTCTGTAGCTCTGTCTATGGAGGTTGGCCTACGGAGCTCAGCCTATGGAGCTCGGCCTTTGGAGCTCGGTTTCGGGAGTTTGGCCTCTGGAGCTCGGCCTCTGGAGCTCGGCCTCGGGACCTCGACATCGGGAGCTCGGCCTGTGGAGCTCTGCCTGTGGAGCTGGGCCTTTGGAGATCGGCCTGTGTAGGTCGGCCTGTGGAGCTCGGGCTGTGGAGCTCGGCCTGTGGAGCTTGGCCTGTGGAGCTCGGCCTGTGGAGCTCGGCCTTGGAGCTCAGCATCGGGAGCTCGGCCTGTGGAGCTCGGTCTCGGGAGCTCGGCCTCTATAGCTCGGCCTTTGGAGCTCGGCCTTGGGAGCTCGGCCTCTGTAGCTCGTCCTCGGGAGCTCGGCTTGTAGAGCTGGGCCTTTGGAGCTCGGCATCTGGAGCTCGGCCTGTGGAGCTTGGGATGTGGAGCTCGGCCTGTGAAGCTCGGCATGTGGAGCTCGGCCTCTGGAGCTCGGCCTCAGGAGCTCGACCTCGGGCGCTCGGCCTGTGGAGCTCAGCCTCGGGCGCTCGGCCTGTGGAGCTCGGTCTCGGGAGCTCGGCCTGTGGAGCTCGGCCTCGGGAGCTCGGCCTCTGGAGCTCGGCCTCGGGAGCTCGTCCTTTTGAGCTCGGCCCGTGGAGCTCGGCCTGTGGAGCTTGGCCTGTGGAGCTCGGCCTGTGGAGCTCGGCCTGTGGAGGTCGGCCTGTGGAACTCGGCCTATGGAGCTTTGTCACAAAGGAAAAGGGTGAGGGACCCCCTATCCATTCACTACCCCCCATATATATATATATATATATATATATATATATATATATATATATATATATATATATATATATATATATATATATATCTGCCCATGTATCTATTTACCTGTCTATCTCACTATCTCTCTCTCTCTCTCTCTCTCTCTCTCTCTCTCTCTCTCTCTCTCTCTCTCTCTCTCTTCTTTTCGTCTAGACACAGACTGTATCAGAAACATGCAAATACATCTTTAGTTGTTGTTATTGTATTAATACAATTCTACTTACGAAGCATTATCTTCCTTGTCAGCGTACTATTGTATGTAGAAATACAATAGGCAACAATAAGTTATACATCTGCAACGGTTGGTTGTATGGAAGTGAAGGAGGAGAAGGAGGAGAAGAAGAAGAAGGATGAGGAGGTGGAGAAGGAAGAGAATGAGGAGGAGGAGAAGGAAGAAGAGGAGGAGGAGGAAGACGAGAAGGAAAAGAAGGAGGAGGAGTCGAAGAAGAGGTAGGAAAGGAGGAGGTGGAGAAGGAGGAGGAAGAGGAGGAAGAGGAGGAGAAGGAGGAGAAGGAAGAGGAGGATGAGGAGAAGGATGAAAAGGAGGAGAAGGAGATAGAGGAGGGAAAGGAGGAGAGGGAGAAGGAGGAGGAGGAGGAAGAGAAGGAAGAGGAGAGGGAATAGGAAGAGGAGAAGAAGGAGAGGGAGGACAAGGAAAAAGAGGAAGAGAGGGAGGAGGAGGAGGAGGAGGAGGAGGGGGAGAAAATGTAAAAAAGAAAAAAAGGGAAAGAAAATGTAAAAAAAAAGGGAAAGAAAATGTATATATATAAAAAAAAAATTTAAACATGAATTTAAAAAGCAGACAAGAACCTAAAGATGTGGTACGGGAAGGTAGGTGGAATGGACGAAGAAAACCAAACGAATGAAAAGAGGAGGAATATATATATATATATATATATATATATATATATATATATATATATATATATATACTGTATATATATATATATGTATATATATATACACATATATGTATATATATACACATATATGTATATATACATATGTATATCATGTGCTAGTATTATTGTCCTTTTTTTAACAAATGGGTATTTTTGAAAAATACCTAGACTATGATATATAATACAATAAAATAACCCATTCTAAGATGTGCGCTGTAATAGATATCACATATGTAATATATATATATATATATATATATATATATATATATATATATATATATATATATATATATATATATGTATATATATATATATTACAAAATAGAAAAAGATAATGATGGAGGCAAAACTACAAAAGATGGGGTTGGAGAAGATACAATGGGAATAGAGAGAAGAGAGGAGGACGAGGAAGAGAGGAGAAGAGGAGAAAGAAGAGGCGAGGGTAGAAGGAGGAAAACCAAAGAAAGCGTACTGGAAGCTTAAATGAATGGTGTTCCTAAAGACATGAGATTACAAAGGAGAACTATGCCAACGGGAAACCTTTTGGTTCATAAGTAGGTCGGGTGCGGAAAAAGTTATTATGATAAATAAATAAAAGAAAAAGAAAAAAAAATTGTAATAATATGAAAAATAATAAATAAAGTAAATATATACACAGGTGTAGTTAAATAGTAAACAAACAGGTAAATAGGAAATAATAATAAATTAACAGATAACTGATAAATGAAAATCAAGCAAATAATAATAAACAAACAAATAATAACAAACAAATAAACAAATATTATAAAATAGATGTCAGTCATTACAGCATCTTGCTTAGGTGTTTATCTAAATGTAAGGACAGGAATTTTGAAGGGATATTATTTTTGGAATTTCGTTTTATTTATCTATTTATTTATTTGAGTGTTGATTTGAGAGACTGGGTATTATGGACGTCGTGACGGTTTTACTCAACCAAGAAGCAAAGTAGAAAATAGAGCCTTAATAGACCATGAATTTATTCTATTCTATGTCTGCCTATCAAGATGTGTTGGCAAAGAGCCTTACTATAATCATTGAAGAAGAACATACAATAGGAGATAGCTACAAATATATTTCGGCTGATTTTGGTTAAACTGAGTTTCGACGCGACATTAGAATGTTCTCGAACATAGCAGGGGCACCGTAGCTCCGCCCACCCGTGACGTCACTAAACGTTCGGACAGAGGCGTAAGCTAAGGCCATTAATTTTAAGAGTAATAGGAAAAATTCCCAACTTTCAGTTCAGGATTCCACTAGAGAAATAGTTTAGGGAGAGATTGTAGCAGCTAGGGGCTCTGTTGAGAAGCGAAATGAAGTTTTACGAAATGATACAACAGGGAGGTTAGTAGTTTACCCATAGATACGAACACATAGCCGTCTCGTTCTTTTTGTGCGCAGCTAAAATTTTAATCTGATGCCAAAAATGATTCCGATAACAGGTATGAACACGTTCTGTAAGATTAATGAAAACAAATGTCAATATGTGAGTTAAATGATATAGTGCAGATATAGTAGGTAGATAGTTATTATTATTATTAAGTTTTGAATCTGATGCCAAAAATGATTCCGATAACAGATATGGAAAAAGGGGTTTAAGGGAGTGTACTTCACAAACACTTTGCGTATATACATTAGCTATGAGAGTGTAATACTTAGAGTACAATTCTGTCTGTGATCGTTCTCTAATAAGAATACGGGGTTGAAGGTAGACACAGTGCTTGAAGGTAGACACAGTGCTTGAAGGTAGACACAATATTGTAAGTAGACTTATACAGTGACCGGAAGGTTGGAGCGTAAATAACTACGTTTTTCCACGTGCCTGTGACCTTACTTATGATGCCCATAAGAAAGAAAAAACTGTGTTATTAAATGTCTCGCATACCCATATATTTTTCATATTGTAAGGATCAATAGATTAGTTGGAGAAAACCACAATATACTTTTGTATTTCCTTACTATATTTTTGCTTCAGTGTAATAATTAACACATAGCAGACCTTCGCTTATTTTCTTTTACTACCCCCACTTGGGCATAGGCCTTTTCGCTACCCAGAACCAACCCCGAACGACCTGAGGAAAGGGGACGGAGTCAGACGTGAATAACAAGGAGCAGTTTCCATTTATGGTCAGATATATCCATATAGACGATTGGGTGGTGGCAGCGTATACCTTGATTTTTTTTATTTCCCAAATCGTTCTTATGTGGGTATCTCTGATCACTCCCATTGGAGGTGCTCTTGGTTAAACACTAAACCAATCGACGGCACCACATTATTGGTGGCCGAGCGGTGGGATTTACGCTATTAACCAACCTGAAGCTCACTTATCGGTGTGTCGACTTCGACAAAGCTTGTGTACTCTGTGGATTGGCAGTACAGTAATCAGAGACAGAATAGATCCTCGGCAGTCACTAAGAGTATAGAAATAGCGGATGAGATTGTGTGGGGAAGTGACGTGTTAAGGTGTATAGCTTTGATGGAACTATACATAATTAAAGGCAGTCAGGTAAAAATGAACAATAAAACGGAATGGGAATCCAATTCGGGAGAGGAAGAAGAGATGAGAACGAGGATGGAAGATAGACCTGAATGGGAATCTAACCCAGGAGGAGGCAAAGAAACAGGTGCTACAAATGAACAGAGAGTCAGTGGAGAGCTATTAGAGATAATAGGTACGTTAAGGAACGTAATAGACATACAGGCACAGAATGCCCAATGCACACCCAAAACCCCAATAAAGGAGGAAAAACCAAGGATACTCGCAGACCCAAACGGCATTCCCATACTAAAGTTGGAAGAGTTACGGGGACTTGATGCCATAGCCAAGTTCCAATTGTTCATTGAGTTGGTGGAGCGATGTAGCGACGATGACCAGGAAAGAATCCTGATTGCAAAGAGTAGGGCCAGCCCGGAATTAGCCGTAGTCATATACAACAATCAAAAGAGGGGAACCATCCACTCATGGGAGTCTTTTAAGACGGGGCTACAGAAGGAATTCGGCATCGAAGTTAACCTAGATCGAGCATGGCAGGACTTAGAGAACATGAGATATGACTGGATAGAGTCACCAGAAACATTCATACATAAGTTTAAGTACCATCATGCAGTACTCGAGACGAGAATTCCAAGTGAAAGCTTACCAAACCGGGACCAGACCATCAAAAGGAAGCTGTGGAATGGGTTACCCACAGGATCAAAGGAAAGGATTGAGGGATTCTTAAATGATGGGTACCCACTTAATCACTTCCTAAATAGATTAGAGAACGAGAGGCAGTTCTTGATGATTCAAAGGGACTCGCCGGTGAACGTGTTACATGCCAAGGAGAGGAAAGACAGCTGTACCCGAGGTGATGTCGATGTCGATGAACTCATGTATAGGATCCGCAAACTAGAGGTTCAGTTAGAGCAGGAGAAGGGGAGGAATGCACAAGAAGGTAGCGACCGTCTCAGATACTGTCAGTACTGTCAAACAGCCTCCCATTGGTTAAAAGACTGTTGGAGGAAACCACCCCCTGGCCATTGTTTTGATTGTGGAAAGCTAAGTTGCAGGAGGGGAGACCCGAATTGCCCAGCCTCGATGAAGAGCCAATACCGCTCAAACTCCAAAGGTTCAAAATGACTGGATAACAGAAAATCAACCCCGGTGATCACTACAGAAGTAGGGGGCCAGCAACTAAGGGCATTAGTAGACACAGGGAGTGATCACACATTGGTGTCGGAGAAAGCATCTAAGATGATTGAAGGAGAACTCAACTTGCGGAGGAATCCTCCAAGATTACAAGGGGTCACAGGGAACCCGCTTAGGATAATTGGAATGATAAAAACAAAGGTTAATGTGGGTAATGCAAAGGTAGTTACACAATGGATTCCTATAGTACCAGACTCATACCTAGCTACTGACATACTATTGGGATGTGACATCTTGAATCAAGCAGATTATCATTGGAACGCCAGGAAGAGAACTCTATGCTGGGGTAGGGTATCGTACCCATTTAACACCGTCAAGAGTCAACGGGGGGAGGTCCGACAGGTACGAGAGAGCCCCATTACGCTAAATGGAAATCCGAAGCATCACTTACAAGTAGGTTTGGAGGCTCCAGTATTCTTAGAGCCATATCAGACTAGATTTATAACAGTCCCAGTGAGAGAAAAACCGGGCACATGTCTTATAGTGTATCCCCAAGCAAGTTACAGCCATAACGGTCACCCATATTTAGTAGATGTTAGCGAAGGGAGTTCAATATACGTACCACTGGTTAACAATTCTAAGAAAAGGCTGAAGTACCAGAAAGGGACTATAATAGGTTCATATGAGCTGACTAGGAACATACCCCCTCTTAGAATTAATGTGACCAGGGAAATACACAATGATCTACTACCTAATTATGAGTCAGCAAAGTTAGAAGGTACTAGGGTAGAGAAGTTGGAAGAGAAAATAAGGGAACAAAACTGGGACCATCTTACTAACAGGGAGCAGAGAGAGCTGAACGAACTGATCCTAGAGCACGAACGGCTATTTATACTGGGAAGCGATGATCTGGGGTTAATTGAAGGTCCACCCGCTCATATACAGGTAAATAACCCTCAGCCCAGTAGAGCTCCTATATACCGTTATCCTGAACAGGCAAAGACAATTATCTCAGATATGCTAACGGATATGGAGGAAAAGGGGATTATTGAGAAATCAACGGCAGCCTGGTTATCTCCAATAGTCCTGGTGAACAAACCCGATGGCAGCAAAAGGATGTGCCTGGACTATAGGCGTGTGAATGAAAAACTGACAGCAGATGTCTACCCTTTGCCAAGACTAGATGAATTAGTAGAACAAGCCAGTGGTCATGAATATTATGTAACATTAGATATGAAGGATGCGTACTTCCAAGTCATGTTAGACAAGGAAAGCAGAGACCTCACTACCTTCAGTGATGGTGTATCATTATATAGATTTAGAAGATTGCCTTTCGGACTGAATTGTGCTCCTGCTATATTTTCGAGGCGCATGACTGAGGTATTGAAGCCCCTGTTACGGAAAGGTTGGGTCAGGAATTATCTGGATGACCTTATTCTATGGGCACCCACCTTCACAGAACTAGTGAAACGACTAGGTGAATTATTCTCAGTACTGGAACAAAATGGAGTCAAATTAAATTTAAGCAAATGTCTCTTCGGATTAAAACAGGTTACATTTCTAGGACATGTAGTATCAGCAAAAGGTAGTAAGCCATTACCGAAAAACGTGGATGCCATACTAATGATGAAAGCACCAAAGAATGTAAAGGAAGTGAGGAGATTCCTAGGGATGTGTGGATTTTATAGGAAGTACATACCAGATTTCGCAAAAATCGCGGTACCACTCACTAATCTTACAAAGTCAGATTCTGAATATGTATGGAACAGCAATCGCCAGGAGGCATTTGAGCACCTGAAGGAGAAGCTAACCAGTGCACCCATACTAGCGAAAGTACGGAATGACCAATCATTCCTACTAACTACTGATGCCAGCAACACACACGTGGGGGCAGTACTGAGCCAAGTGCAGCCAGAAGGAGGCATTAAACCCATAGGATATTTCTCAAAGAAGTTAAACCCATGCGAAACGCGGTACGCAATTACAGATAAGGAGGCACTTGCAATAGTGCTAGCTTGCAGAAACTTTCACCATCACTTATGGGGGACGAAGTTCACCATTATAACAGATCACCAGCCCCTAACCAGTGTATTCAAAAGAAAGACCAAGTCTCCACGCATGAATAGGTGGATCCTAGAGATGAGAGAATACCAGTATGAGATCCAGTATGTAAAAGGGAAAGAAAACGTTGTAGCCGACCAACTGTCAAGGCCAGTTAGAATGATCACGAGACTACCAGAAGCCACTTGGCTGGGATACGATAGACTCACTTTCAAGGATAAACAGAGAGAGAGTTCCACATGGTTAGAGTTAGCCAACTACTTAGAAGGAGGCACATTACCAAGTAGACGCTTAAGGAAGACGACCCTAGATCAGTTTGCATTGATAGACGACATCTTATATTATGCTAGAGAGAAATCAGATGGAAGCGTTCACTACGCACTCATAATCCCTCACAATTTGATTCAGGAAGCAATAAAACATGCACATGAGTTAACAGGTCATTTAGGGCAAAAGAAAACAATTAAACAAGCCGAGGAGCTGTTCTATTGGCCAAATTTAAAGGTAGATATATGTAATTTTGTAAAGAAATGCATCACTTGTCAGAGGTTCAAGGGTACACAAGGGTTGTCACAGCAATACAGAGAGGTTCCCCCTGCTACAAAGGCTATGGAGAGAATAGGCATAGACCTAACGGATATGGTATCCGGGTCGCAGGGATATAGGTATATTTTGACCATAATCGATCACTACAGTAGGTTCGTTAGGTTTTTCCCATTGAGAACAAAACACCACCAACACATACTACACTCCCTAACCCAGTTCTTCGCAGATTACGGCACCCCAGAGAGCATCATAACAGATAATGGAGCAGAATTCACCAACACGGCTTACAAGAAGTTGTGTGGAGAACAGCAAATCACCCTGCTCTACACTACCCCATACCATCCCCAAGCGAATGGAATGGTGGAGCGGATGCATCGAACATTGAAGAGCATCCTGGCAACGCTCTGCCAGGGCCACCCGAACCAATGGCCGGGTCTACTGCAGGCCTGTCAGAGGAAGATGAATGGAGCCACACACACACCTCCACTGGACATACTCCCTACTTCGCCTTCTTCGGAAGACATCCACCCAGATTAGCCGGACACAGACTCCCCGGTGTGGATGGAACGGAAGATGAAGCAGAGATCGCTCATCGAATCATCCGAGAGACCCACCACAAGATGACAACGGAGTACCAGAATGTGGCTAACCGCAGGAGAGGCGAGCAAAAAGTGGAAGTGGGAGCTTTAGTATGGATCCGGAAAGAAACTACGATGCCGGGTACCTGCCGCAAGCTGAATCCCAAGTGGGAAGGACCCTATACAGTGGTAGAGGTGGTAGCAGGACATAGTGTATATGGACTAAGAAATCCCTTCACAGGAAAGGAGACAAGGAGAGCTGCTGCTCAAGTGAAACCTTACTTTGGTTCCGAAGAGTGGTTGGTGGAGCCTGTTGAAAAAGAGTTCCACCCAGACCCGGAAGTGGAAATACCACCACCAAGGATGCGTCGTGCACCAAGACGGCTCATCGAGGAATGCTGAAGAAATCAACTGGAGCAACCCGACCAGTTGGTGCCATATCTAGTGATTTAAGGTGCTAAGATGACAGTAGTTAACTGCAATAGGAAATGTAGGGATCATATCGTGCCAGTATATGTCCAAAGAAAAACGAATGCTCGTGCAAATTAATGCAAAGATGCCCTCAATGTTCCTATATATTGGACCATAAAGCTTAAATGTAACCCACCTATACTTTTATACATGTGTAAGGTTGAGATGTCCTAGGATTAAGGATGCATATATTTCATATGTTGTAAAAGGAAATTTCAGCAACAGCCAGGTGAAGGAACTAAATGTCAACTTAGGGGGGGGGGATAAAGAAGTCAATATTAGCCTAGGAGAGGGACTACAAACGATGGTTAGCGAGCACTTTCATTCGGAGTAGTATTGGAAAATGGGGAAATTCTTTAGCTCGAGTTGGGATCATGAACCCAACTCAATTCACAATTGCCCGCTTGACAGGGGTGTAGGACTTCAGGACCTGGTGGACAATCGCCGATTGCCCAGAGGTGAGCCCACAGAAGGGGAAGTAGTGTGCCACCCATGGGGCGAATCCACAAGAGAGAGTCGTGGCTTAGCTCGGTCGTAGCGGCTGTGCATGTCCAGTCAAGTAGTATGTAAGAGGTCAATTGGGGAATCCAGCCAATACGAAGACTGATGGAAAAGTCCACGGAGACATCCACAGTAAATTGGTGTACCCCCGGGTCACCTGAGATTCGTACACCTACGAGTGTGCTGAGGGGAGAATGCCTCGTCAAGCTATCAAAAGGATAATCGCTCTCTTTTGCAGGATGGATTTTTTTTCTTTTGCAGAGGGATTTGGACCACACCAAATAGAATCCTTCACGTGATGTTGCGGAATTTTTCTTACGGGGGGGCGTAGAGCCATGTAAGGACAGGAATTTTGAAGGGATATTATTTTTGGAATTTCGTTTTATTTATCTATTTATTTATTTGAGTGTTGATTTGAGAGACTGGGTATTATGGACGTCGTGACGGTTTTACTCAACCAAGAAGCAAAGTAGAAAATAGAGCCTTAATAGACCATGAATTTATTCTATTCTATGTCTGCCTATCAAGATGTGTTGGCAAAGAGCCTTACTATAATCATTGAAGAAGAACATACAATAGGAGATAGCTACAAATATATTTCGGCTGATTTTGGTTAAACTGAGTTTCGACGCGACATTAGAATGTTCTCGAACATAGCAGGGGCACCGTAGCTCCGCCCACCCGTGACGTCACTAAACGTTCGGACAGAGGCGTAAGCTAAGGCCATTAATTTTAAGAGTAATAGGAAAAATTCCCAACTTTCAGTTCAGGATTCCACTAGAGAAATAGTTTAGGGAGAGATTGTAGCAGCTAGGGGCTCTGTTGAGAAGCGAAATGAAGTTTTACGAAATGATACAACAGGGAGGTTAGTAGTTTACCCATAGATACGAACACATAGCCGTCTCGTTCTTTTTGTGCGCAGCTAAAATTTTAATCTGATGCCAAAAATGATTCCGATAACAGGTATGAACACGTTCTGTAAGATTAATGAAAACAAATGTCAATATGTGAGTTAAATGATATAGTGCAGATATAGTAGGTAGATAGTTATTATTATTATTAAGTTTTGAATCTGATGCCAAAAATGATTCCGATAACAGATATGGAAAAAGGGGTTTAAGGGAGTGTACTTCACAAACACTTTGCGTATATACATTAGCTATGAGAGTGTAATACTTAGAGTACAATTCTGTCTGTGATCGTTCTCTAATAAGAATACGGGGTTGAAGGTAGACACAGTGCTTGAAGGTAGACACAGTGCTTGAAGGTAGACACAATATTGTAAGTAGACTTATACAGTGACCGGAAGGTTGGAGCGTAAATAACTACGTTTTTCCACGTGCCTGTGACCTTACTTATGATGCCCATAAGAAAGAAAAAACTGTGTTATTAAATGTCTCGCATACCCATATATTTTTCATATTGTAAGGATCAATAGATTAGTTGGAGAAAACCACAATATACTTTTGTATTTCCTTACTATATTTTTGCTTCAGTGTAATAATTAACACATAGCAGACCTTCGCTTATTTTCTTTTACTACCCCCACTTGGGCATAGGCCTTTTCGCTACCCAGAACCAACCCCGAACGACCTGAGGAAAGGGGACGGAGTCAGACGTGAATAACAAGGAGCAGTTTCCATTTATGGTCAGATATATCCATATAGACGATTGGGTGGTGGCAGCGTATACCTTGATTTTTTTTATTTCCCAAATCGTTCTTATGTGGGTATCTCTGATCACTCCCATTGGAGGTGCTCTTGGTTAAACACTAAACCAATCGACGGCACCACATAAACGATTCTTAAAGCTTCGAACTGAACTACATTCCACTGCCTCTGCAGGAAGTTTATTCCATTCATTAACCACACGGTTGGCAAAGTTGTTTCTACCTACTTCCAAATTAAATCTATTTCCTGACAGTTTGAGACCCTTATTTTTTTATTGGATTCTCATTCAGTGTGAAAATTTGGTCACTTTTGACGTTTTCAATTCCTTTCAGAATCTTAAAGACCTTTATCAAGTCACCTCTGAGTCTACGCTCTTTTAGGGAAAACAGATGCATATGCTTTAATCGATTTTCGAATGATTTATTTTTGATATTTGGAATCAATTTTGTGGCTCGCCGTTGTATTTCTTCCAATCTGACAATGTGATATAGACGAGATTAACCTGTTCTTCGACGATTTTCATATTACGATTATTTTTGTCTTTAACTAAAGACTTTATTTAAAAGAAAACTTTCCCTTAGAGAATTAAATGCATTTCAATTACATCTTGATTCTGTTATTTTCTAGCTCCCATCAAACGATTCTATTGAACGTAGAAATGTCCTTCGTGAAGTAAAGTGATCAATTGGAATTCCGAATAATTAAAAAAAAAAAAGTACAAATCTAACCTCTTAACACTCAGTACCAATATTCTAGTGCTCAGCCACTGCCGATCTCCAGAGGTTGAGCTCCACTGGCCGAGCTCCACAGGCCGAGCTCCATAGGTCGAGCTCGAGAGGCCGAGCTCGAGAGGCCGAGCTCCAGAGGCCGAGCTCCAGAGGCCGAGCTCCAGAGGCCAAGCTCCCGAGGCCGAGCTACCAAGGCCGAGCTTCCGAGGCCGAGCTCCAAAGGCCGAGCTACCAAGGCCGAGCTCCCGAGGCCGAGCTCCCGAGGCCGAGCTCCCGAGGTCGAGCTCCACAGGCCGAGCTCCAGAGGCCGAGTTCTACAGGCCGAGCTCCCGAGGATGAGATCCAGAGGCCGAGCTCCCTTGGCCGAGCTCCACAGGCCGAGCTCCACAGGCCGAGCTCCCGATGACGAGCTACAGAGGCCGAGCTCCATAGGTAGTGCTCCATAGTCCGAGCTCCACAGGCCGACCTCCAAAGGCCGAGCTCCACAGGCCGAGCTCCACAGGCCGAGTTCCACAGGCCGATCTCCAGAGGCCGAGCTTCCGAGGCCGAGCTCCACAGACTGAGCTCCCGAAACCTAGCTCCCGAGGCCGAGATCCCGAGGCCAAGCCTCTGAGGCCGAGTTCCCGAGGCCGAGCTCCAGAGGCCAAGCTCACAAAGCCGAGACCCTGAGGCTGGGCTCCACAGGCCGAGCTCCAAAGACAGAGCTCTAGAGGCCGAGCTCCATAGGTCGAGGTCCACAGGCCGAGCTCCAAAGGACGAGCCCCACAGGCCGAGGTCCACAGGCCGAGTTCCACAGGCCGAGCTCCACAGGCCGAGCTCCACAGGCCGAGCTTCTCAGGCCGAGCTCCCGAGGCCGAGCTCCACAGGCCGAGCTCCCGAGCCCGATCTCTCGAGGCCAAGCTCCAGACGCCGTGCTACAGGGGCCGAGCTCCACAGGTTGAGCTCCCAAACCCGAGCTCCCGAGGCCGAGCTGCAGAGGCCAAGCCTCCGAGGCCCAGTTCCCGAGGCCGAGCTCCCGAGGCCGAGTTCCCGAGTTCCCGAGATTAACCTGTTCTTCGACGATTTTCATATTACGATTATTTTTGTCTTTAACTAAAGACTTTATTTAAAAGAAAACTTTCCCTTAGAGAATTAAATGCATTTCAATTACAGGCCGAGCTCCACAGGCCGAGCTCCACAGGCCGAGCTTCTCAGGCCGAGCTCCCGAGGCCGAGCTCCACAGGCCGAGCTCCCGAGCCCGATCTCTCGAGGCCAAGCTCCAGACGCCGAGCTACAGGGGCCGAGCTCCACAGGTTGAGCTCCCAAACCCGAGCTCCCGAGGCCGAGCTGCAGAGGCCAAGCCTCCGAGGCCCAGTTCCCGAGGCCGAGCTCCCGAGGCCGAGGTCACGAGACCGAGATCCCGGTTCCGGGCTCCACAGGCCGAGCTCCCGAGGCCGAGTTCCACAGGCCGAGCTCCCGAGGCCGAGCTCCACAGGCAGAGCTGCACAGGCCGAGCTCCACAGGCCGAGCTCCACAGGCAGAGCTAAAACGGCCGAGCTCCCGGGGCCAAGGTCTCCAGGTCGGGCTTCCGAGACCGAGCTATCGAGGCCGAGCTCCCGAAGCCGGGCTCCAGAGGCTGAGCTCCTAAGGCCGAGCTCCACAGGCCGAGCTCCACAGGCCGAGCTCCCGAGCCCGATCTCTCGAGGCCAAGCTCCAGAGGCCGAGCTACAGGGGCCGAGCTCCACAGGTTGAGCTCGCAAACCCGAGCTCCCAAGGCCGCGCTACAGAGGCCGAGCTCCCGAGGACAAGTTCCACAGGCCGAGCTCCACACGTCGAGCTCCAGAGGCCTATGGAGCTCGGCCATTGGAGCTCGGATTCAGGAGCTCGGTTTCGGGTGCTCGGCCTGTGGAGCTCGGCCTCTGGAGCTCGGCCTCGGGAGCTCGGCCTCTGGAGCTCGGCCTCAGGAACTCGGCCTGTGGAGCTCGGCATCGGGAGCTTGGCCTGTGGAGCTCGGGCTGTGGAGCTAGTCCTTTGTAGCTCGGCCTCGGGATCTCAGCCTGTGGAGCTCGGCCTCGGGAGCTCGGCCTCTGTAGCTCGGCCTGTGTAGCTCGGCCTGTGGAGCTCGGCTTGTGGAGCTCGGCCTCTGTAGCTCGTCCTCGGGAGCTCGGCCTGTGGAGCTCGGCTTGTGGAGCTCGGCCTGTGGAGCTCGGCCTGTGGAGCTCGGCCTTTGAAGGTCACCCTCGGGAGCTCGGCCTTGGGAGCTCGGCCTGTTGAGCTAGGCCTCTGTAGCTTGTCCTCGGTAGCTCGGCCTGTGGAGCTCGGCCTGTGGAGCTCGGCCTTTGAGGCTCGGCCTCGGGAGCTCGGCCTTGGGATCTCGGCCTCGGGAGCTTGGCCTCGGGAGCTCGGCCTCGGGAGCTCGGCCTCGGGAGCGCGGCCTCTGTACCTCGGCCTCTGGAGCTCTGCCTCTGGAGCTCAGCCTCTGTAGCTCGTCCTCGGGAGCTCGGCCTGTGGAGCTAGGCCTCGGGAGCACGGCCTTGGGAGATCGATCTCTGGAGCTCATCCTCGGGAGCTTGGCCTCGGGAGATTGGCCTCTGGAGCTCTGCCTGTGGAGCTCGGCCTGTACAGCTCAGCCTGTGGAGCTCGGCTTGTGGAGCTTCGCCTCTGGAGCTCGGCCTCGAGAGCTCGGTCTGTGGAGCTCGGTCTCGGGAGGTCGGCCTCTTGAGCTCGGCCTGTGGAGATCTGCCTGTGGAGCTCGGCCTGCACAGCTCAGCCTGTGGAGCTCGGCTTGTGGAGCTTCGCCTCTGGAGCTCGGCCTCGAGAGCTCGGTCTGTGGAGCTCGGCCTCTGTAGCTCGGCCTCGGGAGCTCGGCCTTGGTAGTTCGGCCTCAGGAGCTCGGCCTCAGGAGCTCGGCCTTGGGAGCTCGGCCTTTGGAGCTTGGCCTCGGGACTCGGCCTGTGGAGCTCGGCCTGTGGAGCTCGGCCTCTGGAGCTCGGCCTCTGGAGCTCGGCCTCTGGAGCTCGGCCTTTGGAGCTCGGCCAGTGGAGCTCAACCTCTGGAGCTTGGCAGTGGCTGAGCACTAGAAGTTGGTACTGAGTGTTAAGAGGTTAGATTTGTACTTTTTTTTTTTTTTTTTTTATAATCTTACTCGGAATTCAAATTGATCACTTTACTTCACGAAGGACATTTCTACGTTGAATAGAATCGTTTGATGGGAGCTAGAAAATAACAGAATCAAGATGTAATTGAAATGCATTTAATTCTCTTAGGGAAAGTTGTCTTTGAAATAAAGTCTTTAGAGCTCGGCCTGTGGAGTTGGGCCTTTCAGGCTCGGCCTCAAAAGGTCAGCCTCAGGCCTTTGGAGCTCGGCCTATGGACCTCGGCCTAGCGAACTTTAGCTGTGCAGCTCGGCCTATGAAGCTAGGCCTGTGGAGCTCGACCTGTGTAGCTCGGCCTCTGTAGCTCGGCCTGTGGAGCTCGGCCTGTGGAGGCCGGCCTCGGGAGGTCGGCCTCGGGAGGTCGGCCTCGGAAGTTCGGCCTCGGGAGCTCATCCACGGGAGCTCGGCCTCGGGAACTCGACCTCGGGAGCTCGGCCTCGGGAACTCAGCCTCGGGAGCTCGGCCTCGGAAGATCGGTCTTGTGAGCTCGGCCTCGGGAGCTCCGCCTCCAAAGATCGGGCTCGGGAGCTCGTCCTCATGAGCTCGGCCTCGGGAGCTCGGCCTCAGGAGCTCGGCCAATGGAACTCGGCCTGTGGAGCTCCGACTGTGGAGCTCCGACTGTGGAGCTCGGCCTGTGGAGCTCGGCCGGTTCAGCTCGGCCTTTGGAGCTAGGCCTGTGGAGCTCGGCCTCTGGAGCTCGGCCTGTGGAGATCGGCTTCGAGAGGTTGGCCTCAGGAGCTCAGTTTTGGGAGCTCGGCCTGGGGAAAACATACTCTGGAGCTCGGCCTTTGGAGCTCGACCTCTGGAGCTCAGCCTGTGGAGCTCGGCATCTGGAGCTCGGCCTCTGGAGCTCGGCCTATGCAGCTGGGCCTGTGGAGCTCGGCCTTTGGAGCTCGGCCTGCGGAGCTCGGCCTGTGGAGCTCGGCCTGTGGAGCTCGGCCTCGGGAGCTCGGCCTCGTGAGCTCGGCCTCGGGAGCTCGACTTCTGGAGCTCGGCCTCTGTAGCTCGGTCTCGGGAGCTTGGCCTCGGAAGATCGGGCTCGTGAGCTCGGCCTGTGGAGCTCGGCCTATGGAGCTCGGCCTGTGGAGCTCGGCCTCGTGAGCTCGGCCTCGGGACCTCGGCCTCGGGAGCTCGTCCTCGGGAGCTTGGTTGTGTAGCTCAGCCTGTAGAGCTCGGCCTGTGGAACTCGGCCTGTGATGCTCGGCCTGTGGAGCTCGGCATCTGGAGCTCGGCCTGTGGAGCTCGGCCTGTGGAGCTCGGCCTGTGGAGCTCGGCCTGTGGAGCTCGGCTTGTAGAGCTCGGCCTGCGGAGCTCGGCCTGTGGAGCTAGGCCTGTGCAGCTCGGCCTGTGGAGCTCGGCCTGTGGAGCTCGGCCTTTGGAGCTTGGCCTGTGAACCTTGGCCTATGTAGCACCTATGGAGCTCGGCCTGTGGAGCTCGGCCTCTGGAGCTCGTCATCTGGAGCTCGGCCTCAAGAGCTCGGCCTGTGGAGCCCCGGCTTCGGGAGCGCGGCCTCGAGAGCTCGGCCTCGGGAGCTCGACTTCGGGAGCTCGGCCTCGGGAGCTCGGCCTCGGAAGATCGAGCTAGGGAGCTCGGCCTGTGGAGCTCATGTGTGGAGCTCGGCCTGTAGAACTCGGCCTGTGGAGCTCGGCCTGTGGAGCTCGGCCTGTGGAACTCGACCTTTGGAGCTCGGCCTGTGGAGCTCGGCCTCCTGAGCTCGGCCTGTGGAGCTCGGCCTCGGGAGCTCGGCCTGTGGAGCTCGGCCTGTGTAGCTCGTCCTCGGGAGCTCGGCCTCTGGAGCGCGGCCTCTGGAGCTCGGCCTCTGGACCTCGACCTGTGGAGCTCGGCCTGTGCAGCTCGGCATTATTATTATCATTATTAATGATATTTTATCTAATTAACTCGCTACTTTAATGTATGTGGCAAGCATGGGCAGCAGAACATTTGCACTCTATATCAAGTACATATATAAAGTCTTAGTGTGCGTGCGTGCGTGCGTGCGTGCGTGCATGCATGCGTGCGTGCGTGCGTGCGTGCGTGTCTGCGTGTCTGCGTGTCTGCGTGTCTGCGTGTCTGCGTGTGTGCGTGTGTGTGTGTGTGTGTGTGTGTGTGTGTGTGTGTGTGTGTGTGTGTGTGTGTGTGTGTGTGTGTGTGTGTGTGTGTGTGTGTGTGTGTGTGAGTGTGCGCGCGCGCGCGTGCGTACGAACATGCTTGTGTCTATTTTTACATAACATGTGACACAGGAATGAAGAGTTTATATCCTTGGTGTTTCTCTCTTCCTCTCTCCTCTCTCTCTCACCATCTTTGTCTTTTCTTTTCTTTTCTTTTCTTAACCTTTGTTGCCCACTTTCCCCTCCTTTATTCTTCTGTGACCATTCTCTCTCTCTCTCTCTCTCTCTCTCTCTCTCTCTCTCTCTCTCTCTCTCTCTCTCTCTCCTCTCTCTTCTCTCTCTCTCTCTCTCTCTCTCTCTCTCTCTCTCTCTCTCTCTCTCTCTCTCTCTCTCTCTCTCTCTCTCTCTCTCTCTCTCTCTCTCTCTCTCTCTCTCTCTCTCTCTCTCTCTCTCTCCTCCTCTCTCTCTCTCTCTCCTTCTCTCTCTCTCTCTCTCTCCTCTCTCTCTCTCTCTCTCTCTCTCTCTCTCTCTCTCTCTCTCTCTCTCTCTCTCTCTCTCTCTCTCTCTCTCTCTCTCTCTCTCCTTTCTCTCTCTCTCTCTCTCTCTCTCTCTCTCTCTCTCTCTCTCTCTCTCTCTCTTCTCCCTCTCTCTCTCTCTTCTCTCTCTCTCTCTCTCTCTCTCCCTCTCCCTCTCCCTCTCCAAGAGGAGAAGAGGAGGAGGAGGAAGACGAGAAGGAAAAAAAGGAGGAGGATGGGAAGAAGAGGTCGGAAAAGGAGGAGGAAGAGGAGGAAGAGGAGAAGGAGGATGAGAAGGAAGAGGAGGAGGAAGAGAAGGAAGATGACAGGGAATAGGAAGAGGAGAAGGAGGAGAAGGAGGACAAGGAAAAAGAGGAGGAAGAGAAGGAGGAGGAGGAGGAGGAGGAGGAGGAGGAGGAGGGGGAGGAAGAATGAGAAAGAAAATGTAAAAAAAGAAAAAAAAAATTAAACATGAATTTAGAAGGCGGACAAGAACCTAAAGGCGGGAAAGTAGGTGAAATGGACGAAGAAATCCAAATGAATGAAAAGAAGAGGAATATATATATATATATATATATATATATATATATATATGTATATATATATATGTATATATATATATATATATATATATATATAATAAATGAATATTTTGTAATATGTAATACATATATATATATATATATATATATATATATATATATATATATATATATATATATATATATATATAATAAATGAATATTTTGTAATATGTAATACATATATATATATATATATATATATATATATATATATATATATATATATATATATATATATATTTATTTATATATATACAAAATAGAAGAAGATACTGATGGAAGAGGCAAAACTACAAAAGAAGGGGTTGGAGAAGATACATGGGAATGGAGAGAAGAGAGGAGGACGAGGAAGAGAAGAGAAGAGGAGGAGGAAGAAGAGGCGAGGGTAGAAGGAGGAAGACCAACGAAAGCGTACTGGAAGCTTAATTGAATGTTGTTCATAAAGACATGAGATTACAAAGGAGAATCAAGCCGACAGGAAACCTTTTGGTCCATAACTAGGTCGGGTGCAGAAAAATTACTATAATAATAGATAAATAAAAGAAAAATAAATAAAAATTGTAATAATATAAAAGATAATAAATAAAGTAAATAAATACATAGGTATAGTTAAATAATAAACAAACAGGTAAATAGTAAATAATAATGAATTAACAGATAACTGATCAATGAAAATCAAGCAAATAATAATAAACAAACAAATAATAACAAAAAAATAAACAAATAATATGAAATAGATGTCAGTCATAACATCATCTTGCTTAGGTGTTTATCTAAACGATTCTTAAAGCTTCGAACTGAACTACATTCCACTGCCTCTGCAGGAAGTTTATTCCATTCATTAACCACACGGTTGGCAAAGTTGTTTCTACCTACTTCCAAATTAAATCTCTTTCCTGACAGTTTGAGACCCTTGTTTCTTATTGGATTCTCATTCAGTGTGAAAATTTGGTCACTTTTGACGTTTTCAATTCCTTTCAGAATCTTAAAGACCTTTATCAAGTCACCTCTGAGTCTACGCTCTTTTAGGGAAAACAGATTCATATGCTTTAATCGATTTTCGAATGATTTATTTTTGATATTTGGAATCAGTTTTGTGGCTCGCCGTTGTATTTCTTCCAATCTGACAATGTGATATAGACGAGATTAACCTGTTCTTCGACGATTTTCATATTACGATTATTTTTGTCTTTAATTAAAGACTTTATTTCAAAGAAAACTTTCCCTAAGAGAATTAAATGCATTTCAATTACATCTTGATTCTGTTATTTTCTAGCTCCCATCAAACGATTCTATTGAACGTAGAAATGTCCTTCGTGAAGTAAAGTGATCAATTTGAATTCCGAGTAAGATTACAAAAAAAAAAAAAAAATGTACAAATCTAACCTCTTAACACTCAGTACCAACTTCTAGTGCTCAGCCACTGCCAAGCTCCAGAGGTTGAGCTCCACTGGCCGCGCTCCGAAGGCCGAGCTCCAGAGGCCGAGCTCCAGAGGCCGAGCTCCAGAGGCCGAGCTCCACAGGCCGAGCTCCACAGGCCGATTCCCGAGGCCGAGCTCCAAAGGCAGAGCCCCCAAGGCCGAGCTCCTGAGGCCGAACTACCAAGGCCGAACTAACAAGGCCGAGCTCCCGAGGCCGACCTCCAGAGGCCGAGCTACAGAGGCCGAGCTCCACAGTCCGAGCTCCACAGGCCGAGCTCAAGAGGCCGACCTCCCGAGACCGAGCTCCACAGACCGAGCTCCCGAAGGCCGAGCTCCAGAGGCGAAGCTCCACAAGCCGAGCTCCACAGGCCGAGCTGTACAGGCCAAGCTCCACAGGCAGAGCTCCAGAGGCCAATCTCCCGAGGCCAAGCTCCCGAGGATGAGCTCCAGAGGTCGATCTCCCAAGGCCGTGCTCCCGAGGCCTAGCTCCACAGGCCGAGCTCCCGAGGACGAGCTACAGAGGCTGAGCTCCAGAGGCAGAGCTCCAGAGGCCGAGGTACAGAGGCCGAGCTTCCGAAGCCGAGCTCCCGAGGCCGAGCTTCAAAGGCCGAGCACCACAGGCCGAGCTCCACAGGCCGAGCTACCGAGGACAAGCTACAGAGGCCTAGCTCCACAGGTCGAGCTCCCAAGGCCGAGCTCCCGAGGGCGACCTTCAAAGGCCGAGCTCCACAGGCCGAGCTCCACAGGCCGAGCTCCACAGGCCGAGCTCCCGAGGACGAGCTACAGAGGCCGAGCTCCACAAGCCGAGCTCCACAGGCCGAGCTACACAGGCCGAGCTACAGAGGCCGAGCTCCCGAGGCCGAGCTCCCGAGGCCGAGCTCCACAGGCGAGATCCCGAGGCCGAGCTACAAAGGCCGAGCTCCACAACCCGAGCTCCACAGGCCGAACACCATAGGCCGAGCTCCCGAGGCCGAACTTCAAAGGCTGAGCTCCACAGGCCAAGCTCCACACGCCGACCTCCAGAGGCCGAGCTCACGAGGCCGAGCTCCAAGGGCCGAACTCCACAGGCCTAGCGACATAGGCCGAGTTTCCGAGGCCGAAGTCCAGAGGTCGAGCCTCAAAGGCCCAACTCCACAGGCCGAGCTCCAAAGGTTGAGCTCCACATGCCGAGCTCCACAGGCCAAGCTCCCGAGGCCGAGCTCCACAGGCCGAGCTCAAAAGGGTGAGCCCCCGAGGCCGAGCTCCAGAGGCCGAGCTCCACAGGCCGAGCTCCCGAAACCGAGCTCCCGAATCCGAGCTCCAATGGCCGAGCTCCATAGGCCGAGCTCCATAGGCCAAGCTGTTCAGGCCGAGCTCCCGAGGCCGAACTCCAGAGGCCGAGCTCCACAGGCCGAGCTCCCGAGGCCAAGCTCCACATGCCGAGCTCTCGAGCCCGTTCTCCCGAGGCCGAGCTCCTGAGGCCAAGCTACAGAGGCCGAGCTCCACAGGCCGACCTACAGAGGCAAAGGTCCCGAGGCCGACCTCCCGAGACAGAGCTCCTGAGGACGAGCTCCCGAAACCGAGCTCCCGAGGTCGAATTTACCAGGCCGAGCTCCCGAGGCCGAGCTCCACAGTCCAAGCTCCACAGGCCGAGCTCCACAGGCCGAGCTCCAGAAAACGAGATCCACAGGCCGAGCTCTACAGGCCGAGCACCACAGTCCGAGCTCCACAGGCCGAGATCTACAGGCCGAGCTCTACAGGCAGAGCTCCATAGGCCGAGCTCCCAAGGCCGAGCTCACGAGGCCGAGCTCTCGAGGCAGGGCTGCACAGGCCGAGCTCAAAAGGCCGAGCTCCGGAGGTCGAGCTCCGGAGGCCGAGATCTACAGGCCGAGCTCCAAAGGCCGAGCTCCACAGGCAGAGCTCTATAGGCCGAGCTCCATAGGCCGTGCTCCACAGCCCGAGATCCAAAGACCGAGTTCCACAGGCCCAGCTCCACAGGCCCAGCTCCAGAGGCTGACCTTCAGAGGCCGAGATCCAAAGGCCGAGCTCCAGAGACCAAGCTCCAGAGGCCGAGTTCCACAGGACGAACTCTACTAGCCGAGCTCCCGAGCCCAAGCTCCCGAGGCCAAGCTCCCTAGGGCGAGCTACAGAGGCCGAGCTCCCGAGGCTGCCGAGCTCCCGACCTCCCTAGGACGAGCTATAGAGGCCGAGCTCCCGAGGCTGAGCTCCACAGGCCGAGCTCCACAGGCCGAGCTGCACAGGCCCACATCCACAGGCCTAGTTCCACAGGCCGAGCCCCACGGTTCGAGCTCCACAGGCCGAGCTCCACAGGCCGAGCTCCAAGGGCCGTGCTCCACAGATCGAGTTCCAGAGGCCGAGCTCCACAGGCCGAGCTCCAAAGGCCGAGCTCCCGAGGCCGAGCTCTAGAGTATGAGCTCACGAGGCCGACCTCCACAGGCTGAGCTCAATATGCCGAGAGCCAAAGGCCGAGCTCCATAGGCCAAACTCCAGATTCCGAGCTCCCAAAGCCGAGCTCAAGAGGCCAAGCTCCACAGGCCGATCTCCCGAGGACAAGCTCCACAGGCCGAGCTCCCGAGCCCGATTTTGCGAGGCCGAGCTCCACAGGCCGAGCTACACAGGCCGAGCTCCCGAGGCTGAGCTCCCGAGGCCGAGCTACACAGGCCGAGCTCCCGAAACCAAGCTCCCGAGGTCTAACTCACCAGGCCGAGCTCCCGAGGCCAAGCTCCACAGGCCGAGCTCCACAGGCCGAGCTCCAGAGGCCGATCTCCCGAGGCCGAGCTTCAGAGTATGAGCTCACAAGGCCTGTTAAGCTCGGTCTCTGGAGCTCGACCTATCGAGTTCGGCCTATGGAGCTCGGCCTGTGGAACTCGGCCTTTTGAGCTCGTCCTCGGGAGTTCGACTTCGTGAGCTCACGAGGCCGACCTCCACAGGCTGAGCTCAATATGCCGAGTGCCAAAGGCCGAGCTCCATAGGCCAAACTCCAGATTCCGAGCTCCCAAAGCCGAGCTCAAGAGGCCAAGCTCCACAGGCCGATCTCCCGAGGACAAGCTCCACAGGCCGAGCTCCCGAGCCCGATTTTGCGAGGCCGAGCTCCACAGGCCGAGCTACACAGGCCGAGCTCCCGAGGCTGAGCTCCCGAGACCGAGCTACACAGGCCGAGCTCCCGAAACCAAGCTCCCGAGGTCTAACTCACCAGGCCGAGCTCCCGAGGCCAAGCTCCACAGGCCGAGCTCCACAGGCCGAGCTCCAGAGGCCGATCTCCCGAGGCCGAGCTTCAGAGTATGAGCTCACAAGGCCTGTTAAGCTCGGTCTCTGGAGCTCGACCTATCGAGTTCGGCCTATGGAGCTCGGCCTGTGGAACTCGGCCTTTTGAGCTCGTCCTCGGGAGTTCGACTTCGTGAGCTCATACTCTGGAACTCGGTAGCGGGAGCTCGGCCTTTGGAGCTCGGTCTGTGGAGCTCGGCCTATGGAGCTCGGCCTATGGAGCTCGGCCTCTGGAGCTCGACGTGTGGAGCTCGGCCTGTGGAACTTGTCCTCGGGAGCTCGGCCTCTGTAGCGCGGCCTCGGGAGCTCGGCCTCGGGACCTTGGCCTCGGGAGCTCTGCCTGTAGAGCTCGGCCTGAGGAAATCGGCCTCTGGAGCTCGGGATCTGGAGCTCGGCCTGTGGAGCTCGGCCTCGGGAGCTTGGCCTCGTGAGCTCGGCCTGTAGAGCTCGGCCTGTGAAACTCGTCCTCTGGAGCTCGGCCTCTGGAGCTCGGCCTCTGTAGCTCGACACCTGGAGGCCCGCCTGTGGAGCTCGGCTGTGGAGTTCGGCCTTTGGAGGTCGGCCTGTGAAGCACGGCCTCTGGAGCTCGGCCTCTGGAGTTCAGCCTCGGGAACTCAGCCTCGGGAGCTCGGCCTCTGGAGCTCGGGTTCTGGAGCTCGGCCTGAGGAGCCCCGGCCTCGGGAGGTCGGCCTCGTGAGCTCGGCCTCGGTAGCTCGGCCAATGGAGCTCGGCAAATGGAGCTCGGCCTGTGGAGCTCGGAAAATGGAGCTCGGCCTGTGGAGCTCGGCCTCAGGAGCTCGGCCTGTGGAGCCCGGTTTCGGGAGCTCTGCCTCGTGAGCTAGGCCTCAGCAGCCCGGCCCCGGGACCTTGGCAACGGGAGCACGACCTTTTTAGCTCGTCCTCTGGAGCTCGGCCTGTGGAGCCCGGACTCGGGATCTCGGCCTCGTGAGCTCGGCCTGTGGAGCTCAACCTGTGGACCTCGACCTCTAGAGCTCGGCCTCTAGAGCTCGGCCTCTGGAGCTCGGCCTCGGGAACTCGGCCTCGAAGGCTTAGCCTCGGGAACTCAGCCTCGGGAGCTCGGCCTCTGGAGCTCGGCTTCTGGAGCTCGGCCTGAGGAGCCCCGACCTCGGGAACTCGGCCTCGTGAGCTCGGCCTCGGTAGCTCGGCCAATGGAGCTCGACAAATGGAGCTCGGCCTGTGGAGCTCGGCCTCAGGAGCTCGGCCTGTGGAGCCCGGTTTCGGGAGCTCTGCCTCGTGAGGTAGGCCTCGGCAGCCCGGCCTCGGAACCTCGGCAACGGGAGCACGACCTTTTTAGCTCGTCCTCTGGAGCTCGGCCTGTGGAGCCTGGCCTCGGGATCTCGGCCTCGTGAGCTCGGCCTGTGGAGCTCAACCTGTGGAGCTCTGCCTCTGTAGCTCGGCCTCTAGAGCTCGGCCTCTGGAGCTCGGCTTCGGGAACTTGGCCTCGGAGGCTTAGCCTCTGCAGCTCGGCCTCGGGATCTCGGGTTTGACAGCTCAACCTGTGGAGCTCGGCCCCTGTAGCTCGTCCTCTGGAGCTCGGTTTCGGGAGATCGGGCTCGAGAGCTCGGCCTGTGGAGCTCGGCCTCGGGAGCTCGGCCTGAGAAGCTCGGCCTGTGGAGCTCGGCCTGTGGAGCTCGGCCTGTGGAACTCGGCCTGTGGACCTCGGCCTGTGGAGCTCGTCCTTTGGAGCTCGGCCTGTGGACCTCGGCCTATGGAGCTCGGCCTATGGAGCTCGGCCTCTGGAGCTCTGCCTGTGGAGCTCGGCCTGCGGAGCCCGGCCTGAGGATCTCGGCCTCGTGAGCTCGTCCTCTGGAGCTCGGCCTCGGGAGTTCGGCCTCAGAGGCTCTGCCTCGGGAGCTCGGCCTCGGGAATTCGGCTTTGGGAGTTCAGTCTGTGGAGCTCGGCCTCGGGAGCTCGGCCTCGGGAGATCGGGCTCGGGAGCTCGGCCTGTGGAGCTCGCCCTGTGGAGCTCGGCCTGTGGAACTCGGCCTCGTGAACTCAGCCTCGAGATCTAGGTCTGTAGAGCTCGGCCTGTGGAGCTCGGTCTCTGTAGCTCGGCTTGTGGAGCTCGGCCTGTGGAGCTCGGCCTGTGGAACTCGGGCTCTGGAGCTCGGCCTGTGGAACTCGGCCTCTGGAGCTCGGCTTCTGAAGCTCAGCCTCTGTAGCTCGACATCTGGCCTGTGGAACGCGGCTTTTGGAGCTCGGCCTTTGGAGCACCGCCTCTTGAGCTTGGGCTGTGGAGCTCGGCCTGTGAAGCTCGGTCTCTGGAGCTCTGCCTCTGAAGCTCGGCCTCTGGACCTCGCCCTCTGGAGCTCAGCCTCGGGAGCTCGGCATCTGGATTTCGGCTTCTAGAGCTCGTCCTGTGGAGGCCCGGCCTCGGGAGCTCTGCCTCTTGAGCTCGGCCTGTGGAGCTCGGCCAATGGAGCTCGTTCAATGGAGCTCGGCCTGTGGAGCTCGGCCTGTGGAGCTCGGCCTGTGGAGCTCGGCCTTAGGAGCTCGGCCTCTGGAGCCCGGCTTCGGGAGCTCGGCCTCGTTAGCTCGGTCTCGGAAGCCCGGCCTCGAGACCTCGGCCCCGGGAGCTCGGCCTTTTTAGCTCGGCCTGTGGAGCTAGGCCTGTGGAGCTCGGCCTGTGCAGCTCTGCCTGTGGAGCTCGGCCTCGGGAGCTCGGCCTGTGGAACTCGGCCTCTGGAGCTCGGCCTGTGGAGCCCGGAATCGGGATCTAGGTCTCGTGACCTCGGCCTCGGGAGCTCGGCCTCGGGAACTGGGCCTCGGAGGCTTAGCCTCTGCAGCTTGGCCTTGGGAGCTCGGGTTTGGGAGCTCAACCTGTGGAGCTCGGCCCCTGTAGCTCGACCTCTGGAGCTTGGCCTCAGGAGATCGGGCTCGGGAGCTCGGCCTGTGGAGCTCGGCCTGTGGAGCTCGGCCTAAGGAGCTCGGCCTCTGGAGCCCGGCTTCGGGAGCTCGGCCTCGTTAGCTCGGCCTCGGAAGCCCGGCCTCGTGACCTCGGCCCCGGGAGCTCGGCCTTTTTAGCTCGGCCTGTGGAGCTCGGCCTGTGGAGCTCGGCCTGTGCAGCTCTGCCTGTGGAGCTCGGCCTCGGGAGCTCGGCCTGTGAAACTCGGCCTCTGGAGCTCGGCCTGTGGAGCCCGGAATCGGGATCTAGGTCTCGTGACCTCGGCCTCGGGAGCTCGGCCTCGGGAACTGGGCCTCGGAGGCTTGGCCTCTGCAGCTTGGCCTCGGGAGCTCGGGTTTGGGAGCTCAACCTGTGGAGCTCGGCCCCTGTAGCTCGGCCTCTGGAGCTCGGCCTCGAGAGATCGGGCTCGGGAGCTCGGCCTGTGGAGCTCGGCCTCGGGAGCTCGGCCTGAGAAGCTCGGCCTGTGGAGCTCGGCCTATGGAGCTCGGCCTGTGGAACTCGGCCTGTGGACCTCGGCCTGTGGAGCTCGTCCTTTGGAGCTCGGCCTGTGGACCTCGGCCTATGGAGCTCGGCCTCTAGAGCTCTGCCTTTGGAGCTCGGCCTGTGGAGCCCAGCCTCAGGGTCTCGGCTTTGTGAGCTTGGCCTCTGGAGCTCGGCCTCGGGAACTCGGCCTCAGAGGCTTGGCCTCGGGATCTCGGCCTCGGGAGCTAGGTTTCGGGAGCTCAGTCTGAGGAGCTCGGCCTCGGAAGCTCGGCCTCTGGAGATCGGCCTGTGGAACTCGGCCTGTGGAGCTCGGCCTGTGGAGCTCGGCCTTTGGAGGTCGGCCTGTGGAGCTCGGACTATGGAGCACTACCTATGGAGCTCGGCCTCTATAGCTCGTCATTGGGAGCTCGGCCTGTGGAGCTCGGCCTGTGGAGCTCGGCCAAGGGAGCTCGGCCTCTGGATCTCATCCTCGGGAGCTCGGCCTGTGGAACTCGGCCTCTGGAGCTCGGCCTGTGGAGCTCGACCTCCGGAGCTCGGCCTCGGGAGCTCGGCCTCGGGAGCTCGGCCTTGGTAGCTCGGCCTTTGGAGCTCGGCCTCGGAAGCTCGGCCTCGGGAGCTCGGCCTCTGGAGCTCGGCCTGGGGAGCTCGGCCTATGGAGCTCGGCCTCTGGAGCTCGGCCTCTGGAGCTTGGCCTCTGGAGCTCGGCCTCTGGAGCTCGGCCTCTCGAACTCGGCCTCTCGAGCTCGGCCTATGGAGCTCGGCCTGTGGAGCTCGGCCAGTGGAGCTCAACCTCTGGAGATCGGCAGTGGCTGAGCACTAGAAGTTGGTACTGAGTGTTAAGAGGTTAGATTTGTACTTTTTTTTTTTTTTAGTTACTCGGAATTCAAATTGATCACTTTACTTCACGAAGGACATTTCTACGTTGAATAGAATCGTTTGATGGGAGCTAGAAAATAACAGAATCAAGATGTAATTGAAATACATTTAATTCTCTAAGGGAAAGTTTTCTTTTAAATAAAGTCTTTAGTTAAAGACAAAAATAATCGTAATATTAAAATCGTCGAAGAACATGTTAATCTCGTCTATATCACATTGTCAGATTGAAAGAAATACAACGGTGAGCCACAAAACTGATTCCAAATATCAAAAATAAATCATTCGAAAATCGATTAAAGCATATGAATCTGTTTTCCCTAAAAGAGCGTAGACTCAGAGGTGACTTGATAAAGGTCTTTAAGATTCTGAAAGGAATTGAAAACGTCAGAAGTGACCAAATTTTCACACTGAATGAGAATCCGATAAAAAAAATAAGGGTCTCAAACTGTCAGGAAATAGATTTAATTTGGAAGTAGGTAGAAACAACTTTACCAACCGTGTGGTTAGTGAATGGAACAAACTTCCTGCAGAGGCAGTGCAATGTAGTTCAGTTCGAAGCTTTAAGAATCGTTTAGATAAACACCTAAAGAAGATGCTGTAATGACTGACATCTATTTTATAATATTTGTTTATTTGTTTGTTATAATTTGTTTGTTTATTATTATTTGCTTGATTTTCATTTATCAGTTATCTGTTAATTTATTACTATTTCCCATTTACCTGTTTGTTTACTATTTAACTACACCTGTGTATTTATTTACTTTATTTATTATTTTTCATATTATTACAATTTTTTTATTTTTTTATTTTTTTTATTTATCATAATAACTTTTTCCGCACCCGACCTACTTATGAACCAAAAGGTTTCCCGTTGGCATAGTCCTCCTTTGTAATCTCATGTCTTTAGGAACACCATTCATTTAAGCTTCCAATACTCTTTCTTTGGTCTTCCTCCTTCTACCCTCGCCTCTTCTTCCTCCTCTTCTCCTCTCT